>NC_091462.1:97658364-97969864 GCF_027789765.1 Dendropsophus ebraccatus | reverse complement strand
ATTACAATGAGCGAGCTCACATACCTGATGCATAGCAGTGGTAGGCATGCAGTGACTAGGAGTCACGGGGTTAGTAGGCAGCCCAATGCAAGAAATTCTGCACAGATAACAGGTTCTCCTGATAGCTGGATTTGTAAGACACAAGGGTATGTAATAAAAACATATGATACATATCTGCACAGATCTCTATTAATCTTATTGGAGAATATTTAATCCTTATAAATTATGGAAAGTTTCTTGAGATTCATCCGAAGTTTTTTATTATGACTTGATAAAAAAGAATTGTCCTTAAGGCAAGATAGATGGATGGATAGAGGCGTAGGGTTATATCTGGTTGTTCTCTAAACCCTGTTGGTTCTGTTACCAGGAATACAATGGCTTATGGAGTATTAGTACATGTAAAGTTTGTGCCCTTGTAAAAAAAAAAAAAAAAATGGAGCTGGGTAGTATGATAAAAACATAGTCAAATATGAGCGCACCAATTCAATATAGTAATTCCTTTAGAGCGGTATGTATGGAACATATAGACAAGGCCTGTAAAATAGACTCCAATCTATTAAGACTGGACAGGTGCTCGAGGAGGCAAAGTAGCAGTCCAGCTGCGGTGGTGTAAAAGGGAAATGACAAGTGGAGTACTAACATAAAGAGCCGGCAGGATAGATTCTTAAATATCTTGTATTAATAATAATATGCTGTGAATTATAGCACTCAAGTTTTAATTTTTTTAAATGTTTTTGTAGATGGATATCTAAGGTAATCAAATCTTTATACAAGAGACGTAAGAATGTAAGGAAACCTGTTAAGTGTACATAGATAGATAGATAGATAGATAGATAGATAGATAGATAGTTAAATAGATAGATAAATAGATAGATAGACAGATAGAGAGATAGATAGATAGATAGATAGATAGATAGATAGATAGATAGATAGATAGGTAGATAATAGTAGATATCGGTAGATATCTGTCTCCTATCTATCTGTCTATCTATTTTATATCTATCTACCTGTCTATCCTTTCATTTGATATCTATTATCTATCTATTTCTCTATCTATCTATCTATCTATCTATCTATCTATCTATCTATCTATCTATCTATCTATCTATCTACCTACCCATCCATTTATTCCTTTTTTTCTTTCTGCCCATCACATTTAAAAAAAATGCAATTCTACAGTTTACATTCAATCATCCAGAAATTTAAAGTCCACCCTTTGCCTTACAAGTATTTACGTATTTTACTATTGATCCATGCAAATTTATAGATCTGTCGTCAATTATTATAAGTTAGAATTTCCCAGCTCAATAGGGGGGGGGGGGGAAATAATTATATAAAAATAACATTAAATCTTTCAAAATGTAAATTTGAAAACATGCCCATGCCCAAGTGATGCCCATATCAATAAAAAATAAAGATTACCCAGGTTAGATCCCAATTGAAGATAGATAGATAGATAGATAGATAGATAGATAGATAGGAGATAGATTGGACCTGCCAATAAAGCTTTTTTTTTTAATTGATAGATATGAGATAGATAGGAGATAGATAGATAGATAGATAGATAGATAGATAGGAGATAGATAGATAGATAGATAGATAGATAGATAGATAGGAGATAGATAGATAGATAGATAGATAGATAGATAGATAGATAGATAGGAGATAGATTTTCCTATTTAGGGAACATCACTGTTGTTAGATGCCAGATACCAATGTGGATTCCCCGGTAAATATTGTGTGACGGCAAGATGCCATCTCTAGACTCCACTCATTACATAGTAGATATTGGCTAATGGCCCAGCAAGCAAATATTACTGTATATACAATTCTAAGACATTTAAAGTAAATTATAGAACAACAAAAAGTTGTGCAACATTTGTCTTTAGTGAATGATAAGAAATCAGCAAGTGTAATGAAAAAGTAGTAGACCACATTAGTTATTAATAAAAAAAAACTAAACAAAATGAAAAAACAGTTCCATATGGGACGCCGATGATCATTGGATGGATGATCATTTTCCTGGACCTCACGCTCTCCCTGGTCTATATTACAATAAGGAATTAGATCAGCAACTTACAATTTGAAAGGTGGGAATATTCCAGATATCAAATCTTCTATTCCGATATCGATTTAGTATCCGCACATCACAGTATTGGCCATTTCCAACAGCGTTTTCCAACAAATGTCACCAATCTATAAGGTCCTTATAGGATTTCATCAGCTGAATTTCTCCCAGTAAGGTTACAGCTTCGACAAGAAGAAAAGAATCAAGGTAAAAAACAAAAAAATAGAAAAAAAAAAGGAGGAAAAGGGTTAAAAGAAAAAAAAAAAGAAATGTTTGTTGGGAAATGAAGAATAATGAAGAAGTTTCAGGCTGTGTGTGTAAGGTAAGAGAGGATCAGGCTGGTTGATGCTGTGCTGTAGAGAGCAGGCTGAGATGTGCTACATACTGGAGCAGTGTGCTTCCTCTCCTCTACCACTTCAAGGCAATACACTTTGCTTTGGCTATTCCTCCCCCTCCCACTTCTAAGTATCACTCCTTCCGAGGCTCTCCGGTGTGAAAGGAGGGGGGTCCCAGCAAGTAATGTGTGTGCGTGTGTCTCCGACACTGTGATGAGGACACAACACAAGAATTAAGTTATTATACAGGGACAGGAATTCCACTGTATTTTCCATTGTATTTCGTTCTGTGGCTGTATTGTGATTATTCTTTTTTCTCCACAGCCGGTTTATTCCGTGTCTGGTATTTGTCATCACTTTGTAGCAGTCATCCTATACAGTAGGAAGTAGCAAAATAGGTTTTTGCTTGGTAATGTGTTAAACATGATGTTTAAATGTAGTAAAACTATGTATATGGCTCTGTTCACATCCGCATGGTAAGCTTTGTTCTGAGCCGGTTGCAGATTCCCTTAGGTTTCAGTGCAACATTCAGCAACGTAACTTCTGGTAAATCGACATACACCATGTTGCAACCTGATGGAGCCTAATATAAGTCTGGGAGGTCTGCCCGTCACCCCTGATGACCATTGGTGATCATTGTGAGAATCCATTACAGCTTCTTTCAGAAGGCAGATGTGAACACAGTCTCATATAGCAAAGACATAGCTAGGCTATCCTTCACATTCGGTAAAATTTTAGTTCATTCATGCCTGTATTAAAGTACCATGACCAAGGCAGAATAGCTTGTCCGAGCCTGCTACCCCATCACTAAAGGCCCTATTCCACAGAACGATTATTAGCCGTATTCAGTTGATAATCATTTCGTGGAATAGAGGGCAACGATCAGCCGATTGTTGCGTCACTTGTTTTTCAAACTTGTTGAAAAACAAGGGACTGATATAGCAGCGATCTGCTGCCGTCGCTCCGTGGAATAGGAGCATCGGCAGCAGACTGCCGCTATCCTCTATGGGCTGCCCAGACGATCTAGCGATCACCCGGGCAGCCCCCCTGCAGCTCCCCACGGCCCCTCCCGGACTCACCCGCTTGCTGCTGCCGCTTGGAGCAAACAAACGCTGACAGCTCTCATTTGCTCATCTCTGTCTGCCCATGGATAGCACCTGGATAGAGTATAATGGGAAGTTGCTAATAATAAGATTTTCTAATGCTGCGTTTACACGGAACGATTATTGTTCGAATTTTCGCGATAACGATCGCATTTGAGCGATGATCGGCTTGTGTAAACACAGCAAACGATCAAGCGACGAGCAATAAGTCGTTTATCGTGATCTTTCAACATGTTCTCAAATTGTCGTTGGTCGTTCACTGAAAATTTGCTGATCGCTTCGTCTAAACAGTCTTTCACCGATTCACCCTATGTGTGAGATGGGCTTAAGTGATCTTAAAACGATCGCATTAACGATTTTTCAAAAGATATATCATTCCGCCTAAACGCTGATCGTTATAGAAAACACATTGTTACTTTGAAATCGTTAATCGTTCGATTGGGCGAATTATCGCTCTGTGTAAATGGACCATAACTGTGATAGAGCAGGTGTAAAGAGTAGAGATGAGAGCAACTCGATCATGCTCCAGTCTGATAATTCAGCATTTGATTACCGGTGGCTGAAGAAGTTAGGTGCAGCCCTAGGGCATCCTGGAATACATGGATACTGGATGCTGTTAACAATGAAATCCATTAAGTCTTGTTCACACAACAATGATTCTGCATCCAGATCTGCCAACCTGCAGCATTTGAATATGCCCTTGGCCTTTTTGCTGACTGTGTTGCATCATTTCAGTTATAAGACAGAATATGGTGCACACTGCATTACAACCAGACACCAAAACCACCAGCTGGTATAACTCCAAAAAGGATACGTAGTAGAGACACGTCACAAGTTTTGATCAGTCGTGCTGTGAGTGTTCAGACTCCGATTGATCGCTAGAATGAGAACTTTTCTCCCTGAGGTGCTTCTTTCTTTGCTTTCTGTGGATGCGATAGAGACAGTCCTATAGTCTTACACATGGCAAAGAGCTGAAAGAGAGTGTGTACTAGAGATGAGCGAAGCTCCAGAATGCTCCAGTATGATCTTTCGGCCTTTGAATACAAGTGGCTGAAGAAGTTGGATGCAACCTAAATGCGAAAAATAGGACTCGAACATGTGCTCATCTCTAGTGCCCACTGTCTCTTAGCTTTGTACCATGTGTATTACTATAGGACTGTCTTGGTTGCTCTCATTCAGAAAGAAGCACTCCACCTCAGGGAGAGAAGCGCTTATTATAGCGAAGTCTGACCACTCACGTCCCAAATGATCAAAATCTTTGACATGTCTCTGTGACTTCAAACATACGACATGCGTCAAACATGCAGTATGCCCTGCAGGAAATGGTGTATTCTTTTCAGTCTGACACAGTGCTCTCTGCCGCCACCTTTGTCCGAAACAGAAACTGACCAGAGCTTTTCAAAGCTTTTCTATGGCGATTTGCTCTAGACAGTTCCTTTCTCGGACAGAAGTGCCAGCAGAGAGCATTGTGTCAGACTGAAAAGAAAATAACACTTGCACGGCATACAACATCTGATAAGTACTGGAAGACCAGAGAATTTTAAATAGAAGTAAATTACAAATCTATATAACTTTCTGAAATTAGTTGATTTGAAAGAAAAAGATTTTTGCTGGAGTAACCCTTTAACAGCTGGGGGGGGGGCTGCAGGTTTGACACTCGTGCTCTACAACATGTCGAAGGGTTTTTAAAGTGGCCATGTAAAGCATGTCTAGTAGCCGCAGCAATATTATTTGTGTCAACAGGAGAAAGAACAGGATAATCTATTAAATGCTCCACCAGGTTCATTCCCCTGAAAAGTGACAATTACTTCTCGAAACCTGTAAGACTGGGCTGTCTCTTGCCATCACTTCCGTCCGCTGGATGACATTCAAGCAGTCTCTTTCCATTCAGTGACTGTCTATGTGGGCACAGCCCGCTCACCAGAAGAGGAAACTTTGGATTTTAAATTACAAGGATGTTAAGGTTTTATGGCCGCTATCTCATTTTAAATAGACGTCTGTGAATGAAATCCATTATTGATCCCGCAGCTAAAAATATATTTCCTAATGAAGAGTAGTAAAGTGCCGTATAAATCTATATCCAAGACCAAATGCCTTTTCCGACTGCAAATTAACCCCCTGCTGTCAATTTATTTTACAAAGCCACAAGTACCCAGGGGTGTTTAAGTGTTTTCAGATACAGGTCACCCTTACCTCTAATGATGGCAGAAGTCATTGTGTAGGGAATATCACACGTGGTAGCCAAATCCTTGATGGGAAAACATGCCACGTATGAATGTTCCTTAAAAGAGTTTAGTCTGGAAGGGTAAATTGCAGCCTTACCTTACTGATACTTATATATACAATGACAGTCCTATCTCCTTCACTGTAGAGTGAAAGAAAAGTTATAAAAACTGGTCCATAACATTGGTTTATAACCTGTGGCTCTCCAGCTGTTGCAGTACTACAACTCCCAATATGAAAATGTGGCTATAAAGTGGTTTTCTTTGTAAGTGTTAAACCTCTCGCCCTCTGCCCCTTCTCCTCACCCACAGGAACCTTCAGTGTGGCCGAGCACTTCCATAGGGAGGGAAAGCCGCAGCGAGAGCACTCCCACCATGGCTTATCTCTTTCTACACCATAGACTGATGGCCAAATCGTTTGCATCTAAGGTGTATGGTCACCTTAAAGTGCACCAGTTGTTATACCTTTCAAAATCTAAATCAACAGTAGATGTGATATAAAGCAAGTTTGCAATATACATTCATTATTTTTTTGTTATCCTGCTGTAAAACAAAGCTGTACTTACCAGAAATCGAGGTCCAGTCTCCTGAAGGCAGATTTTCTGACTTGTTCTGGTTGTAAAAAAAACAGACTAAACCCAGGAATTCCGGCCAGTACAGAGAGTCACGGCTCAATGTGTCACATGACTGCCTTCTCTGTGTGAGCGCTCAGATGGCCTGGGATACACAGGACTTCCTCTTTTCTGACTCTTTTGAGGAGAAAAAAAAGAGTCAGAAAACAGGAAGTGCCATATTCTCCAAGATTACTGTAAAAAAAATTATGTACATTCCAAACTTGCTTTATATCACATCTACTTTTTGTTTAGATTTTGAAAGTTATAACGACAGGTACACTTTAAGTCTTAATGTGGGACAATCCCTTTAAGGCCTCATGTACACAGCAGAGTTTTGTTTATAAAGGTAAATGAAAAAAAAACACTGGTGCCAGAGATTTGTAATTTACGTCTATTAAAAAATCAACTGCTGAATGTCCTGCAGGAAGTGGTGTATTCTTTCCAGTCTGACTGCTCTCTGCTGCCACCTCTGTCCGTGACAAGGACTGTCCATAACAGCAGCAAATCCCCATAGAAAACCTCTCCTGCTCTCCAGACTACAGAATACACCACTTACTGCAGTACATACAGCAGTTGATAAGTACTGGGCGACTTGAGATTTTTTTTTAATAGAAGTAAATTACAAATCTTTGGCAATTTCTGGCACCAGTTGATTTGAAAGAATTTTTTTTAAGGAGTCTGTACAGTGGTATAATACAGTCCCAAATTAGGAGGGTGTAGGCACTCCTTGTGTCATGAAGCCGCCCAAAGGAGTTCTTTAAAGTCTGGGCTGCTTTAGGCACAATACACATCGAATGGCCAAAGATTTCAGTATAGCATACAAGTCGCTGCAGTCCTGGGAGTCATCATTTTCCTGTCCTATTCCTTCATATACAAAACTCGTTGTGCCTCTATGATTTATAAGTTTATATGACTATATTAGGCTTTATTATACTATGATTAATTTTAGTGATTCGATAAACATTTTTTTATAAAAAAAAAAAACATTGCCATGACTGCTGTAAGGAAACTTGGGCTAATTCCTAATAGCCACAGGGTCTATTGTGCAGAATATGCCCCTTAAGAGACCCCCCCCTCCCAATACACACTTCTTGTACACAAATGGTGGGCTGGTTTCCCCAGCAAATGAGTCCATCCTTCATTGAGGTGAAACTTATTGTGTGGCGGGCTGCCTCCTGCCAGGGTCATGAATACTGTAATGTGGAGTCCTTTGTAAGAGGTGTTAATGGGCAATTGCTCATTCTATTGCTCTATTGGAGAGGGATTTCCATATTAAACAAGGAATTAGTGGATGTAAAGACTGACAGGTTAAATTAGTTAGGTATTTGCAGGTGAGAACCAAAGAGATTATAGCCTTTTAAAAGAGGTGTTAGTAATGGAAGTATTCCACGCGGTGTGTCGTGCCAGTGATGTCTGGTTCCCTTTATTTACAGGCAAACAGTAAAAAGCCCCAGCAAGGTGACCATTGTTTATAGGCCATTTTTGAATTCCTAAAATTTTAAGGGTTAAGCCAGCAACGGCTTTCTAATAGAATTTAGTGGAGTCTGACAGGTAGGATCGCCACTACTGTGATAACAGGAATTATATTTATTATTGTGGTCCACAGATTAAATAAATGTCAGATGAACCCAACAAATTTGGTGGGCGATCATCGGTTGTACCCCCAACCTCCCTCAATAGACAGATGTCAAGGGAAAGAATTGTCGGTTCTATCAAGGGATATAAGCTGCTTTCAGAAATGTCTTTTCTCCTTGTTGATACAAGGATACAAGTTTATGGTGGGTTGACAGCTATTTAGGATGTATGGCCAATGCATTCCAGTGGACAGGTGGCCATAACTGTGTGGTCACTCTCCATAGTTCACCTCTTTGACTGTGTTTTTTCACTAGTATGATAAGCAGATCACAGTATGGCCCGCTGCTGGGGTTCCCAGCTGTGATCACTAGAATAACCTGTCAGTAAGTGTTTAATTTCCCTGCAGTGCCTCCACAGGGGAAATGAAGCATTACACATTTATCTTTGAGATCAATGGGCTTATTGTGTAATGCACGGATACTTCTTAAGTGCAAATCAGAGGTAGAATGAAGACGTACTTTGAAACAAATTCTAACAAGAAAAGAATGGGGTGCACTCACCAAGGTAGTCTTCACAAGTTTTATTTCTTCGTATCAAAAACAAAAACTGGAAACGGACATGGCAGTCGCTAGGAAAAACAAGACGGTGACAGACGGTTTCGCACGTAACCGTGCTTCTACGGACCACTTTTTGTTTTTGATACAAAGATACGTACTTTGCCTGACTTGACAATTTAAATAATTCCAGTCGCTCTCGAGCAACAGATTGTCAGCTACTCCTTTGCTAGCAACTGTGCAGGTTGACAAGGTGGCAGCCTGTAGTCTGGTGTATTGGAGCATCTAAAAAATTTTTATGTGGTGCACATTTTAAATAGACAATTTCTGTTGTGGATTTTTGTGGCCGATCTCACCCGTTTAGGCTAAGGCTATGTGGCAACTTTGGTCATGCACCACAAAGACTGTGCAATGTCACATGTAATGTTAGTAAATGATGTTGCAGTGTGACATACAGGGTCGCTTTCCGTCATGTTACCAAAGTTGCTGTGTAGCCCCGGCCTATTTGTAGCGGGCGGAAAACTGCTTTGTATCTGCAGCAATATCTATTCTTTACACAGATAGATATTACTGTGGAATCACTGCTTCAGACTAGTGGCAGAGTCCCTGACCTGATAGCTATGAATATTGTTTTGTTATATAGATTGTGTATTACAGCTCTTACCTGGGTGGAGGGCATGACACATACATAAAATACATAGCCCCTATTGTTTATGAAAGTGTAACTGTCATCATAGAAAAGTTTTGACATGTCATAGAGACATATATGCAAAAAAGAGCCTGTGAAGCCTCATTTAAGAGTCTCAAAACACAGGACTAGCCAGATATCCCTCTGGGAAGGACCCAGCCAGGGGAGGCTCCTGTAGGGAGACCACCAAAACCAACATATTAAGTTGCCCTATGAGTCAATTTAAAGACAAGGGAAAAAGACAGGTATCCATCCACAGACAGCTGTTTTCGGGGTGTTGCCCCTCATCAGTGTGTAGCAGGATTCTGGCTAGGTGGGAGCAATGCCTAGTAGAGCCATAGGGGAAACAGATTGCTGATCTCAGGGAGACCAGCAAAATAGACACGGTCGGCTGCTTGTTAAAGCACTCAATGCAGTGAAAACCTAGGTGCATTGCTCCCTGGAAAATACAAATATGCAGAAAAGAGTCTGTAAAGCCTTATTTAAGAGTTTCTAAACACAGGACTGGCCATATATCCCTCTGGGAAGTGCCTGGTCAGAGAAATGTCAAAAGTTTTGATCAGTCCAGGACTGAGCGTTCAGACCCATAGCGATTGGGAGAATGACCAGGGAGAAGTCCGCGCTAAGCGTGGTCTGCTCCCCGCTCTGTGTCAGCATAATCATTCAGGTTTAATAGACTTACATTATGAGCCCGACTGATCACAGACTGATCACCACGCTTAGCACGGTCTTCTCCCGGCTCGTTCACACAATCGGTATGGGTCCGAACACTCAGACCCAGACTGATCAAAACTTTTCACATGTCTCTATGAAATGTCAAAAGTTTTCTATGATGACACTTTAAGGCAGCTTCTTTTGCTGGATGAATGTAGTTATTAGAGGTGAGTGCGACTGGACCATGCTGGAGTCCGATCATTTGGCACTTGATCACTGGCGGCTGAAGAAGTTGTATGCAGCCCTAGGGAGTCCTAGAAAACATGGATACAGCCATAGGCCGTAGGCTTTATCCATGTTTTCCAGGCCTTCCTAGGGCTGCTTCCAACTTTTTTAGCCACCGGTATTCAAATGCCGAATGATCGGACTCCAGCATGGTCCAGTGGCGTTCGTACATAGCTAATATCAAACATAGCAACAACCCTATATCATATTTGTAACCCAGGACAGAAGGGCCAGATTGTTTCCCAATCGATGCCCCTTCTATGACCTTGGGCCAATTTTTCACTCCCGTATTGGCAAACAATGCCGAAAATATACCGTTCTGCATCAGTTCTCACTGCTAAGTAGCAAAGAGCATGGGACCAACCAAAGCTCTGCTTGGCCCCCATGGCAGACACTTATTCTGTCTGTATGATTAGTGTGCCCTCTCTGGACACAGTGATCCCCAAGATATCCCCTCAACAAAGGCAGAGAATTACGAGTGCGGCCCTCATGAAACATTAATGTAATTAAGTGTGGACCCCGTTTAATCGTATATGAAGATATATTAGTAATTTGAAGCAATCTCCTGCTCGCGGCTTTTATACCCCTGTTGATATAATCTCTGAAAACCTCTGGAAACAAAAGAAGGAGGGCGTCGATTGCTAGGGCTTTGGCGTTCTTATCGGGACCTCCATTGTATGTGCATCTGCTCCATGTGTGGCAATAAATTAATGGCGTATACCTCTGCCCCTGCCTTCCTGGCTGAACAGCCAGCGTCATGCCAAAGACTTGGGCGGCTCATTAGTAAAAGGGCAGCATACATCTCTCAGCGTGGCAGTGCTGTGTGCATAACATTGCCTGGCCACCTGTACTGATCTGAAGGCAGACATGATACCGAATCCCCAGAGGATTCTGGGAGCTGGCCTCTTCTTTCTGTGTTCTGAGTAAACATTCACTTTCTTAACTCTACAGACGCCCGCTCCCAATTAACAAATGCACCAGCCAGAAAGTCCTGACAGCTCACATGTGTACTCTATGCCTGCTCACCCTCCACTTATGGGACTTCTTTTGACTTCTTGCATTTCAAAGTTGCATTGCATTAACTCGCTGGTTGCTGGGTGGCATCACAGCGTCGGCCAGGACTGTCGTTCCTTGAACAGGTGTGTCTTTGACACATTACTAGTCGTAAGATTTAATGCAAAAATCAGTTTGTGTGGTCGAAAGTGAGTCAGAGGTATCTAAATTTAGACGTCTCCCTCTTATTTTCCGGCAACTGATCCTGGTATGAGTGCTGTGTAAGCGCTAGGGGTGATGACTGCTGACAGCTCTGGAGGAACGTATGCAAAGCAATGTCTCCCAACCAGCGCAAATGTCACACCCGCATTCCAGCCTGGTATGGTGCAAACCAGTCAGAAGTCACAATATTATTGAAGCTATACCTTTATTATGGTTATGCTGTATTTATAGAGTGTGCATGGTACTCAGAAGAGTGCACTGTGCTTATTCATATCCAGTCCTAACAGCCGATGTCACCACAGCTGGCATGAAAATGAACAGAGGGTCAATATAGTCATAAGCCAGTTGGACGGGATCTTATAAGTGAGGACATCTCTCCCATGACATCAAAGAAAAAAAATTATTGGTGTTGAACTTTCTTAAAATTTACCAAAGGAGGGCTGTAACCTTTCAATTATATTATGGGTGAAGGTGTTGAATTGCTAAAGATTTACTGGTTGCACCTTTCCCACTTATTATTGAATTACCAAATTTAAATATATCAAAATTTAAATTTTTTATTTTAATTTTTACATCACCTGGTCTGCACCGACTCGGCGAACCCTGTGATGCAGTCCATTTTTCAAGTCGTCGCCTGATTCCTGCCATCTGTGCCGACATCTTCTTATGCAAATTGGGCCACTCCATGGACTGGAGGTGGGCCTGGCACTGATATCACTCCCCTCGGTGACGCAGCCAGACTTGATTATGAAGAAGGTGCGTCACCGTGTGGATATTGTTATACTGGGAATGCCAAGACCACCTCCAGTGCATAGAGCAGCCTCATTTGCATATGAAGAAACTGGCGCAGATGGCGGCAGCTGTGCGGTAATATGGAAAATGGACCGACCACCAAGATCTCTGTGCCTGCACTGACCAGGTCATGAAAATTTTTTAATTATTATTTATAAAGCGCCCTTAATTCCAGAGCGCTATACAAGCGATGGGGGTAACAAACAGGAACAATACAAGATCGAAAACTGATTACATGAAGGCAAATGGCAGACTGGTACATGGGGGAAGAGGACCCTGCCCGTGAGGGCTTACAATCTATAAGGTAATGGAAGAGAAACAGGAGGTAAAGTGCAGCCAGTCAAGTGTGATGCAGAATTATTATAGGTTGCAGCCTTGTTTGAAGAGATGGGTTTTCAGGTTACTTTTGAAGGACTTGATGGTTGGTGAGAGCCGGATGTGTCAGGGTAGTCAGTTCCAGAGTATGGGGGAGGCTCGGGCAAAGTCTTGGAGGCGGTTGTGTGAGGTGCGAACAAGGGGGGAGCGCAGACGGAGGTCACTGGTGAATCAAAGGTTGCATGAGGGACGGTAGTGGGATATCAGGTCAGAGATGTATGGAGGGGACATTCTTACATCCTTAGTGGTACATTCCTTAATAAGAAGTTAGTATGATGTAAGCAATAGTGCTCCAACCATACAAGTCTAATCGAGCCCTTGGTATAAGGTGCACAGCTTCTCTTTACTGCCCTTAAACTGTCCTCGTCTCTACCATCCTCTGATATTAGGGCAAGTTAACAAAGAGTAAACTTTCGGCCAAAAAATCCATATGTAAATTCCATGTTAAAACTCACTGATTATAGATTTTTTTAAAAAAAAATAACAAAAAAACGCTTTTGACATTTTGTTTTACATGGTTGTTAAAGTCCCAGTAACTTCAGTGAGAAGAACTACATGAAGAAAACTCTAATTTGAATCATCATGTGAATTTCATTCAGATTTTGAAGTGGAATTCTTATCATAATCAATATAGAATCAATGACAAGGCCTTTAGAATGAGCTCACTGCATACAGATTCATACCATTCTCATTGAGTTCAGAACAGAGTTTAGGAGGACCCCGGGGGGAATCGTGTTAGGTGAGTATGTATTATTTATTATTTTCTGTGCAGCCTGAACAAAATCTAAAAAAAAGTCACATGCTCGGAGTATCCCTTTAACTCCCTGTAGTGGTGGTTGCAAGCTGCCAGATTTAATCATTTATAAAGTCAGAAAGATAGAGCTCTCTCCTACAGGGTCATGATAAAAAAGTACACATTGATTTTAATTGTACAGTTTTATGTATCAGGTCATCTGGACATTAAAAGGTCTTAAATTAAGTAAATACAACATGAGCTGGACACTTGCACTTTTTTTTTTATTATTAACTTATTTTTTATTGAGCAATTTTTTACAAATACAAAGTAACATATGCTACAAATGCAACAAAGTGTCAATGAAATATCAAAGTACATGGAGGTACAATATCAGAAGACATTAATGAGTCCATCTTGAGTAGTGTTGTCCATAGATAGAGGACAACTTAGGCTGTGTTCACACTATGTTTTTGCAATCCGTTTTTTTTCATCCGTTTTTTGCATGTGTGTGCATCCGTTTTAATCCGTTTTTACATTGAATTCCATTATAAAAAAGAACAGATCAAATTGGATCTGTTTTTTTTAAACGGACACAAAAATGAGGTCGACTACGTTTTTGTGTACGTTAAAAAACAGATCTATTTTTGTAAATAATTGAATTCAATGGAAATGGTTCTAATAAAGACCAGGCCAAAATGTACGAAAATGGTTCCATAGGAATGAGGAGGGTAAGTAGCTGCCAGATGCTGCTAATCGAGTGATATTTTTGATTATCTGGAAGTGTGACCATTTCTATAAAAGCAGAAGTTTGGGCAGTTTGTTGGTCTGGTGTGTTAGTAAAAAGCCAAAGACATCAGCAAGTAAAGCCATTTCCACCCAATACGATTTCCTTCATTCTACAATGAGAACGATTATTCACAAGTAGAAAACAGTCAAGACAGTTGACATCTTCCCAGGAGTGGATGTCCTGGCAAATTCACCCCAAGTTCAGATCGTGAAAAAGCCCAAAAGCTAAATCCCAGACTCTACAGACCTCAGCATGTGAAAAGTTAAAGTTCGTGACAGAACGATTAGATAAAGACTGAACAAGTGAGATGTGAGGGACTGATAAAGTCACACTGAAAACCATTACTTTGAGTTATTGCTGCTAAAGGTGGTTCTACAAGTTGTTGATTCACGAGGTATATTACGTTTTTCACACGTGGCTTTTCCTTTTTGCTTCATCTTTGTTAAATAAATAATTGCACAATGGAGTTGGCTGGGTGGTGTTGTTCATCTAAGATTCTATTGACCTAATTTTGCAACTTTCTACGGCCAATATTTTCATCACACAATAGAATTTAAAGAGGGTGTACTTTCTTTCATGATAGCATGGAGTCGAGCTCTTGATGGTGATTGGGGCTTGTTCTGAATTCTTCCGTTGGGCATATCATTGCTTTGTAGGCTCCTGCATATAAGGGTGAGCATGGTCTGTACACCCACACCTACAATCTCTTTTGTTTAGTTGTTTGTGGTGCCAGCAGAGATCACACCATCTAATTTTCTGCAGGCCGTAGATTTTAGATATGTGTCATCTAAACCCATTCAATTTGACGGGACTAGCTAAACATCTAACATGTATGGTGGAAGTGTTGGGGACAAGAATGATCAGGTATGTTGGCCCTCAACTTCTTTTGTTCTAAGAAAGATAAGTTCTAATCAGAAGAGTCTGGCAGCAGCTCTCTCCCTATTCAGAAAACAAGCATGCTGGGCTGAGCTGAGTATGCACATGTATAGTGGGAATTGGGAGA
Organism: Dendropsophus ebraccatus; assembly: GCF_027789765.1. Lineage (NCBI taxonomy): Eukaryota > Metazoa > Chordata > Amphibia > Anura > Hylidae > Dendropsophus > Dendropsophus ebraccatus. The sequence goes on along the minus strand of NC_091462.1, from coordinate 97,954,858 downwards.
GATAGCTGTCAGCCCACCAAGCATTCAGCAGACAGGTATCTTATGTATATGGCCAACGTAAGCAAATTTGAAAGATGTTCTCCGTAGAGATGAGCACAACTGGAGCACGCTCAAGACCGATAGTTTGGCATACCAGTGGCTGAAGAAGTTGGATGCAGCCCTAGGGAGTGCAGGAAAACATTAAAACAGCCTATGGCCTCTGGCTTTATCCATGTTTTCCATTACTCCCTAAAGCTGCATCCAACTTCTTCAGCCACCGGTATTCAAATGTCAAACTATCAAACTCAAGCATGCTCGAGTTGCGCTCATCTCTAGTTCTCAGCAATAGTGAGCTGACATTTTAAGTGTCACTGTCGTTTAAAAAAACTTGTGACATGTCATAGACCCGTACCGATCGAGAGAACTGGCAGGGTGAGGACCGCGTTGCAGCACCTCTGCATTGCTCCCTTCTCTTTATAAGAAAAAAAGAATTGGTCTCCATAGACTTATATTAGGAGCTTGACTCTTTTTCCAATACAGAGCAGTAGAAGACTGCGCTTTAGTGGTCTTCTCCCGGCTCTTTCGGTACGGGTCTGAACACTCAAGCCCGGACTAATGAAAACTCATGTCTCTATGAAAGTCAAAAGTTTTTTTAAAACAACAGTGACACTTTGCGGAACCTATACACATAATAGCAAAGTTGGCTAGATCCAACGATCTCTGTGCAATTTTCAGCCAACTTTTTTATGTGTTTGAATTTTAGTGCCCCATGGTTTTGTTCCCAAGGTAGATAAGCTGCCAGTAGAGATGTCTGACAGTAGTGTATTCCTTACTTTTATGTATTTTCAGCCAAGCTAAGTGTAGTACATGGGTATTGGGAGAATAGGAGGAATAGCTGTTGCTTGAAGGTAGATGGGCACTTTTAGTGGTATTCTTGTGTCATTACCTTATCAGTCAGTAAGATTATTTTAGGAAAGTGGAAGGAGGATAGGAAGCATGGGGTTACTGGTACTGGTTACTGGTAATGCACCTGTTGCCTACACAGTGTCTCCATTTGGTAGATGTAAACCAGATATGAGAGCACAACACATGTGTACATCCCACCAAAAGGAAACATATTGGTGCACCAGGTGGTATTGCTCCATTTACTCACCATATATACATGGTGTCCTTTGCGTTGTTCCATCCTTGAGGTTTAGTTCCGTTATGGTGACTCTCCAAACACATTGGCCGCTTGTATGAGACTCTTTGATCCTTATTTGCTTGTAGATAAGTGTCTCATTCTTGTACATTCCTGGATGGCTCCAAGAAAGACAGTAGTAGTATCTGACCTATGGTAGAAGCCCTCCTCGCTCCACTATCATTATACTCATTTTTCACTCCCTTTCAGCATATTTCCCTGCTCGGTTTGGTGACTCAATAAACCATGTCTCTGAATTTCGATTCCAGTATGTGTATAACATAAGCGTTCCTGGACTAGCAGACTTTCTGGGAATGGTGAAACCTGCAGAAGAAGAATTTCAGGCATGGTTGGAGAGGTTCCATAAACAAGTAGGTAGCCGTGCAGTGAGGCTGAGGTGCAGATGAGGCGTCTATCATCAGGGAATACATGCAGGAATTGTTCCATTCCACGTATTATACACTGCTTACTGGGAAATTGCTGGATCTGTAAGAATATTATTTATGGCATGATACCCATTAAAGGTCTATTCCAGTATCAGAACATTGTTTATAAACAATTTATAAACACTTGCAAGACATATACTGTAACTTACTAATATAGTGTTATGTTAGCAATAACAGAAAATGGAAAATGAGAGGACGACACAATATGGTATTGTCTCCAACTCCCCGACTCCTCCCTCCATACAGGGACAACGTATCATCCTCTGCTGTCTCAGTAGTCTTGGCTGGATGTTGTGTCTGAGCTCAAGCCCCACCAGCTGAGTGATGTCACCATGTTGAGCAGACTCTCCAGCCTACTTATATACGCAGATATATATATGCAGCACTCTCTGTTCGGGGAGAGAGGGGTTAAAGTTATGAAGAGATTACTCCACAGTCCTGTCCCCCGATGCAAGCCCCAGTCTGAAGTGAATCTGCTATGATTTGGAAGGTAAGGGAGACTTCCTGGGTCAGAATACAGTGCTGCAGACCCCGCTATGCAGGCCATGCCCCTCACCCACTCGCCTTCTCACCCAGTACAGGGAGCTCTTAAACCAAAGCAATGCTCTTAAACAAAGTTACAATTTTGAAAAACTCTTCTTGCAAACCGCTTTAAGGGTATGTTCACACTTACTGAATCTGCAGCTTATTTTTTCCTCTTAAACCAAGGTACCACTGTACATATATATATATATATATATATATATATATATATATATATAGACAATTAAGGAAAGATAGGGGGGGATTTACAGCATGCGGTTCTACATGCAAGTTCTAGAGCAGATAAACAGCTGAGGGAAAGCAATGCATCCTGAGAAATAATTTTTTTTCCCCCGGAAGTGGGGCACACAGGTTAGCTATACTAAACGCATCTTCAGTATTTTTGCACTTTTATTTTTTTTTTTTCCGCAACTAACACCCCGCCCTCCCAGTGCAAAACACATGAACGTTTACCAAGATTTCATGTGTATGGAGGATAGAGAGAGATAGCAGTTGGCCAACAGCTATTGAATATGTATGGGAGTACATCATCATCCAATCACAACGGCAGCTTACACTCTGTTGGCCACCAAAAATAATTGAGTACTGTACCTTTAAATTACATTACTGTATGAGGCTTCACTACAGAACCACCCTTAAACATATGCTCTAATTTATGTAGAATTTTAAGTGCTTTTCTTTTTTTCATTAAAAGGGAACTATCAGCAGGCTAGACAAATTTAACTTGCTGATAGACCCTTATTTTCTCTTACCTTCCTTCCTCCTTCCGCCATTCTCGTGCTGTTAGCAGTGTAATCCTTGGTCGGGAGCACCGTTAGGAGCACTGCCCCGCACCCATAGCACCGAGCTAACAGCATGAGAATTGCACCGAGGAGAAAGGTAAGAGACATACCAGTTTCTTCTGAGCCCTGTGTGCAGTAAGGGGCTATCAGCAGGTTTGATTTGTCTCCCCTTTAAGTTTGTCGAGGGGGACTCCAGTGATTTTCTTTTTTTAATTTCAGATCAACTGATGTCAGAATGTTATACAGATTTGTAATTTACCTCTATTTAAAAATCTTGTCTTTCAGAACTTGTCAGCTGCTGTTTGTCCTGCATGAAGTGTTGTATTTTTTTATAATCTCGCTGCCAACTCTTTCCAGTCTCTCTGCTGCCACCTCTGTCCATGTCAGGAACTGTCCGGAGCAGTAACAAATCCTCATAGAAAACCTCTCCTGCTCTGGACAGTTCCTGTCTTGGACACTAGCCAGAATCCTACTCCATACTGATAAGGGGCAAATACCCCGAAACAGCTGTCTGTGGATGGATACCTTGCTTGGGTGGTTTCCTTGACTGGGTTGTTCCTTCCCGGAGGAAGGTCTGGTTATCTCACTGACTTCGAGACACGTCATGGTGTTTCTGCATATTTTATATCCCAGGGGGCAATGTCCTAGATACACTGACGTTTAGACACATGATGGTGTCTCTGCTGTGTTTTGGACTTCTTTGCATTCTTTTGGACAAAGGTGGCAGTAGAGAGCACTGTGTCAGACTGGAACGAATAAACCACTTCCTGCAGGACATACAGCAGCTAAGTACTGGAAGACTTGAGGTCTTCAAATAGAAGTAGTTTACAAATTTCTATAACTTTCTGACACCAGTTGGTTTTAAAGAAAATTATTTTTTTTGCCGGGGTTCCCTTTAAATGCTAATTAAGATTACATCACCATTTAACATTAAACTTTCCTTGTCAATATAAATCTAAAGGAATTCCTGTTGATTTCCATTCATTTCAATCACATGGACATAAAAGAACAGCAAGGCTGGGGGAAGGCGTTCCGGGAGTGCAGCGGATAAACATACAAGTGTTGACTTTATGCCTTTTGTCAGGGCTCTTATCACCTGTGAAGTGGCCACTTCAATCCAGATGATAAAGCAGATCTAATGTAATCAGCTTATCAGGCTTTCTACTACTCTTCCCAGGGTGTGTGAAAAGGAGTGGGAGGGATCGATGCAAACAGGACAATTTCCCTCAGACATTGTCTATCTTCTCTCTTTCCTTTGTGGTTGACTGACAGTCCTCCCGGAATGCGGCTCATCACAGAAAGGAACGGCCGTTGTTGGATCTCTCGCTGAGATATCTAGCCCTCTATGTGACCAATAGTCATTGAATAGCTGAGAAAAGCAGCAGCATGGAGAAGTAGAAAATCCCAAGGAGTGTTCATAGGTTCATTTTTTTCATACATTGACCATTGCCAGGCATATACACTACCGTTCAAAAGTTTGAAATCACCCAAACAATTTTGTGTTTTCCATGAAAAGTCACACTTCTTCACCACCATACGTTGTGAAATGAATAGAAAATAGAGTCAAGACATTGACAAGGTTAGAAATAATGATTTGTATATGAAATAACATTGTTCTTACATCACACTTTGCTTTCATCAAAGAATCCCCCTTTTGCAGCAATTACAGCATTGCACACCTTTGGCATTCTAGCTATTAATCTGTTGAGGTAAGCTGGAGAAATTGCACCCCACGCTTCTAGAAGCAGCTCCCACAAGTTGAATTGGTTGGATGGGCACTTCTGGCGAACCATACGGTCAAGCTGCTCCCACAACAGCTCAATGCGGTTCAGATCTGGTGACTGCGCTGGCCATTCCATTACCGATAGAATACCAGCTGCTGCTTCTGCTGTAAATAGTTCTCGCACAATTTGGAGGTGTGTTTAGGGTCATTGTCCTGTTGTAGGATGAAATTGGCTCCAATCAAGCGCTGCCCACTGGGTATGGCATGGCGGTGCAGAGTGATAGCCTTCCGTATTCACAATCCCTTTTACCCTGTACAAATCTCCCACCTTACCAGCACCAAAGCAACCCCAGACCATCACATTACCTCCACCATGCTTAACAGATGGCGTCAGGCATTCTTCCAGCATCTTTTCATTTCTTCTGCGTCTCACAAACGTTCTTCTTTGTGATCCAAACACCTCAAACTTGGATTCATCCGTCCACAACACTTTTTTCCAGTCTTCCTCTGTCCAATGTCTGTGTTCTTTTGCCCATCTTAATCTTTTTCTTTTATTGACCAGTCTCAGATATGGCTTTTTCTTTGCCACTCTGCCCTGAAGCCAAAAATCCCGCAGCCGCCTCTTCACTGTAGATGTTGACACTGGTGTTTTGCGGGTACTATTTAATGAAGATGCCAGTTTGGGACCTGTGAGGCGTCTGTTTCTCAAACTAGAGACTCTAATGTGCTTATCTTCTTGCTTAGTTGTGCAACGCGCCTCCCACTTCTTTTTCTACTCTGGTTACAGCCTGTTTGTGCTGTCCTCTGAAGGGGAGTAGTACACACCGTTGTAGGAAATCTTCAATTTCTTAGCAATTTCTCGCATGGAATAGCCTTAATTTCTAAGACTATCGAGACTGTCGAGTTTCAGATGAAAGTTCTCTTTTTCTGGCCATTTTGAGCGTTTAATTGACCCCACAAATGTGATGATCCAGAAACTCAATCTGCTCAAAGGAAGGTCAGTTTTGTAGCTTCTGTAACGAGCTAGACTGTTTTCAGATGTGTGAACATGATTGCACAAGGGTTTTCTAATCATCAATTAGCCTTCTGAGCCAATGAGCAAACACATTGTACCATTAGAACACTGGAGTGATAGTTGCTGGAAATAGGCCTCTATACACCTGTGTAGATATTGCACCAAAAACCAGACATTTGCAGCTAGAATAGTCATTTACCACATTAGCAATGTATAGAGTGTATTTCTTTAAAGTTAGGACTAGTTTAAAGTTTCGGGTTTTTTTTCCATGGTATTTACTCTTTTGAGTGGTGATCAATGAATTTACAGTACAGTGATCCCTCAACAATGGCCTCAAGATACAATATTTTCAACATACAATGTTACTTTCTGGACCATCGTAACTTGAGAGGAGACACAACATACAATGCTACAGGCAGTCAGGATCTGCAGCACATGTAAAAAAAATCTTGATGATTGACCAAAGAAAGTGGCCATTTTACTGGTAAAATCCCAGTGTTAGTAAAGTGCATGCTGTCTAGTAGTGTTTCTCTAGAGTATAATAAGATACTACATGTCCTGTACTGTGTATCTAGTATCTACTCTACAGTACAGTGTGACACTATTTTCACACTACGTAAAATAACGGCCGTTATTTTGAGGCCAGAACAACGGCTATAGAATTACGTACGTACGGGCTAGTCGTGAAACTACGTCCGTTGTTTAATTTTGATTCCTAGCATGTTTTTAATCGGGCTGAAACATGTCATTTAATTGAAACACTGCGACTAGCCGAATAAAAGTAATTTTTTTACATTAAAATCAAGTTGAATTTGGCCGAAGTAAATTTTAAGTGTGCGGCCGCATAAAAATTCACGGCCGTAGTTGTAACATTACCGGCCGCAAATAAATGACCTGTTCATTTTTCACGGGTCTGTACGAACTACGGCTGTAGTCTTATACGCTGTGTGCATTGTACGACCGTAGTTCGTACAACTTGCTATATCGTCCCATCCTCAAAACAACGGACGTAGTTTTGCAGTGAAAACTACGGCTGTTGTTTTACGTAGTGTAAACATAGCCTGATACTACATGTCCTGTATTGCTGTGTATCTAGTATCTCCTCTACAATACCGTGTGATACCCCATGTCCTGTACTGCTGTGTTTGTCTGGTATCTCCTCCCTAAATTATAGTCTGATACTACATGTCCTGTACTGCTGTGTTTGTCTGGGATCTCCTCCCTACATTATAGTGTGATACTACATGTCCTGTACTGCTGTGTGTGTCTAGTATCACCTCTTTACAATATAGTGTGATACTACATGTCCTGAACTGCTGTGTGTCTAGTATCTCCTCTACAGTACAATGTGATACTACATGTCCTGTACTGCTGTGTGTGTCTAGTATCTCCTCTCTACAGTATAGTGTGATACTACATGTCCTGTACTGCTGTGTATCTAGTATCTCCTCTCTACAGTATAGTGTGATACTACATGTCCTGTACTGCTGTGTATCTAGTATCTCCTCTCTACAGTATAGTATGATACTACATGTCCTGTACTGCTGTGTGTGTCTAGTATCTCCTCTCTGCAGTACAGTGTGATACTACATGTCCTGTACTTCTGTATGTGTCTAGTATCTCCTCTCTACAGTACAGTGTGATACTACATGTCCTGTACTGCTGTGTATCTAGCATCTCCTCTCTACAGCACAGTGTGATACTACATGTCCTGTACTGCTTTGTGTATCTACTATCTCCTCTCTGCAGTATAGTGTGATACTACATGTCCTGTACTGCTGTGTGTCTGGTATCTCCTCTCTACAGTATAGTGTGATACTACATGTCCTGTACTTCTGTGTGTGTCTAGTATCTCCTCCCTGCAGTACAGTGTGATACTACATGTCCTGTACTGCTCTTTACCTGTGTCAGGATGAGTTTCTCCTTTGGGCACCAGGCGAGGGCGGCTTCATGTTATCTTTCTGGGACCCTGTATAATCTGTATAGGACCCTGAAAATGCTCCAGTCCTCTACATAGAAATTAATTTACAGTCTCCAGTAGTTCTTTTTAACTGTTATATGTAAGGACTTGCTGTATCCATATTAGTTAGCAACCTATTTTCCTATAAATTTTAATTTTTTCTCATTTTGGGGTGACATCTTGGGAGCTTTAGAACCAATTACCAGTTTTCCATAGAGTTTTGGTTTCAACATACAATGGTCGTTCTGGAACCAATTAATATTGTATGTTGAGGGACCACTGTACTTCTCTAGGCTCAGCCATCAGCTTGCTAGCTGGCTGCCTTCAAACTCTGTGCTGCTCCTTTCTGGCTGCCTGGAAAAACTGGATCCAGTCCTGGAAAACTGGTTCCAGGCACCAAAGCAAAGCAGCATGGAGTTCAATGGCAGCTGGCTGACAATCGGATGGCCGAACCTAGCACAGTACTGTAAATTCACTCAACCCTACCTTTGATCCCTACTAATTTCCCCCTGTCTTTTTTTTGTATAACATGTACCAGTTATGGTGCCAGGTGATTAGTAAATCCTTCGAACCGATATGCAAATTACCAACCGTCCTTTCTTTTCGGGAAACAAAAAAACCCTTCAAATAGGAAAGTGTTGACCAAACAGTGTACAGGAATAGTAAATGCCAAGTTCTGACACTCAAGAGGACAAAAATATGGAGACTTTTCTATAGTAACTCTGCCAGACAAGCTGACCAGCTCTTTACCTTCCTTCCTCAGACCTGTTGAGCCTATAGATATATCCCTGTCCCCGATGGTGATAGACCGAGAGACCCATCTAGCTTCAAAAGCTTGTCGTGTATCTCTATTGACACTACATAGTCCTTTGTGCTCCACATTTGCTGGGAAAACATTTGTATAAGAAACAAATAGCCTGATAGATTGATTTCCACACCATTCACACGCCTAATGAAGTGCCGGAGGGCAGCCATCTTGCTTCATTAGCTGCAGATTGTTTTGATTCCAGTCACATTGTTGCGGTGCCTACGGTTTATTTTACAATAATGCTATGATAACATGGCCGCTATGTCGCTTATAAATGAGGACATTCATTTCAGCTGACACTTGGTGTTTACTTACCGCCCCGCAATTAGCAAAATCAATCTGTAATCAAGCAACATGGCCACTGCTTTGTTTTCAGAATAAATATGAAAAGATTGTACGGATATGAACATCAACAAGGAACCATGGCAGGGGACAAATTATTATTATTAGAAATAGAATAATAATTCGTTTGTTATGTTGGTTGAGGGCCTGATCTCTTATAAATACAACAAGGGGAAAAAATGTTGACTATAAGGCTATGTTCACCCTATTTTTGAAAATAACGGCCATTGTTTTCCAATAAAATTCAATTTGTAGGCAGGACTCAGCACTGGAAGTGATGTATTGAACAATGAGTGCCAAAAAACATCCGTTGTTTCATTGACTTCAATGCATTTCATTGCAGTATGAAAAGAATGGCAGCTGTTTTAATAGAAAACATTGGCCGTTCTTTTGAAAAAAAATAATAAAGTTGACTATGCTCCTTTGGAACTTATTGTCACCTTTTTGTCAGTTGTTAGGCTGGTTTTTACCAGGCACATTTTTTATTCTTTGAAAATTTTTGTAATTTGATAAAAAAATGTTTTAGATTTCTTCTCTTAAAAATATGGCATGCTTTAAATGTTCTGATTTTTTGGGGTTTATTAACTGTAATTGATCATTTCCTAAAGATTACAAGGAGTACTATATACAGGTCGAAGGCTGCTCATTGAAAGTACCTATTGTACTTATCCCTATTGTGAGAAGCACACGCTTCCATTATTGCATTGGAGGATGTGCTGCCAATCAGCCACAATCTCTATCATCGCATAAAAGATGTGATTAGCTGCTAAATGAGTATGTTCTTGTTTGCTGGCTGATTGCAGAGACTTTTACATGGAGTAATAATTGGGGTAAAAATATTTTTTCTTGCGGTCCCGAGGTCTTGAAGCGGCGCAGGCTAGCACCCCCCTTCTTTGACTGACGGCCAGGACTTGGCTTCCAGTGCTGAGTCCTGTCTACAAATTGAGTGTGGTTGATAAAAATAGCTGCACACATGGTGTTAGTGTCTTATGCTGCTGCCAACAGCAGGGAATCTATTGCCACATAGGTATCCACAGTGCGCTCAAGATTTAGAGGCATTGTTTGGAGACAGAATACAAGTCCTTACTGTCAATCAAAGAAATGGGAGGGAGGAGCAAGGAGATGTCCCAGTCAGCGGCACTTAAGGAGCTTAGGACTTAGGGCCCTATTCCACAGTAACGATAATCGGCCGGATCGGCCCCATTTGGCCCGATTCGGCTGATTATCGTTCGGTGAAATAGAGAGAACGATCAGCCGATGATCGTGTCATCGGCTGATCGTTCATTTAGGGCCAGACCTAAAATCATCGTTCCCCCACCGCGCATCGCTACGGTTGAATAGCGGTACGCGGCGGGCAACTGACGATTTGACAGCAGCAGCATCATCATCATACATTACCAGTCCAGGCTTCTGGCGCTGTCTTCATCCCCGAGTCCTGCGCGCTCTATCTTCTGAATGGCCGGTCAGCTGATGGAGCGCTCAGCCAATCACAGGCCGGGACCGCCGCGGCCTGTGATTGGCTGAGTGTGGCCTGTCAGCTGACCGGCCATTCAGAAGATAGAGCGCGCGGACCCGGGGACGAAGACAGCGCGGAGAAGCCTGGACAGGTAATGTATTACTGCTGCTGCAAGGGCTGCAAGGACATCGGTAACGATGTCCTTGGAGCCCTCGCTCAACGATCATAGGGCCGTGGAATAGGCCCAGTAAACGAGCGGCGATCTAGCAGATCGCTGCTCGTTTACATCGTTGATCGGGCCCTCCTCGGCCCGTGGAATAGTACCCTTACTCTGTGACACTTGTCTGCAGACAGAAAATGCATTCTATTCTACAAGTTAAGCCCCTATTACACAGGGCAATGGAGAGAAGCAAGCAAGCGCTGTCAGCGTTTGCTTGCTCCTCGTTCCCCGCTCATTGCTGGCGCTATTAGATGCGTTGGCAGTGAGCAGGTAGTAGCCGGGGGGAGGGGGCTGCCCGGATGATCACTAGATCGTCCGGGCAGCCCATAGAAGAAAGCGGTGGTCTGCTGCCGCCGCTCCTGTTCCGTGGTGTGATGACATATCGTTGCTATCTAAGTCATTTGTCTTTCAACATGTTGAAAGGCAACAACAGACAACGATCAGCCGACTTCATTCATGTCGGCTGATCGTTGTCTTCTATTACACGAGACGATTTTTGGCCGTAGTGGCTGATATCGCCCAAATATGGCCGATAATCAGTTTTGTGTAATAGGGCCATTTTTCCCCTTTCGTAACACTGCAGGGGATTTTCAGCAGAAAGATACTTTGTGATCGGCTAAAGGTCAATGGACTCTTTTAGGCCTCATTCACTTGTCAGTATTTTTTCTTTTGTTTTTTTGGAACGGATTACAGGTCAAAATTAAAATGGACTGTGTGAATAGCCCAATATAAATCAATGTTTCCTAAGTTGAACTGTGATTGAGGATCCACAATTACAGACAACTTTATGGGATGTTTGAATAAGGCCTTAACGAAAAGAATGATTTTGTTATCTAATAAAAGTAATAATTCTTTTATTTGTATAGCGCACACAGATTCTGCAGCACTTTACATAGTTTTTGTCAGTTATTATCACTCCCTGTCCCTAACAGGGCTCACAATCTAAATTTGCCTATCTGTATGTGCGAGGAAACCGGAGTACTCGGAGGAAACCCACACAAACACGGAGAGGGAACATACAAACCCACACAAACACGGAGAGGGAACATACAAACCCACACAAACACGGAGAGAGAACATACAAACTCCCACAAACATGGAGAGAGAACATACATACTCTGTGCAGATGTTGCCTTTGGTGGGATTTGGTGGGACTGAGCCACTGTTATCTTTTCCTATGTTTTCCTTTGATTTTTCCAAAAAACCCACACGGACAGGACGGGGTAAACCATGGTTTTACAAAGATCCCTTTGTAACAGATATAGATATAGCATATGGCGGTGTAAGCTTCATAGTTCCGTATATGCCCCCTCTGCTTCTCCGTTGCTCGGAGCTCAGACCTGCTCTTCATTTTCTTGCCTCTATGATCCAATCTGATATGTTTGGACTCTCCATATACGTGTGTGTGGCCCAATGTAGCTTTTATCAGAAACAGCTCACATCTCCCTTGTCTTATTTATTTGTTTTCTTTGGCTTTCTTTTTTTCCACTTAAAAAATCTGACATTTCGACTGTTTGAAAAGAATGAAATGCTTCTGAGCCAAATTAGTATAGTAAAATGTTTTATGTGTTTACATGCGGCCGAATGTCCGGAGATCCAACCAAACCCCAGATCCCTAACAGGCTGCGAGAGGTAAAAAAATAATAACATGCAGATAAACATACAATAAATGTGGACTATTAATACTCATTATGGTTAATAAACGGTATAAGCATAACATACTCGGTACCCCCACACCCCACAACCCACACAATAAGTTTATTGTAGCAACTAATGTGCTATAAAATTAAAAAAAACATGTTTTTTTTTTTTTTTTTTTTTTTTTAAGTATTCACATCTATTAAACTATAACTGTGTTCCCCAAAATAATACCTGAAAAATCTAAAAGTCCTATATGGTCTGAGAGCTTTAAGAGGCCCAGTAGGTTCCTTGCCCCTATGAGTAGAGCAGTGTTATAAATAGCAGATAATCCATGAGGGGCCGTATAACAGATTTTATATTTGGGACTCTTTGGGTTCCCCCGTACCCCTTTAGCTTATACGTTGGACATCTGTTGATGTGCAGATCCCAGCCCCGCAGTGTCACCCCCAGTGCATGACTCCTCTTCCCATCCCTCTGCCTCTTCCCTTGGGTCCCTCCATTTCTTTTCCGTCTCCATGACTCCCCCTCCCTTTCTTTCTCTCTCCTCTTTCCCCCACAGACCTTCCTACAGACACACACTCACACACACACATAAGGCATGTTGTTTTAAATGGGTCTCGGCCCAGATCAGACTAGGGAGTGCCAGGAAACCAAGAGAGAACTCTGCCTGGTCTCCCTGTGCCTTCCACATACTGAGGGTCGGCTCTAGTTACAGTGAGGGGGCAACTTTGTCTAGAAGGGCAGCAGTGGCAGTGGAATGTGGTTGTGCACCCTTTCACTACCAGAGAGACTGTAGAAGCCCAGAAAGGGATCCATGCTGTCGAAGAGCATGACACTTCATTGCTCTGTGTTCTCGCTCCCATCATCTTATCATAAGTCATTGTTTTGTTACTGATGAATTACCTGTATAGGTTTAGGTATCCATTACTGCCATTATAAAGTGGTGCTCCCAGCGATAGTCCAATATGACGGCACATAGACCCGTGTACCATCTGCTTCTTGGTTTCTGTCATTTACCTGTTTTTTGACTGTTTCTTGTCTTGTCTGCACCTATATTGCCTGGATAGAAAGGCAATTCTCATACCTTAGATACATGGTCCCCAACCTATGGCTCTCCAGTTGTTGTATAACTATGTCTCCTAGCATGCTCTGACAGCCTAAGATTGATCAGGCATGCTGGGAGTTGTAGTTGTAGTTGTAGATAGATCTATCTATCTATCTATCTATCTATCTATCTATCTATCTATCTATCTATTATCTATCTATTATCTATCTCCTATATTCTATCTATCTATCTATCTGTCTGTCTGTCTGTCTGTCTATCTATCTATCTATCTATCTACTATCCATTTATTATCTATCCATCTATGGGTGCGTTTACACAGAGATTTATCTGACAGATCTTTGAAGCCAAAGCCAGGGACAGACTATAAACAGAACAGGTCATATAGGAAAGACTGAGATTTCAACTCTTCTCAAATCCATTCCTGGGTTTGGCTTCCATAATCTGTCAGATAAATCTCTCTGTGTGTAAACACACTCTATCTATCTATCTACGTAAAGATGTTCCGCAGCACACCAGCATAGGTGAATAAGGTGATTATTTATTGCAAGTAGTACAAAAATACAGAGAGATGCGACGTTTCGACCCTCTCACAGGGTCTTTATCGAAACATCTCTCTGTATTTTTGTACTACTTGCAATAAATAATCACCTTATTCACCTATGCTGGTGTGCTGCGGAACATCTTTACGTACTATTGGGGATCCCCAGGCCGGGGGACTGACTTTGTACAGCACCCGCTTCATCAAGCTCTGGACGTGTGGCTTTTTCCTGTATCTATCTATCTATCTATCTATCTATCTATCTATCTATCTATCTATCTCCTATCTATCATCTATCTCCTATCTATCATCTATCTCCTATCTATCTATCTATCTATCTATCTATCTATCTATCTATCTATCTATCTATCTATCTATCTGTCCATCCTTCCATTGCCCACCAGTCAGGTCCTTCTATAGAGCCAGCTGGACCCTGCAGACTTGTGAGTACTTCAACCTCCTTGACACCTCTCTCCTGACCCCTCTTGTTAGTTATGCCAGCAATTTTTTAGCTTATTTTTTTGGAACGTTTTTCATAATTGCAGCAAAAATGTCACATTTTTCCATGATTATGAAGATTGCAGCAAAGCCGCACTATTTGTGTAGTGATTATGGAAATTGGGGCAAGAAAAAAGATACAAAGAGTGAAACTGTTCATGTGTGTTAAGATGCAGGGCTCATGTAATGGTTTATTGACAAGACTATTGCAACACTTTACAGCCATTGAAGAATGCAAGGAGGAGGCGTTTCAGATGCTTGTGTTTTCCCTATGCTAATGAAGCATTTTGGTGCACTGGGGGCGGGACTACTGTGCGGGACTAGCCAGCCAGCCGTGTCTTCCAAAATACTCCTAGTGCTGTGGTTTTTGTAAAAATGACCTTTTATTCTTCGCCAGTGGTGTCAATGAGGCGTGGCCTAGGGCGTCCATTAATAGTTAAAAATCGCTTTATCTAATATGGGCCAAGTTAGTAACCACTGGACCCCAGGTATTTAGTACACAAATCCCTCATCCCTCAGGCACTGAGGCCCAGGGGAAGCTGGCCCACTAAGAGTAACCTGACTTTAAAACTTTATACTCATTTTAGACTTTTAAAATATAATTGACTTAAGAATTTTTAAGCATTGTGTTGCCCCCAAAGGTTATACAAATCACCAATATACACTTATTATGGGAAATGCACATAAAGGCTTCACTTCCTGGATAACATGGTGATGTCACTTCCTGGATAACATGGTGATGTCACTTCCTAGATAAAATGGTGATGTCACTTCCTGGATAACATGGTGATGTCACTTCCTGGATAACATGGTGATGTCACTTCCTGGATAAAATGGGGATGTCACATCCTGGATAACATGGTGATGTCACTTCCTGGATAAAATGGGGATGTCACATCCTGGATAACATGGTGATGTCACGACCCGACTCCCAGAGCTGTGCGGGCTGTGGCTGCTGGAGAGGATGATGGAAGGGGACACTGAGGGACACAGGGCACTGGAGGGACACTGAGCATCCCCCTGCCACCATCCTCTCCAGCAGCCACAGCCAGCACAGCTCTGGGAGTCGGGTCGTGACAATCACTGCCCTAGACCACCAGGGATCCTGACATTAACCTCTCCACTTCCCTAGACCACCAGGGATGCTTACACTAACACCTTTACTGCCAAAGACTACCAGGCATACACTGTCCTGCAAGGAGGTAGACTAGAATGTTTTCTAATAGTATTTGCCTGGTTACCTATTAAAGTGCTTTGTATTTGATGCCATTCTGTATTGGCAGCTTAGAGGGAGCCAGGGTCCTAAACTGCTCCGCTCATTAGCTACAAAGACTTAGAGGGAACATTGCCAGTGATGCAGCTAAAAGTTATGTATGGGCAGCGACTGAAGGCCATGGAGAGAAGTTGCCAGAGGAATGGCAGGGGTACCAGCTGAACTTTTGTCTCAGGGCCCATGAATTATGCATCTATCTATCTATCTATCTATCTATCTATCTAACTATCTCTCTATTATCTATCTATCTATCTATCTATCTATCTATCTATCTATCTCCTATCTATCTATCTATCTATCTATCTATCTCCTATCTATCTATCTATCTATCTATCTATCTATCTATCTATCTATCTATCTCCTATCTATTTATCTCCTATCTATCTATCTATCTATCTATCTATCTATCTATCTATCTATCTATCTCTCTATCTTTCTATCTTCTATCTATCTATCTATCTATCTATCTATCTATCTATCTATCTATCTCTCTATCTCTCTATCTATCTATCTCTTTATCTATCTCCTATCAATTATCTATCTATCTATCTATCTATCTATCTATCTATTATCTATCTATCTATCTATCTATCTATCTATCTATCTATCTATCTATCTATTATCTTTCTATTTATCATCTATCTCCTATCTATCTATCTATCTATCTATCTATCTATCTATCTATCTATCTATATCTATCTCCTATCTATCTATCTCCTATCTATCTATCTCCTATCTATCTATCTATCTATCTATCTATCTCTCTATCAATCATTTATCTATCTATTTTTCTATCTATCTATCTAGAAAACGGCAAGAGTCTGCAGCACACCGGAGTAGAGGTGAATAGTGTTTATTCCATCAACAAGATACAGGATACAACGTTTTAATTCAATCCAGAATCATTTTCAAGCCAATTCAATTGAATTGGCTTGAAAATGATTCTGGATTGAATTGAAACGTTGGATCCTGTACCTTGTTGATGGAATAAACACTATTCACCTCTACTCCGGTGTGCTGCAGACTCTTGCCGTTTTCTACATTGGGGATCCTGTGCCAAAGGACTTTCTCTGCTCAGCACCCACTGCTTGGATTTGGACGTGCGGCTGCTACCTTGCTCTATCTATCTGTCTCCTATCTATCTATCTATCTATCTATTGTCTATCTATCTAAGCTTGATAATGATCTTGTGAGAAGATCGAAACGTTGCATCTCCTGTATTTTTTACACCTTTGTAATAAACTACATCTTTTTTCACGTATGCTGGCGTGCTGCGGATTATCTTTGCATATCTATCTATCTATCTATCTATCTATCTATCTATCTATCTATCTATCCATCTGCTTCTCTATTGCAATTCCACTAAGTGACATGACAGTGTGATAAATGAATGGAGGTCAGTATGTAGCCACACACGGAAATTAAATTCTTTATTAGAAACATGATCCTAGTTATTGGGTCACTTCTCGTGGGTCTTTCAGAAAAATTAGTTGGCCATGTACAAATAGTAACACAGGCGTCTTTTGTGTGTTGACTTTGTGCAGCTCTTAGGGATGCCCCTCCAATCCTTGCTGGCTATCCCCGGTGCCCTTTTTATGGCGTTGGTCTGTGGCTGCCTGGACATAGTGATCTGGATGGGCACTGGAGCCTTGATCAGTGGGTGATGTACCTTCTTCTCTTCTCTGTACTTCTTGCACACCCATATTTCATATTGCAGGGTATCAAAACAGAAATAAAAATAATAACAATCAGATCAGAAATCCACAAGATAGTCATGCAGATTGTGTACAAACAGTGGAAGGGAATATAATGAAGAATACCTCCGTCCATACTCCCATAAACAGAACCTGTAGGGCAACACATAAGTCATATGGCTATATACCAGTCTGCCACCAGCCTTCCTTATGGTGATCCTCAACCCTAATTGTTTTAGTTACCATCTACACATAGACATGTCTATCTGCACTGCAACAAAACATCATCTGCAGGGAGGAGAACAACAGGGAGGATGTTATATTGTCTCATTCTCACCACTCTGTGTGTAAAATAAAATAAGATTCCAGGCGTTCAGATTATGGAAAGCTGAGTGTAAGCAGTATGGTAGCTAACATATGCCAGCACTGAAGATGGGGAACATGAAATCACAAAATACAGTATAGGTCGCCCTCTGCTGGACATAAACCTAATTACATCACAGTGACATGGCAAATAGATACATGTCCCCCTAAAAACAGTAAATTATTTGCCTTTATTACCTTGTAGCAAACAGTTTCTATATTTCTGTCTCTCTTTGTCTACTTTACTGTCTGCCTGTCAGTATCTATCTATCTATCTATCTATCTATCTATCTATCTATCTATCTATCTATCTATCTCCTATCTATCTATCTATCTATCTATCTATCTATCTATCTATCTATTATCTATCTTTCTCCAAATCTATCTATCTATCTATCTATCTATCTATCTATCTATCTATCTATCTTTTCTGTGGGATTAGACTTTATGGACTAGCATTTGCTCTGCACCCATTTCAATGAGCACCGACCACCCATGGCTGTTTATGCAGTTGTTCTTTATTGAAGAGTTTTTAGAAACAGTAGCAGATTATACATTGGGCTGTTTGGGCAGCCACCTAGGGCTCAAGGCCCCCATGTATTATAGCCACCCAGAGTGTCTATCATTTAGTGAGGCACTGAGAGTTATGTGGCAGCACACAACATAGTCTAAAGACTACTTCTTGCTAAGAGAAAGTCTACTCCTGTGCGGGCTCACTGAGTAGTGTATAGTGGACCTGTGGCAAGGCAGGCCAGCTTTACTAAGAGGCGTCCACCCCTTGTCAGTGGGATGTGGCTACAGGAGCAGGGAGAGTCTTACCAGTGCACCTAAATAAAAAAAATAAAATATAAAAAAATATATATATATGATGACGCAAAACAATGTATAAAGTTGCTTTATTTTCCCTTTTCAATGTTTTTGGATGATAAAAAAATACTTGTCATTTTGTAATCAGCAGTAATCCTACTTTATAGTTTACATAAAGTAATGTAAGTTTTTGTTAGGCTTCACTGCCACTGTTTGGTCACTGCACAAGGACGCACTTTACTGTTGTTTCAAACAAATGCTCTCCATTACTTAATTTGCCAAATATGACTCCTTATCCCAGAAAAACAGTCTTGGCCACCAGGTGTCTCTCTCTGTAATCTGAAACACATGAGGTTGGGACTTGGCTTAGCATGTGCTATGTGCAGGACTCGAGAGCAAGACTAAACCTGGGCTGTTCATCTGCAAGCTGAGCCAGTCTGCTGAAAACGGTCCACACTGTACCTGGAGGGTAAATCAAGGCTTCCTTTTCATTTATAACCCCCCTTGAAGCACAGGCCTCTAGTGCAAAAAACAGTGTACCTACTGCAGTATGTTCACAGCGCTGCAGTGTAGTCTCCCCATCCCCTCCTCCTTTAACTAATTGTCATCAGCAGTTCAGTTCTTAAAGGAAGCCTGTCACCCCAGCTGCCGAGGTGAAGCCCGCCCCCCCCCCCCCCCCCCGGTGGAGCCCCTTATACTTACCCCTTCCTCGAAGTCCTGATCCCAGCCCCCATCCCGCTGCCGAGAAATCCCCATCTGAAGCCATGCACCCTCACCAGAGATGAGTCCGACGCCCATAGAGAATGACTTGGAAAGGAAGTAAGGGAAGGGAAGCCATGTGTGTGTACTACCAGCAAACAACCAAGCTCTGTTCCTGCCTCTAGACATATAAAGCACGAGAATAGCTGTGTATCATAGGGACTCTCATGGGTTCAATGACAGCAGTCAGAACATTAAAACCCAACTTGTCTCCACTCTGAAGGGTTGATCTAACAAGAACATTCACGTTTTATATAATCTTTTGAAACAACAAGTACACTTTAGGAAAGCATGCAAAATAGATTCCATAGAGATGACTGTGATTCACAGTAAATGGACTTACTAGGAACAGGGTTAAATGAGCTAAAAGTAATTTGGAGCTTCTCCCCTCCCCACTGGGTTTTATTGACGGATCTCTTCCTATACCCAATCACCCAAACTTTGAGGGTGATTGGGAAACTGTCCAGGGGCAAGAAGCAGCTCCCAACAGATTCCTTTAAAGGTCCTTTTACACTAGCCGATTATCAGCCAGGAGTGTTGCTAGAAATGCTTTTTCGGACAGTAATCGGCCCAAGTTAAAGTGACAGGTATCAGGTGAGGAGCGGAAAAATGCCCCATCCTCTGCTAATCACATCTTTTCTTTTATGTGAGCTTTAAAATCTATTGCTGTCAGCCGCCCATGTCCCTGTGTAACCGGGCTTTGTGGCCGATAGCAATAGATTTAAATGGCCGCATGAATGATACAGTGATTGTTTGTGTGGCCCAGCCAGTGAATTGAAGGTTCTGCAAACAAGCACTGATCTGCACTCGTTTGCGGACGGCCAAAGATTTAATGTAAAAGGACCCATAAGAACATTCCCCCTAAATCACACGTTGACAGATTTCCATGTATATACATTTATACCGTAGAAGGTGTCAATTTATCTGTGTGGGTGGGGATATGATCTTACACACATTTTCTATGGATATACAGTGTCCAATAGCAGTCCACTGCTTTATTTCTGCAAGTATAGCTTGGTACTGTTTGTGTATATGCTCTCAGACTAAAGTTGTAGTATGCTGCTCCCACCACCAGGTGTCACTGTAACTTGCACCTTACGTTGCACAGCTGAAGGAGAAACTACACTAAAGGTTAACTGATATCTGTATTGTCTGTCTGTATTAATTTTGTATATTTCATGCCACTGTCTGGTGATTTATGACTAACCAATCCCTTAGCAGGCTACCACAGAGGTCACTACCCTATCACAGTGGGTTATCTTACTCCCTTGATCAATTAGACCCCCCTGAAGAGCCATATATATATAGTGGGGTTGGGACTAGTTGGGGCAGATTCTAGTCACAGTGTTACAGAGAGAAAGACTATATCCAAAGTACCTGCTGCAGACATTCTTCCAGGCCCTGGCCCAAGGTAAGGACCCATTTGTTGGACTTAATGCGTAACTATAAAATATTTTGACCATTTAGATCTAGTTAGTTAAGGCCATGTTAGGAAGTTTTGCAATATACAATAATAAGCTAAATTGGACCGTTTTTCTAATACATGTAGCTGAATGTGCTCTCAGCCCTGTGTCTGCCACTGCAGTATTTGTCCATTTCTGCTGGCTACGCCCCCTGGAAATCCGTACTCTGGCTGAACTATGTACGGATTCTCATACAGCAAGGACATGTCAGGCAGCTCTCACACTGTAATTCATCCCCCCAAACCCACTGTTATATGCACTGTAGGGCAGGGCGGTTTTGGCTAGGGGGCGCTGATAGCAACAACAGTACAGTCTGTACATTCATTATAAATTTTATTTCCATAAGGCTCTGGTGGGCTCTGCTATGTTAGGGAAGCAGCAGGTGTAAGGTGCACTGTACTCACAGGCCCCCAGCTTCCCACTCCTACCTTCAGTGTGGAGCCGACAGCACTGCATCACTACTGAGCAGGAAGTAGTGGAGGCTGAGGTGTTTGCTGTCAGAGCAAGACAGGCTGAGGCTCGGGGGTAGGCTGCCAGCAGAGGTGGGTGATGGCCCCAATATTACTGATTGATGTACAGCCCCCTTGCACTCTGTCAGAGTACAGCACCCACGGCAGAAGCAGGGGGCGGGGCTCGTCGTCCGGGGACAGCCCCACACAAACAAATTAATATCCTGATAAGCGCTGCCCCCGGACAACAAACCCCGCCCCCTGCTCTTGCCCCGGGTGGGGTACTCTGGCAGAATGCAAATGGGCTGTACATCATGTGTAGTATTAACTCTTTCTGCCAGTTAGAGGTCAACCAGCTTTCTCAGCACCCTAAAGGCATTATAATAGAGGTCACCCAGCCTTCCCAGCACCCTATTGCCAGTATAATAAAGGTCACCCAGCTTTCCCATCACCCTGTTGCCAGTATAATAGAGGTCACCCAGCTTTCTCAGCACCCTAAAGCCAGTATAATAGAGGTCACCGAGCTTTCCCAGCACCCTATTTCCAGTATAAGAGGTCACCCAGCTTTCCCAGCACCCTATTGCCAGTATAATAGTGGTCACCCAGGTTTCCCAGCACCCTATTGCCAGTATAATAGTGGTTACCCAGCTTTCCCAGCACCCTATTGCCAGTATAATAGAGGTCACTCATCTTTCCCAGCACCCTATTGCCAGTATAATAGAGGTCACCCAGCTTTCCCAGCACCCTATTGCCAGTATAATAGAGGTCACCCAGCTTTCCCAGCACCCTATTGCCAGTATAATAGAGGTCAGCTTTCCCAGCATCTTTTACTAAGTTTAATGGAGGTCACCCTATCATCCTTGTGCTGCCTGATAGCTATTAGACAGATATGTGATAGAAGGTAGATAGATAATTAATAGATAGATAGATAGATAATTGATAGATAGATAGATAATTGATAGATAATTAATAGATAGATAGATAGATAGATAGATAGATAGATGAGAGGGGAGGAGAGAGAAGATAGATAGATAGATAGATAGATAGATAGATAGATAGGAGATAGATATAGATTGATTGATAAATAGATAGATATAGATTGATAGATTATTAGATAGTCATCTGCTGAGGTTCTTGCTCAGACTGGCTCGCTCCCCCTAGGCTGAACCCCTAGCTACGCCCCTGAGTCTGGTGTAAGGCTGTCCTGATCCCACCATCATACTGCTACCACTACATGTGTGCAGCCATTATTCTCCACTATCACTATGCAGCCATCTTTGTAGTGATGTATACATATTCCTGCTTGTCTTGTAGAATTGTATCTGTCATAGTGCCTGACTATACCAGTGTTCCTACAATTCCCATTACGTTCTGCCATATAAACGCTGGGCATGCTGGGAGTTGTAGTTTTGGAGAGCCACAGGTTGGAGAACCCTGGAGTATAAAAAGAAGTTGTCCCAGCTAGTTGTGTCATCACAGATCGCCCATCTTCCATCACCTGATACTCCACCAGCAACCCACTGATTCATAGTAGAGCTCACTGTGGGAGAGGGGAGGCCACGCCCACTTTCTGTCAGCCAGGAGAAAAATTCATTTATTTGTTTGAGCCGAACAACTGGGGATATCTCAGCAACCGCACAAGATATCCACACAAGTTAGGGCTCTTTTTAAAAGGTAACCCGTGGGCTTTTTATTTGAGGAATTTCATTTTTTAGTCACCTAAATTATAGTTACACTTTAATGCAAAAGATAATTCTTCTTCCTACAAGCCTTGTCTTCCTAGCCATGTTTAGGCTAGTGCCTTAGGGTGGTGAGGCTGCGGTAAAGGGGATCAAGGGACAACCCTGTCTACACTGGGCGCCTATTCTTCTTTCATGTTGATGATCATTCAAGGTGCAAGTCAGTGGTTGACCTAAGGACAATAAGCGGAGCCTCTTTTGAAAGCTTCTAGGTTTCCTAAGGGGTACCCCCAATGGCGAGCTCTACCCACAAGGTGGGGCCTACATCACGGGATCTCTGTCATTCTGTGTCTATAGACAACAATATGTGGAAGGTCATATCCGTGGGTGTAAGTAACTCTTTTCTAAAGCCCCTACAACTGAAAATCCAGGGCTCTAGCCAGGGCCCCACTACCCTGAGCCAGCCGTAAGCCCACTACTGTATTCAAGTCACTACAACCAAGGTCAAGTCTGTTTCAGTTAACTATTGTATTCAGAGACTGTGTCAAGTGTTTATCTCTATCTTGCTCCCAGCCCCAACGCTGAGCCTGAAAAGTATGGTCTATTATCTTCTCTTATCTGCCAGCCAACCAGCTGTGATCTGTACAAGTTAAACTACAAGTATTCTTTGTTTGCTACAGATTGCTAAACTCTGTCTGTTGTTCTAACAAGACTGTGATATATTTATATATACCTATAACCTGTATTGCACTACAAAGTGATTTCAAGTAAAGTTTCAGAGTATGTGGACTCAGTACTTCTTAATATGCAACACCTGCACTACCTACACAAACCCAAAAGCGTGGACCCTGGGTCACTGCAGGTGGGCAGGGAAAGAGGATTTACTGACTTTCTATATGACTGGGTGGAGAGGCAGGGCTCACAGGCTTTCTGTATGAGTGTGTGGGGTAAGCAGGACTCACAGGCTTTTTCTTTGTGTGGACAGGGAAGGAGGACTCACAGGCTTTCTCTTTGTGTGGCCAGGGAAGGAGGACTCACAGGCTTTCTCTCTATATAGGCAGGGAGAGAGGACTCACAGGCAGTAAGCAGGGAAGGAGGACTCAGAGAGAAAGCCTGTGAGTCCTCTCTCCCTGCCTACATAGAGAGAAAGCCTGTGAGTCCTCCTTCCCTGCCTACACATAGAGAGAAAGCCTGTGAGTCTATGTGTAGGCAGGGAAGGAGGACTCACAGGCTTTCTCTATGTGTGGGCGAGGAAGGAGGACTCACAGGCTTTTTCTATGTAAGGGCAGAGAAGGAGGACTCACAGGCTTTATCTATGTGTAGGCAGGGAAAGAGGACTCACAGGCTTTATGAGTAGGCAGGGTAGGAGGACTCACAGGCTTTCTCTCTATGTGTGGGCAGAGAAGGAGGACTCACAGGCTTTTTCTATGTGTCTGCAGGGAGGGAGGACTCGCAGGCTTTCTCTATGTGTGGGCAGGGAAGGAGGACGCACAGGCTTTCTCTCTATGTGTGGGCAGGGAAGGAGGACTTACAGGTTTCTCTATGTGTAAGCAGGGAAGGAGGACTCACAGGCTTTCTCTATGTGTGGGTGGGAAAGGAGGACTCACAGGCTTTTTCTATGTGTGGACAGAGAAGGAGGACTCACAGGCTTTCTCTATGTGTAGGCAGGGAAGGAGGACTCACAGGCTTTATGAGTTGGCAGGGTAGGAGGACTCACAGGCTTTCTATGTGTAGGCAGGGTAGGAGGACTCGCAGGCTTTCTCTATGTGTAGGCAGAGAAGGAGGACTCACAGGCTTTCTCTATGTGGGGGCAGGGAAGTAGGACTCACAGGCTTTCTCTATGTGTCGGCAGGGAGGGAGCACTCACATGCTTTCTCTATATGTGGACGGGGAAGGAGGACTCACAGGCTTTTTCTATGTGTGAACCTAGAAGGAGGACTCACAGGCTCTGTCTAGGTGTAGGCAGGGAAGGAGGACTCACAGGCTTTCTCTTTTTATGTAGGTAGGTAAGGAGGACTCACAGGCTTTCTTAATGTGTGTGGTAGGGGACTTGCAGGTTTTCTTTATTTGTGGGTGGGAAAGTCAGACTGACAACAGTTAAACAGCACATTGTATAAAAACAGAAAACGCTAAATCAGGTAATAGAGAACTGTACATCCCTGAACTCACTGCCTTCCTCTTACCCTATGTAGCCCTCATATAGGAGACCTGGCAGAGCCACTTTAAGCGCCCCCCAAACGTAGTCTTCTCTGGCCATGAAGATTGTGCCTGAAATACACTGATGTGGGATTTGGCCCAAATTAATGTCACCATCTCTATTTTCAAGCACCAGTCATATATTTTATTCACATATGGAGAAAATAATGTATAATTCAGGAGTCAGACACACCAAGGAGCCAGCAGAATCTTTCTCGGATGCCATAGAGTATGAGAAGCTGCGTGCCAGCGGTAACATCATCACTGGGCCCCGTCCAGGCTGCATTAAGCGATTAGTCCTATAAATGTATATTTTTATCATGGCGTGTGAGCTGCATCATGTCTCATTGATCAGGCCTGAAACATAGAAATGACTAATTCTCAAAAGATCTATTGCCCCTAAATCTCTGCTAATATGAGCACTTTTGGCTTAGATTTCCCTTTAAGTCATTTAGAAGATGTTCACTTTCAGCTCAGTTCCATTCAATGTACATCACCTTATATTCTATAGAAATGTCCCAGTATTTTTCAGCTTTCTCTCATGATTCCTAGTTGTGTCTGTAGATAAGTGGACATATATGATAGTAAAGGGACAAGGATGTATGTGCCACAGAAGCAGACTATGAACAAAGGTGTAGGAAATGAACTAAGGATCATGGGGGCAAACAAGGACAAGGTAGATAGAGACGTGGCTGTGTTAAAAAGCACCCAAAGGGAGCCCCGTTTTATTCTTAGCTATAGGGACCCCCTTACATCTATGTAAATCTTAAGAACCGGGACCCCAGTCAGAATGTAGTGGTGGGTCCAGCATGCACACCACTGCATAGTTCATTGTCTATGGCACAGGACAAATAGGAGAGCGCTGTACTCTACTATCTCCAAGAGTTTTCAAAAACAATGAGTGGGTGACCCATGGGGGATTCTAGGGGTACTGATAAGGCTAGGTGATGTGATTTTACCTGCTTGCACCGTACCTGTGGGACTAAACCTATATATACATCCCTCTGAATGAGAACGAGATCAGAGCGTGACAGAAAGATGGTCTGGAAGGAAGAAAGGAATGTGAACTCTGGCTCACAATGATATTTTCCAGGAACTCTGTCGCATATGTTACGTTTGCAACACTTGAATATACTGCGCATGAGTAATACCAACCTATATTCTATCTATAAAAGTTAACACAAAACAATAAAGGGGGCGCTTCCCAAACTTATGTTACTGATGCGTACATCAGCTGTCTGTGTCTGTGATTTTAAGTTGTAAGCAGAACTGCAGCTGCTTACTCTCAATTAGGAACCATCCTATCCTGGGGAGTTTCAGGCAAAACAAAAGTTAAACTTATCAGGGTCCCACCGGTTACCCAACTTGTGAAACTCTAGCTATTGTAAATCTAGCCTTTGGCTGACTGGCTGTCGGAGCATGATGGGAATAGTAGTGTAAGGCTGGGTTCACGCTACGTTTTTTTCATCTATTTTTTATACGTTTTTGCAAAAACAGATTTTATCGCACACAAAAATAAAGTAAAGTACGTTTTTGTTTATGTTAAAAAAAAGGGTGCATTTTGATCAGTTTTATTTTATATTCAAAGTCAATGGAAAAACTGATGCACACAACTGCATCCATTTTTCCATGAAAAAAACTTGGTGTGAACCCAGCCTTATATAGGAGGTTAGTTTTGCAAGTGCTGTAGAGTCACAGGTTGGGAAACACTGCTTAAGGGTGCGTTCACACCTACAGGATCCGCAGCTGATTTGATGGTGCAGATTTCATGCTGTGTTCAGTTATTTAAATGAAATCTGCTGCGGATCCGCAGCAGAAAATCAGCTGCTGATCTGGTAAGTGTGAACGTACCCTTAAAGGGGAATTCTGGGTAATAGTAGGGGTAGTACTGGCTATGGCTTGGTTTTAGCTAAAAATGTTGTGTAGTCCTTTTATGTTAGTGTGGTAGGAAAGAGAAAGGGGTAAAGTAACCCAAGTGAAGACTTGGAGGCATATATGGATCTTGTCTTTGAGGTCAAGCTCCACCCCTGAGTGATGTCACCAGCTTTGACCAGCCCTTACACCCTACATCACATCTTCCTGTCATATTTATCTTTATTGGGGCATTAGAAAAAATTATATGCGTTAACATTATGCTGCCTTTTGCTGAGCAATGCCAAAAGCAGAGGAGCAGACAGGGAATTAGTGCAGCAGGTGCTGCATACTTATTTCCAGCTGAGCAATAGTCTTTTGTGTACTGAAATGCTCTGCAACAGCTTTGGCTGGGAACTGTCTGGAGTACTCTGATAAAGAGAAGAGAGATGCGTGTGAGTTGAGTATACTGAGTATACTGTAAACATGACAGGGGTCCTTTAGACCACCTTATACCCCCAAACCCTTTCCCAAGAATGACAG
Source organism: Dendropsophus ebraccatus (assembly GCF_027789765.1). Classification (NCBI taxonomy): domain Eukaryota; kingdom Metazoa; phylum Chordata; class Amphibia; order Anura; family Hylidae; genus Dendropsophus; species Dendropsophus ebraccatus. The sequence continues at coordinate 97,927,584 of NC_091462.1, read as the reverse complement.
AGACATCGCTGGAATTGAATCGGCCACAGCAGCCTTTTTATTAACAAAACAACACAAATAATCTAACTACCACCTCTCAACTGAGGTCCTGTTACTGTCTGACGGAGACGGTCGTCAAGGCCCAAATATCCCTGGCGGTCCCCCCGGTATTAGCAATCGACACAGGATTTGCCCGCAGCCGATAGCACCCCTTGGCTCACTGTCAGCCCCTTAACACCTGTGTCCATCCCGTATATTTCACAGTCCAGGGCTTAGGCCCCCCGTGAACCCACCTAATTCTTATAGGCCAACCGCCAGCCCATCATGTGCCTCAAATTAACTAGGGAGTCCAGAACCTCCTTGGTTCCCCCCCTACCTCTATCACCATGTAATGTACTCCAACCTCGAGGACCCTCCCACCACCCTGCTACAGCCGATGCGACAAACCACCGTCGCCAACGTAAAAAAAACAGCCTGTCCCTACCCAGACCACACACCCGCAAAGCGAACACTTCCATCACAACCACCAACCAAGGGAGGGAGGGTGGGAAATTCCACTCCAGCACTGGATCACTGAAAAGTGGCTGTCCCCTTCCTCTCTGTAGCCCCCTATATCACTTTTTCTCCCCCCCCCCCAAGCTCCTCAGACCCCTCCAACCAATCCCAGCTCAGCTCCCCTCCCCTGTCCCCTGTCTGCCCTCGCTGCCCTTTACATGACCCCACTGCACAAGCTGCTGGTCCCTCCAAACCCTGTCATGTCGGCTTCCCCTAAGGGCCCTATTCCACCGGACGATTATCGTTCGCATAATCGTTAACGATTAACAATCTCAAACGACCGCTATTGCGAAAGACCTGAAAACGTTCATTCATTTCCATGGAACGATAATCGTTTCCATGGAAGGATAATGCATTTCAACCGAACGAATATTGTTTAGATTCGAACGGTTTAACGATAATCTGAAGGATAATCGTCCGGTGGAATAGGGCCCTTAGGCTAAAGCCCCTAGTACAGCCTCTCTTTTTTCCCATCTCCCCAGGGCTTCACCCAACTTCTTCAGCCACCGATAAGTGGGTCGTGCACATCTCTAATTTAGGATGGAAATCAGTGCATCCTGGGAATTGTAGTACTGAGCAACTGTTCCACTAGGGTGTAGTGAGAGGACATGGTAGGGCAAAGGATTACACACCCAGAAAGTAAATTTTTGATGATTTTAGAGCTGGGGCACACAGGCAAACAATGTTATGTGCTTCTGCAGCATATTTTATGTTTTCACCTGATGTCGCAGTACTAATTATTTCTCTTTGACTGTTGTAGAATTGCTGCAGTAACTTCATGTGAACACCAGATGTCACTATTGCACTTTCCAATATTTTTCTGCATTACATCATTTGTGTTAACAGCGATTTTGGATCACCTTCCTCAACTTTCAGTGGTAAATCTTGAAGTACTCAATTTGTTATATGAGTGTTGTAGCCTTAAAACTGGCGTGGCGTCTGCCATATTTCTCATTTATAACCCTGGATATTTTTAAGGGCAGTTTATGGTTCTTAAAGGGATTATCCAGGATTACAAAAGGCACAGCAACTTTATTACAAAAACAACGCCAGCCCTCTCTTCAGGTTGTGTGTGATATTACAATTCATCTCTATTTACTTCAATGGAACTGAGCTGCAAAACCCACACCCAAACCGAGGACAGGAGTGGTGCTGTTTCTGGAAGAAAGTGGTCATGTTTTTCTCAGCCTGGTTAACCCCTTTAATTGAAATAAACCTATGGCCTTATTCACATGTCCAGTAAAGTTGTCCGTAATTGCGGATCACGTTTCAACTTAGAGCAAATTGATTTATATTGGGCTATTCACAGAGTGCGTTTTAAGTATTATCAGTAATCAGTTCTGTAAAAGGATGTCATATCTGTGATGTTCGGAAAAAAACGCGGATCAAATCTAAGCAAACTAGTAATATTCACATTTTATGGATACGGATTCAATTACATATGTAAATACGGATTATTTTCCTTTGATCACAGAATAAAAATAGCAGGAGGTTTTGCTGACCAGAAACATTACTGAAGGTGTGAATGAGGCCTAAGGGATAGGATTTATTAGAAATGTTTTGCAGGTAGAAGAGGTCAGACCTGGAGCAGAGCATCATTTTACATCTTGCTCACAATGACATTGTGTTGTGATGCAGGAAAGCTGCCGCATGATAACACATCTAGCTTGGTGACAATAAGATGTGAAAAGCATTTCTTATGCAACATGTTATTCAATGTAACAGATTTTTTTTTTTTTGTCATCTTAGTCTATAAAACCTTTATTATGGGCCAGAATTTGTGTCTGCAATATCATGGATAAACCTGGAGAGATAGAGAGAGAGAGATAGATGTAGGCCCGGATTGGTAATCTGGCAGATCTGGCAAATGCCCGGTGGGCTGCCCTGATTGGCAGCCTGGGGGCCGCATTGTCTGCATTTTTTAATTTCTGTATTAATGTAAAGCTATAGCACAGGGGCTGGCCACTGTGCTGCTTATGAATCTTACAAAGAGGGCCCCTGCCAGACACTGTGAGGGCCGCCTGCAGCCGCAGACTGGCACTGAGGGCTGCCCGCAGATGCTGACAGTGTCATCATCATCATCATCACAGTGACATGCACATGGTGCCGGTCTGGATGCTGCCGCAGACAGAGTGCACACATTGCCAGACGCTGTCGCTGACGGCTCAGAAGAGGAGGAGGAGAAGACCATGTTTTGTAGTAGTGCTGTGCCAGCTGTCTGCCACATGTGTGTGTCTACTATTTGTGGTGTGTGTGAGTTAGATATGTCCTGGGCTGGCCTGTTACCTGCTCTGATTGCTGCCCTGGGGTCCTGCCGTGGAAGGTGGCCTGGCTGGCTCCGTCTACTGACACCTTAGGTCTGCAGGTCCGTCCATGTTGTGGAGGTGAAGAAGGCCGCAGGTGAGGTGTGTGCAAGAACTTGGAGTTCTGACGTTCTCCATACACTGATTCCTCTGCCCCTCACAGTGTCTCCTGTCACTGCTCCCCGTTCTTACACTAATCCCTCTGCTCCTCACAGTGTCTCCTGTCACTGCTTCCCTTCTCCTTACACTGATCCCTCTGCTCCTCACAGTGTCCCCTTATCCTGCCACTTCTTCCCTTCTCCTTACACTGATCTCTCTGCTCCTCATAGTGTCCCCTGCTCCTGTCACTCCTCCTCACAGTGTCCCCTTTTCCTGTCACTGCTCCCCGTTTTCCTTACACTGATCCCTCAGCTTCTCAGTGTCCCCTTCTCCTGTCACTGCTCTTCACAGTGTCCCCTTCTCCTGTCACTGCTCCTCACAGTGTCCCCTTCTCCTGTCACTGCTCTTCACAGTGTCCCCTTCTCCTTACACTGATTCCTGTGCTCCTCACAGTGTCTCCTGGCACTGCTCCTCGTTCTCCTTACACTGATCCCTCTGCTCCTCACAGTGTCCTCTTCTCCTGTCACTGCTGCCCTTCTCCTTACACTGATCCCTCTGCTCCTCACAGTGTCCCCTGCTCCTGTCACTGCTCCTCACAGTGTCCCCTTCTCCTGTCACTGCTCTTCACAGTGTCCCCTTCTCCTGTCACTGCTCCTCACAGTGTCCCCTTCTCCTGTCACTGCTCCTCACAGTGTCCCCTTCTCCTGTCACTGCTCTTCACAGTGTCCCCTTCTCCTTACACTGATTCCTGTGCTCCTCACAGTGTCTCCTGGCACTGCTCCTCGTTCTCCTTACACTGATCCCTCTGCTCCTCACAGTGTCCTCTTCTCCTGTCACTGCTGCCCTTCTCCTTACACTGATCCCTCTGCTCCTCACAGTGTCCCCTGCTCCTGTCACTGCTCCTCACAGTGTCCCCTTCTCCTGTCACCTCTCCTCACAGTGTCCTCTTCTCCTGTCACTGCTGCCCTTCTCCTTACACTGATCCCTCTGCTCTTCACAGTGTCCCCTTCTCCTGTCACTGCTCCTCACAGTGTCCCCTTCTCCTGTCACTGCTGCCCTTCTCCTTACAATGATCCCTCTGCTGCTCAGTTTCCCCTTCTCCTGTCTTTGCTCCTCACAGTGTCCCCTGCTCCTGTCACTGCTCCCCGTTCTCCTTACACTGATCCCTCTGCTCTTCACAGTGTCCCCTTCTCCTTACACTGATTCCTCTGCTCCTGACAGTGTTCCCTTCTCCTGTCACTGCTGCCATTCTCCTTACACTGATCCCTCTGCTCCTCACAGTGTCCCCTTCTCCTGTCACTGCTCCTCACAGTGTCCCCTTCTCCTGTTACTGCTGCCCTTCTCCTTACACTGATCCCTCTGCTCCTCACAGTGTCCCTTCTCCTGTCACTGTTCCTCACAGTGTCCCCTTCTCCTGTCACTGCTCCTCACAGTGTCCCCTTCTCCTGTCACTGCTCCCCAGTCTACTTACACTGATCCCTCTGCTCCTCAAAGTGTCCCCTTCTCCTTACACTGATTGCTCTGCTTTTCACAGTGTCCCCTTCTCCTGTCACTGCTGCCCTTCTCCTTACACTGATCCCTCTGCTCCTCACAGTGTCCCCTTCTCCTGTCATTGCTGCCCTTCTCCTTACACTGATCCCTCTGCTCCTCACAGTGTCCCCTTCTCCTTTCACTGCTCCTCACAGTGTCCCCTTCTCCTGCCACTGCTCCCCCGTCTACTTACACTGATACCTCTGCTCCTCACAGTGTCCTCTGCTCCTATCACTGCTCCCCGTTCTCCTTACACTGATCCCTCTGCTCTTCACAGTGTTCCCTTCTCCTTACACTGATTCCTCTGCTCCTGACAGTGTCCCCTTATCCTGTCACTGCTGCTCTTCTCCTTACACTGATCCCTCTGCTCCTCACAGTGTCCCCTTCTCTTGTCACTGCTCCCCTTCTCCTTACACTGATCCCTCTGCTCCTCACAGTGTCCCCTTCTCCTGTCACTGCTCCTCACAGTGTCCCCTTCTCCTGTCACTGCTGCCCTTCTCCTTACAATGATCCCTCTGCTGCTCAGTTTCCCCTTCTCCTGTCTTTGCTCCTCACAGTGTCCCCTTTTCCTGTCACTGCTCCCCGGTCTACTTACACTGATCCCTCTGCTCCTCACAGTGTCCCCTTCTCCTTTCACTGCTCCCCTTCTCCTTACACTGATCCCTCTGCTCCTCACAGTGTCCCCTGCTCCTGTCACTGCTCCCCGTTCTCCTTACACTGATCCCTCTGCTCCTCACAGTGTCCCCTTCTCCTTACACTGATTGCTCTGCTTTTCACAGTGTCCCCTTCTCCTGTCACTGCTGCCCTTCTCCTTACACTGATCCCTCTGCTCCTCACAGTGTCTCCTTCTCCTGTCATTGCTGCCCTTCTCCTTACACTGATCCCTCTGCTCCTCACAGTGTCCATTTTCCTGTCACTGCTCCTCACAGTGTCCCCTTCTCCTGTCACTGTTCCTCACAGTGTCCCCTTCTCCTGTCACTGCTGCCCTTCTCCTTACACTGATCCCTCTGCTCCTCACAGTGTCTCCTTCTCCTGTCATTGCTGCCCTTCTCCTTACACTGATCCCTCTGCTCCTCACAGTGTCCCTTTTCCTGTCACTGCTCCTCCCAGTGTCCCCTTCTCCTGTCACTGCTCCTCACAGTGTCCCCTTCTCCTGTCACTGCTCCCCGGTCTACTTACACTGATCCCTCTGCTCCTCACAGTGTCCCCTTCTCCTGTCACTGCTCCCCTTCTCCTTACACTGATCCCTCTGCTCCTCACAGTGTCCCCTGCTCCTGTCACTGCTCCTCACAGTGTCCCCTTCTCCTGTCACTGCTCCCCGGTCTACTTACACTGATCCCTCTGCTCCTCACAGTGTCCCCTTCTCCTTACACTGATTGCTCTGCTTTTCACAGTGTCCCCTTCTCCTGTCACTGCTGCCCTTCTCCTTACACTGATCCTTCTGCTCCTCACAGTGTCCCCTTCTCTTGTCACTGCTCCTTACAGTGTCTCCTTCTCCTGTCACTGCTCCTCACAGTGTCCCCTTCTCCTGTCACTGCTCCCAGGTCTACTTACACTGATCCCTCTGCTCCTCACAGTGTCCCCTTCTCCTTACACTGATTGCTCTGCTTTTCACAGTGTCCCCTTCTCCTGTCACTGATGCCCTTCTCCTTACACTGATCCCTCTGCTCCTCACAGTGTCTCTTCTCTTGTCACTGCTCCTCACAGTGTCTCCTTCTCCTGTCACTGCTCCTCACAGTGTCCCCTGCTCCTGTCACTGCTCCCCGGTCTCCTTACACTGATCCCTCTGCTCCTCACAGTGTCCCCTTCTCCTGTCTTTTCTCCTTACAGTGTTCTCTTCTCCTGTCACTGCTCCTCACAGTGTCCCCTTCTCCTGTCACTGCTCCTGGTTCTCCTTACACTGATCCCTCTGCTCCTCACAGTGTCCCCTTCTTCTGTCACTGCTCCTCACAGTGTCCCCTTCTTCTGTCACTGCTCCCCTTCTCCTTACACGACCCCTCTGCTCCTCACAGTGTCTCCTGCTCCTGTCACTGTTCCTTACAGTGTCCCCTTCTCCTGTCACTGCTCCCCTTCTCCTTACACTGATCCCTCTGCTCCTCACAGTGTCCCCTTCTCCTGTCACTGCTCCTCACAGTGTCCCCTTCTCCTGTCACTGCTCCCCTTCTCCTTACACTGATCCGTCTGCTCATCTCAGTGTCTCCTTCTCCTGTCACTGTTCCTTACAGTGTCCCCTGCATCATGTTAAGGGACACACTGTGTATTATCCTGAATCATAATAAATTACAGGGCATCATATTGTATTTTACTGGATTTTAGGGGTAATAATGTATGTCATAATTAATATCACAGGGCAATGTTCTACTGGAAATCTTGTGTCCTGGCATCATGTGAATGGTAATGTGATATGTACCACCTACCTAACCATTGGATACACAGAGTCCACCCTTCATGGCAGTGGGATCTCCTAATGGCAGGGTGGTATAGATTCTATTATCCAGTAGGTGGCAGCCAAGAGCCTTCCTATATGATCCTTCACCTATGCCTGAGAATTTAAAAGGGGCTCTTACATAACTAAGTCTGAAGCAGCAGAGCATGAGGTGGATTGCCAGCTCTACATAAACCTACGGTGGCTTATAATTCTGGCCTCACTACTGAGCTTGAGCTGTATATATCCATCAGCCTCCATGTATAAATAGAGGCTTTGGGATCGTATACTTTGCATTCACTTAAAAAATAGGGTTCTGATCCAGACACAGGTTGGTTTGTTAACCTTCTTTTAAAGGCATCACTGTATATTGTGCAAGGATCCATTGGAAATAAGGATAAGGGAGCAGTATTGTGAGGAGAGCTGTCAGGCAGGAGCCCTCAGTCAGCAATACTGAGAACACTTCCAGTAACACTTGTATGTAAGCGCTTGATGTATTCTCTGGGTTAGGAAGCAGGAGCCGCACCGTTTACTTTTGCCGTAACTTTTTTTCCCTAGCCCAATCTGTACTTCTTCCTTGTCTTCTTTAAAAAAAGCAGCCCACATCTTGGCAGGCCTTCACTTTGGCCGCCTGCCCAGACGTCAATCCTGTCTTACTCTAAGTTTGGCAATGGTCTCCCATTCTATTTATGCAGCCCTGCAGGTCTGCAACCTGAAGTGGCGGCCTGACTGATAAAATATATTGAAAACTAATATATATATATATATATATATATATATATATATATATATATATATGTAGTATATATATATTCACACCACTGCCATATAAATGAGGTAATGTGCTAGTGGGGTCACTTCATCGAGAACCTAATGCAATCACTAGATCTGTCATCAGCTGCTGGTTAATCAGATAAAAAGCTTCACTTTCTGTGAACAATAAGTTGAGGTAACACAAATAAATCCTGCTCCTCATGCCGCCATATGGAACCATTGATTTTTGGTGTGTAAAATGGTGCAGTTACTAGACAGAAAACCAGAGTTTCCATACTCAGCAGCAGCAGCGGGGGCTTCAGCAGACATCACATCTGTGATTGTTATTTCTATTTCATGTCTTTATCACTAGAGATGAGCAAACCGATTTTCTTGTAACGTTTGTAATAAGTTTGTAAAAATGGCGGCCACACAATTTAATACACATAAAAAACAAAAAAGGGCCTACGCTTACCTGTGTGGGTGGATCTCTGGTGACCCCCACCAGCTTTTTTTGTGTATATTTCTTATCACAGCATGTTTTCGTTTCAGGGTTGCAGTGGGGGATGAAAAACTGTAACATTGTAATGAAAACATGCTGTGATAAGTAAGTATACACAAAAGAAGCTGGTGGGGGAGAAAGCAATCAGCAATACACCAAGTATTTTAGGCGATTAAGCAGTGGCATACAGTTAGTTTTCTGTATGCTAGCTTTGCATGGACGCAATCCGTGTGTATGCTGATTGCTTTCTCCCCTGCCAGCTTCTTTGGTGTATATCCCTGTGTATGCCCATTGCTTTCCCCCCTGCCAGCTTCTTTAGTGTATATTTACTTATTACAGCATGTTTTGTTCCATTGTTGCTGCTTTTACTTTTCAACAGGAACATTGCAACAAAAACATGCTGTTTTAGTGCGGTTCATTAAAAATTCAGTCTGGACAATCCCGAACTTTGCCTCAAACTTTTCTAAACTGAACTTTTAAAAAAGTTTGCTCATCTCTAATTATCCCCGTCATGTGACTTGACTGAGTTTTTAAAAAATTATTACATGAATTCACCATAGTGCGACATCACTGTTAATATTAATAATGATATTTTTTATAACTATAGCAACAACATGTTCCGCAGCCCTTTACAATTTTGGGAGCACATACATAGACAATATCTGCTAGATTGACACTTGTTTACTGAGCCTACTACATGGCTCGATGATCGTTTAGCAAGGGCTGCACAGACATTGTTAGCGATGTCTGTACAGTACTTGCCCTAAACTGTTAGACATTACTTCTCCACTCTCCCCGTCTTCTCCTGTCCTCTGCTTTCATTCCCTGCGCTGTGGCTGCAGCTTCAGAGGCCAATGAGTGAAAGCAGAGGGCAGAAGAAGACTGGGAGCGTGGAGAAGTAATGTATAACAGTTTATTCAATCGACTGACTGTGTCTTTAGGTCCGGACCTAAAGTCATCAGCTGCTGTCCGCGCATCGCTACGTGTAATAGTGATGCGTGGACAGCATCTGATGACTTTAGGTTCGGACCTAAAGACACAATCAGCCGATGATCGTTGTCTCTGCAATTCGGCCAATTATCGCTCCGTGTAATAGGGTCCTTAGTTTGTTACTTTTGTTTCATGACATCACTTTGTGCCTCATCACTATACCATGACATCACTCTTTGTTATTTGTGTTCCATGATGTCACCTTGTCCAGAGATAGAAGTGGAGGGAGGGGGCTGTTACAGATTCTGCATTGGGCTTGAAAACCTCAAGTTACACCTCTAGACGACAGCATGGTAGATCACAGTCAGGGATTTAGACTATATAATAATATATACTTTTTAGATGTGACGCTGATCTCATTGAGTTGTCCATGTTCTTTTGTACCTCGGTAGTGAATATGATGAAATGAATTATATAAGACGCATACAGTATTGCAGTAGTACATGGCTCAGAGTAAGTGTCCCCTTCGTCTTGACCCTCCCAGCATACTTAAGTGAGATCCTATGACACCACGGAGGGATCGGGTGGCAGACACCCGGAATTCCTTCAGTGAAAGCTTGCCACACATAAAACTATCAGATTATTTCACTATACCTCCAGAATGCCTGGAATGAAAGCCTGCGAGAAGTCAGCTACGTGCAAGGAATATTCTTACTATTATTGGATCATATTACAAAACGCTAATCCCCGTCTGTCACTTTGTTTGAAAGGTGCAGTATGTCTATCAGATACAGCCGTACGCAGGGTTTCCAGCCGTGCCAACGGTTTTGTCGGCCCCAGCAGTACTTCATCTTGTGGGTTATATAGGATTTGCTTACATCAGGTAGGATCGAAGCAAACGACTCTGCAATTTACATTCCATCAGAAAATTATTGCTGAATTGTGCTCAAAATTAACCCGTCAAGTCAATAAAGGTCACTTAAAGGAACATCGCTCACTGCCTAGTGTGGGGGTCGAGGGGGCGGAATATGACACTGGGAATCAAAAAACAATCCCTATGTCATGCTCCACCCCTTCTGTCCCTGCAATATATATCAGTTTTAATGTTCCTAAATGGTGTCCCCCCCCCCTCCTCAATGGCATCCTTGGCAAACCCTCCTGGATAATCAGATTGATGTGGCCTCGCAGTTGTCACTTCACCCCCTTCCTGTTAGTGTTTACTTTCTTTCTCCTAAAACACCGCTGTCCAGCTTCATTACATCTGAAATAAACCATAAGAGGTGATATCAGGATAATCCACACTTGGCAAGGGAAACCATCATGAACACTACAGATGCTGGCACCGCGGGAGTTCAGTCCTCACAGCAGATGCTGCAGCATAGACTATGTGTCTTTATGTGGCAAAGTTCCACCCTGGTACTCTAGCACAAGTTTAGACCAGCACTTTATTGTAATGGCTAGGAATCATGGGAAACATCACTGGCGGAACTACCGCCGTAGCAGCCGTAGCGGCTGCTACGGGGCCCCGCCGCATCAGGGGCCCGTGACGCGGGCCCCTGGAGCTGACATATCCTGCAGCACCCGGCGGCTGAGCATGCCTCCCGGGTGCTGTAGCCGGGGGCCGGTCCCGTGCTCCTCCCGACCCGGAGACTCCTTTCCCCAACCATAGGGAAAAGGAGTCACTGGGCCAGGAGGAGCACGGGACCGGTCCACAGCGCTCCTGTCACCCCCTGTCTGATACGCGGCTGCCGTCTGATGCCGCGTCCTAGCCCCAGCAGCGCGCGTATCATAGAGTTCTGTGTGGGCTTGTGCTGCGGCCCCGACTTCCGGCACAGAGACGTGTGCCGGAAGTCGCGGCCACAGGCCCACACAGAACTCTATGATACGCGCGCTGCTGGGGCTAGGACGCGGCATCAGACGGCAGCCGCGCATCAGACAGGGGGTGACAGGAAGAAGGCTCGACGGGGGAGCGTGTTGTTAGGTGAGTTTTTTTTCTTTTTTTTAAACTTGCTTTTCTCGGGGGGGGGCATCTATAAGGAAGGGGGGAGGAGAGAAGGGGGCATCTATAAGGAAGGGGGGAGAAGAGAAGGGGGCATCTATAAGGAAGGGGGGAGGAGAGAAGGGGGCATCTATAAGGAAGGGGGGAGAAGAGAAGGGGGCATCTATAAGGAAGGGGGGGGAGAGAGGAGGGGGCATCTATAAGGAAGGGGGGAGGAGAGAAGGGGGAATCTATAAGGAAGGGGGGGGGAGAAGAGGAGGGGGAATCTATAAGGAAGGGGGGGGGAGAAGAGGAGGGGGAATCTATAAGGAAGGGGGGGGAGGGGGGCATCTATAAGGAAGGGGGGAGAGGGGGGCATCTATAAGGAAGGGGGGGAGAGGGGGGCATCTATAAGGAAGGGGGGGGGGGAGAGGGGGGCATCTATAAGGGAGGGGGGAGAGAGAGACCATCTATAAGGAAGGGGGGGAGGGGGACATCTGTAAGGAAGGGGGGGGGAGGGGGGCATCTATAAGGAAGGGGGGAGAGGGGGACATCTATAAGGGGGGGACACCATAGGGGGAGAGCAGGCCATCTATAAGGGGAGAACATAGGGGGAGAGGGGGACAACATAGGGGGAGAGGGGGATATAAACGTACAACATTGGGGGAGAGGGGAACATCTATAAGAGGACAATAAAGGGGGAAAGGGGGCCATCTATAAGGGGACAATATAGGGGAAGAGGGGGCCATCTATAGGGGGGGCAACATAGGGGACCATCTATAAGGAGACAACATGGGGGGGCATCTATAAGGGGGACAGCGGAGGGGGGCAACATAAGGAAGCTATCTATAAGGAGGGGTGACAAAGAGGAGGGCCATATACTAAAATGGGATCACATAGAGTCAGCCTGCCCACTAAATGTGGGTGTAAAGGGGCCAATACAGATGTGCAGTTGTTAGAGATGAGGATGGTGACAGAGTGTGGAGCCTAATATGTCTGTCTGGCAGATTCTGTGGATTCGTGGCTCGGAGAAGTTCTCATAACGGCCCAGGACAGATGGAAAAGAAAATGAAAAGGGAAGAACTCCGATCAGAGAAGACGTCTCCTGTAAGTCACCTGATGTAACTGTACTGTAATTTATATGGTGTACAGGACCTGTGTAGAGCTGAGTGTGTTGATGGCATAGTGGTCGATCGAGAGGGGGGGGGGTTTGCTATGGGGCCCAGCCATTTTGCTATGGGGCCCAGCCATTTCTAGTTACGCCCCTGGGAAACATGGAGATAGTATATCATGTTTCCGCGAAAATAAGACGTCCTCCTAAAATAAGACACCCCATACTACTCTATCCTATAGTGTAAAGTAAATCACCCCACCAAAAGAAATGGCTCCCCCTACTCCAAATTTGGGCACTCCTGAAAGTAAGGCGCCCCCCGAAAGTAAGGCTGCCCGGCGCCACCCAGGACTTACCTAATCCCCTCGTGGAGCTTTACTGCCGGCGCCCCAGGCAGCTTGGTCCATGGCCCCCAACGTCCGCTGTGCATCCTGACGCACGCTCCACACTGCAAGGACCCGCCACTGGGTCCCGATGCACAATGCACGTCCCGACGCACAACGCTGCCACCGCAAGGACCCTCCATCTGCTGCTGGACCCATCCCGCAAGGGTGTGAGTATTCCGGCAAGGTTTGTGGGGAGATGGGGGGGGGGGGGGAGAGAAATAAGACATACCCTGATAGTAAGACATAGTGCCTGTTTTGGAGTAAAAATTATTATAAGGCACTGTCTTATTTCGGGGAAACAAAGTATCTAATGCCAATACACATGTTTAAGCTTCCATACACATGAATACAAAGTTGGTTCAACCTACTGATTTTGGTGGGACCAACTCAGCACAGCCTCTACGATTCTTGGACTATGATGATTTTACAACTTTGCAAACAGCCATCAGCTAAGAAACAGGTATAATTTGTTTAATTCCCCTATCTATCAGCTATCTGCCCATGTGTGCAACTCTGAGCATGATATACGGAGTCCCTTATCCAAGATTATAATTTATCCCCTGCCCACAGAATGTGTGATAAGTATTTGATCTGTACCTCCTAAAACAGGGGTCCTTTGTTCCCCAATGTCGCTTGCGGACAGGGGATCCCCAGTTTTTTAGAACGGTAGGTATCTGACTCCCACAGATCCATTGTCCTCCATGGGGCAGATTGCATTCTCAACCATCACTCCAAGGTAAAATCATTAAAGAACCCCTTTAAGCACCTACCTACCATAGAGACATACTTCAATGGGACATTTGGAGTGAGAAGCCCCAGTCCTTATTGGCCCCATGGTTTTTTTTTTATAGGTGTGGAGAACATATGAAGGAGTGAGAAATTAATTTAAAGGGGTAGTGCAGTGCTACACATTTATTCACTAACTAACACACATTACAAAGTTATACAACTTTGTAATGTGTGTTATTTAAGTGAATGGCGCCCTTCCGCGTGTTCCCCCCACCCCCAGAAGTGTGGTGCATTATACTCACCGAATTACTGTCGACCCCGGCCGCCATCTTGAGACAATGACGTAATCTTCAGGAGGCCGGCTGGACCTCTCCAGCCCTCCCTCATGCCGGCGCCCCTCCAGCGCATCTTCAGCTGCTCAGCTGCAATTGGCTGAGCATACCCATGCTCAGCCAATCGCGGTTGAGCAGCTGATGACGCGCCAGAGGGGAGCCGGCATGAGGGAGGGCTGGAGCGGTCCGGCCGGCCTACTAAAGATAATGTCATTGTCCCAAGATGGCGTCCGGAGTCGACCACACGGGGGTGGGGGAAACACGCGGAAGGGGGCCATTCACTTAAATAACACATATTACAAGGCCATGTTTACACGGCGTATTGCAGCGGCCCGTCTTTGCAAAGATCATCCCGGCCGGTACTGCAGTACCGGACGGATGATCTTTATAGCCGTAGAGTTCTGATGCGGGCGCATCAGCGTGTGCCCGCATCAGAACTCCCCATAGCACACTATGAAGCAAGCGGCCGGAGCCGCTCGCTTCATAGTGTGCACTGACATGCTTTTCTACGACTGCTATTCACTGAATAGCGGCTACAGAAAACTGACATGTCAGTCGTTTGCGGCACCGCTTGGGATCCCGGCTGGATCGTATACTATGTGTATATGCTCCGGCCGGGATACCATAGAGGAACATGCGTGTCTTTTCGTACAAAGTACGGCCGTTGTTGCCGATTGCAACAACAACCGTACTTTTATGCTGTGTGAACATAGCCCAAAGTTGTATAAGTTTGTAATGTGTGTTATTTAGAGAATAAATGTGTACCACCGCACTGCCCCTTTAAGGGTCATGGAAACATAGGATTCATTTGTCTCATTACCATGATGGGGGGCGGTGTTTGATCTTCTTTCTCTGGTGTACCCCATTGGTCATTTAATTTGTAAATTCATTCTTGTTCATGAGACAGCTTACCTCTCACCCCTCCTATATAGCTCCACATATTGGACAATTCTCCATAAAGTACAGGGGGATAGGTTTCTGATGTGGCGATAAGAGCGGGGAGATTTGAGATGAAAAGATCATGGGTAAATGTCAGTGGTTTTCAGAGATTACATTTCAGTGGGCACATGGGAACGGGGCAGAGGATTTTAGGAGACAAGAAGAAGTCAATTTACAAATAAGATGAGTTCATGGGAAGAGACAGCATGAAGGAAGGAGGGAGGGTGAGATGTTTATGGAGATGTCTGCAGAACGTGGGCAAATGGAAGAAATCTTTAGGACAAAGCCAACAAATAGGAGGAAAATAAGAAGCAACATAAACATGTGTAAGGAGGCTTTAGGCTTGTTTTTTTTTCTTCTCTTGGCTTTTAGAACTAAGGGGGGGCTACTAAGATCTACATAAATAGCTTTTAATCTCTAGCAATCCATACTGGAGGGCAGCATTGTTCATATGTTTGGTGTAATCCATTTTACATCTACATCCTTTATCCAGAGAATTATACTTTAACCTTCCATATGAATTATAGACTCAGCAATAAATAAAGAAAAGCGGAGGCTAGGAGACAAAATGTCCTCTGCTGGATGCTCCCACTCAATGCCGTCAACATGCGAGTACATACTGTCACTCTATGTAGGCTCAGACTGCCCCACCGTGGAACAGGTTGATCTCCTGGTGGGCCCCATTCCTCTGCACTGGTTGTCTGCAAATCATAGTTACTTTGTGGTATTCTTGCTGCATCCTGAAGGTCTTAGAAGACACAGTTAATATTTGAATATACAGTAACTTGAGGGGCCCCCCCTAGAGTCACTTCTGCTTGCTGCCATCATGCTCCCATTCTGGTATTGGATAAGTGCTGGTAACATATAGCAATATGACCTCGGTTTTAAAAAGGGGGTTTAGCTATAAGGGTCCCGTCATGATGAATTATCTGCATTCTCCAAATCCATCAGTTAATACTAATTTTCAAGGGGTTTTCTGAGACTGAAGCCTTGATGGCCTATTCTTTTGGGTCCTATTACATTAACAGGCCGCTATCACCCTGCGTAATAGCGCCAATGACTGGCCCATGATCGAGCAGATGTTCTGTTAAGAAAAACTTTGCTCATGGACTGCACATCTTCCCATGTAATAGGGGATGTGTGGCCTACACATGACAGCAGCATGAATGATTGAGTGATCGAGCGATCGAACCACGATTGTTGAGCCTTGTTACAGGCTCTGTAAACCAGCCCCGATCTATGAGATCAACACTTGTTGGGTCGGGTCGGGTCATCTTATAGGGCCCTAAGACTAAATTTATGATCCCCCAGGTCCCTGCTAATGATCAAAACAAAGGGCCTGGGGTGTTAGCTTGAGCATTATGGGTCTTTCATTCTGT
This sequence comes from Dendropsophus ebraccatus, assembly GCF_027789765.1. Taxonomy (NCBI): domain Eukaryota; kingdom Metazoa; phylum Chordata; class Amphibia; order Anura; family Hylidae; genus Dendropsophus; species Dendropsophus ebraccatus. The sequence continues at coordinate 97,911,654 of NC_091462.1, read as the reverse complement.
ACCCAAGTATAGTGACCCATGTGTACAAATAAGCTGCATTCACATTTCATAATTTTTTTATTTATTGGAAACAGCAAGCTTGTCATTCGTAATGGGGACAATGGGAGAAATGTATCTGCACCCAGCTCAAAGCTGCAGAAGACAACAAACCTATACACGAAATCAAAGGCAGGCAGTACATGGGCAAAAAAACACTAGCTGCTGGCCATACCCAGTGCTGGTAGACTCTGAAGATACCCAGGGCACTGCTGGGATGGAAGAAGACAGAACTGATAGAACCGAATGTGAATGTGTTGAGTATCGGAATCGAGGAGAAGGTCTAGGGCACATGCCACTGGTGCGCAGTGCTGTCACTACCACTAGTGTCCACTAGGTGCGCTGTCCTTTATCTAATACTCGGTTTCTCAGCCCGTATCTCTGCCGCCTTGCTCTGTAAGGTCATATGCGTAGATAGAATTCCAGACAGTAGGCACATGGTGGTCCGAGGCTGACTGTACTCTGTTTACATGCTTCCCATAAGGGCCCTCAGTGTCTACACTTTCTAAGATACAGACTTGCTACTTGGCATTTGACAAGATGCTAGATGCCACGGCACCATTCACCTGCATATTCCCTATACGTGTAAATAATCGGCAGTCTATGAGGCTGCTGGAGAATGAATTCCTGCCAGTCTGTGAAGGGGTTACATTTTTGCTGTTATTAGGGGAGTGAGCAGCCTGGTCTGAGGTAGCATTATGTACAAGTTCTTTACCAATCTGTCAGTGTTATTAGAGAAGAAAGCAGATCTTTTATACAGAGGCATTTTATCAATTCCCCCTGGCGTTCAGGCTGCAGTAAATATCCTGATCGGGAACTAAGTGCATTCATAACCCCTCTTCAGCTACACACAGCTTATGAATAGTAATTTGTTTACAGCAGTTGCCAGTTAAATTTCAAGCACAGGGCTCAGATTTTTTTTTATTTGCCTTGTCTTAACTAATAAAAGCCCTCTGTGCCTGCATAGGCTCATACAAGGCTATCCTCCTCTGCACACTCATCTAATACCATGCCATTTAACCTGTTGTGCATCTCAAGACGCCTAGTCTGCATATTCTTCGGAGCAGAAGTCCATTGATCATATCTTGGTGCCGGGTGGTCTAGATTCCTAGTCTCAAACCTGTGGCTCTTTGGCTGTTGCAGAACCACATGCAGTGGTCTTTTTGGGTAGGTTCAAATGTGCGGATCTGCTACAGATTTTCTTTAACTGAATTGCTTTAAATTAGATTGCATTAATAGGCTATGTTCCCACTACGTTCTTTTTGGAAAAGAACGGACACTGATTAAAATGATATCAGCGTCCGTTCTTTTCTGCAGGGGCGGCATTGCATTTATTGCTGCCCGCTGTTTTCCGACATTGTTATTTTTAAGCCCATTTGTTACAACGGGTGTCAAAATAATGAACACGCCTTTTATTTCCGGACGCTGTTCACCAGACAGCGTCCAGAAACAATAACTGTTTACACAATGTAAAGTACGTCTGGAGGCTGTTCTTTACATTGTATGCATGGTTAATTGATTTGCGGGCACACCCAACGGTGCCCACAAGTCAATTGTAAATAAAAAATATGTTCCTGCAGCCAATACAGCAGTATCGGCTTCAGGAGCACACCGAACGCTGCCTGGCGGCTGGCAGTATAACACTGTCCATTGTGTAGCAACGGGTGGTGTTATACATTGTGTGAACATAGCCTTACACAATTTTTTTTTTCCATTTTCTGCAACTAATCTGGAGCAGATCTGCAACAAACCCACATGTGTGAACTTCACTGGGTGAAATAACCAAGAGTTCTGGTTTTGTATAGGCCTCTTGCATGGGCTGATATTGCTCCATGTAATCAGCTGATGAACAAACAACCAAACAAGCTTGTTCATCAGCTGATCACTCAATTCTGCCCTGCTTAAAAACCATTGGACATTAGCCGCACGTCTCTTTGTATAAATGAACGGCTGATAGCCGGTTAAAGCAGAAGTCCAAGCCATCACTGAGCCATGTAACAGACGGATCAGCGAGATCTGCATTTGTCTGCCGAGCACATCAGGCTGCGTAATGCGGCCTTAAGGCTGCATTCAAATGTTCCGTAAAATTGTCATTGCCATTCACGATCCATGCTGCGACTTCCATCTTCTGCGCTCCTGTTCTCTCTGCAATCTCCGCTGCCGGGGGTGGGGGGGTGGGTTGTTGCATTTCTATTGGGGGATCCGTGCCGCGATCCTCCTACAGTCATTGCAGCGTGGATCGTGGAATGAGTCCTAACCCAGAACAATTAGCTTTTCTAATTTGTGGCCATATACATTGTAGCCGCATGCATAGATGGTGCTGCCAGTTGGCGAGATGCTCCTACAATACTAATATAAGGGGGTTCTATGAAGATTTCCAATGATGCAACTTAATGGCTATGTTCTCACAAATCCATTGCAGATTTGAGAGCAAAGTCTGCCGTACAATCCGCATATCACATGCAACTTTTGTTGCAAATTTGATGCCGATTTTACCTCTACATTGCAAGTGGTAGAATCTGCAGGGGAATTTAGCAGAGTTGAGCTGCTGCAAACTTGATAAAACTTGATGAAATTTGTTAAAATCTGCACTTTTTCCGCTACATGTAAACACATTATATTTTATTTTCTTATTTTGTGAACAAGTAGAATCACCATCTGTTGCTATAGCAGAATAAAAATATATACGTATTATATTCTGTGCATATATACACTTGTTCGGTGCTTCCATTATAAAATAATCTATTGAAACTTTCTCCAGCAAGCAGTAAAAGACTGTACAAAAAGAAAAGCATACACCCTGGAAACTGTCCCTTTAAGAGAATAATCCCCGTTCCATCTAACAGCTTCATCAGTCGGCTAAGTGGCGCCTACGATTTAGAAGGGAGCTTCTAAGTCCCCTGATATTTGAAGTGTGGAAAGCCAGGTCCTCTCTCTCGCCTGGCATCCTGCCCTGATTTTTTTCCTCTTTAAAGAAGAAACCTCTCTTTCTATGCACACACATACAGGAGGAGTACAGAGACACAATACAATGAAGCATATATCCCCCCCCTTCCCCCCAAAAATACCCCTCTGCTGGCATTTCCCTTCCTCTGCTGCCTGCAGCATTTTTACTGAGCGGGAGCTATTGAGAAGCACTCATCCATTCAAGCCCTTGTACGTTTTTTTTTTCTGGATACTATGTTAGAGTCCTCAATACGGGTATCGTGATGTGAACTTGACAGCCGCACAGGATATAGATCTATTTGGTATTTTTAGGAGACTTGGGGATAATCTCTTCTTAGAGGAAAAGGAAAGTTTGCGTCTGTGGTATGGGGGTTTTCAAAGCGTACGTAAGTAAGATAAATGATTGTCTTATAGGTGGGAGACGTGGAGACACATTGATGTATAAATGCTATATAAAATGATCCCCCTATGCAAATACGCTAAATACATGAGCTTCTATACTTGCTTGATGCTATACAGTAAACAGACACAACCTCTGGCCGGGAAGAGAAATAAGCCCATTATGCCTTTCTGTTTGGCTCTTAGCTGGTTTGGCACTGTGAGACCATATGGAGGGGGAAAACAGGGGTCTTCTCATATCAGCACCTCTTAAAATAGAAGCTAATACAGTATAAGGCTATGTTCACACTGCGTATGATTCCGGCCGTAGTGCGAACCGCGAATATACGCACGTAGTTTTCAGGTTGATGCGTTCGCTTGAAAGTATACGATATACGCCCGCACAGTGCACACTACGTATGAGCTTACGGCCGGATCGTATACGGCGCCGTGAAAAATGAACAAGACCATTGTTTGAGGACGGAAATGTTGAAAGTCACGGCCGTGGATTTCCATGCGGTCCCGTACGAAGTACTTATTTCAGCCAAATTGAACTTGATTTTTCGATCCAAAAGGTTCTGTGTGGTGTACGGGGCCGGGCGAAGATTTCCAAGTAAATGACCTGTTTCAGATCGCTTCGAAACAAGCTAGGGAAGCATAACTGTACTACGGGCGTATGTTCGCGGTTCGTACGCATCCGGCCGCATGTCTATTTTTCCCACGCCCGTAGTTTCAGCCGCACATGTACGGCGGCGTACGAAATGCGGCCAGACTCGTACGCAGTGTGAACATAGCCTTTAGTGATGTCACGATACCAGAATTTTGAGTTCGATACCAATACCAACTTTTTTTTTTCAATGCTCGATACCAATTCGATACTTAATAAATTATATTTTTTTAAAAAAAAAAACACAAGAGTAGAGATCCCCCCCGACTATGGCTATGGGTCAATCTGTAGTTTTATTTAGTAGCACGTTTTTATTTGGTATTGAATTTGGTGGTTTCTCCGCTTGCACCATTTACCGTGCGTCATCAGGAAGGTGATAATCTTATAATATGCACAATAACACTTCAGCTATCAGTAGCTTATCAGTAGTTATGTAACACACACTTCAGCTATCAGGGGGGATGATGGGAACTGTAGTCATGTAACACACACTTCAGCTATCAGGGAGATGATGGGAACTGTAGTCATGTAACACACACTTCAGCTATCAGGGGGGATGATGGGAACTGTAGTCATGTAACACACACTTCAGCTATCAGGGGGGATGATGGGAACTGTAGTCATGTAACACACACTTCAGCTATCAGGGGGGATGATGGGAACTGTAGTCATGTAACACACACTTCAGCTATCAGAGGGGATGATGGGAACTGTATTTATGTAACACACACTTAAGCTATCAGGGGGGATGATGGGAACTGTAGTCATAGCAGAGTTGAGTGAGGGAGCCGCAAGTTAGAACTTAGCAGCGGAGGGAGGGGGGCATGGCCGCAAGTTAGCAGCGGGGGGAGGGGAGCATGGCCGCAAGTGACGGGGGAGCCGGGGCAGATAGCAGAGTTGAGTGAGTGAGGACCGGGCCGCGCGAGTGAGTGGGGACGGAGCAGCGGGTGACAGGGGAGGAAGCCGACAGCTGAGGAGAAGTGTTGGCAGAGGCAGACTGACTCGCAGTCGGCACGCAGGGTGATTATTGCCATACCTGTTCTGCACATGCCACGGGAAAGCCCTGTCAGCACTGTAACCGGAGGCTAAAATGGCCGAACAACACTGCCAGGGACATTATAACAAGGCTGAGGCGGGAGAAACATCCAATCGACTACGGGAGGCTGGCCAAAGGAGGGGAAGTTAACGAATCAGGTAAATTTTAGAAGCTGGGGGCGGCAAACAACAGCAAATGACAGCAGGGGGGAGGGCAAGGGCTCCTCATCTTGCCGCCGGCCATGTTTTCCAGATTATCCTCTGTTAAACTGCGCAGTTGTTGCGCAGTTTAAAAATAAAGTATCGATACCAGGGAATCCTGGTATTGAACCGGTTTTTGCCCTGAAATATCGATAGTAGAATCGATATTTCGGTGCATCGTGCATCCCTAATAGCCTTACAAGGGTGTGATTGTGCTATATGTGAGGGCCAGGTAGATCAGAACTAATATTGTGTACATTTTCACTAATCGTTCAGTGTAATTGCACATTGCCCATTGTTTTGCTGGGATCAGAAGGAATAAACGATCATAGTAACGATCGCAACTAACGACTATCGTTCTGTGTAATATGGTGAACGATTTCAGGTTAATGATAAACAATCTCGTCTGTGATTGTTTATCGTTAGCCGTTAAAAATCGCTCCGTGGACCCTAACAGGACAAATGGACCATATATGTATGACATAATAGGGCAAATGGGTCATCAATTTTGTATAGCTAAAAGTCATATCTGACACTCTGACACAATTTTTTTATCTTCAGGTCCCTGAACACAGGTCCTAGCATCATCTAGCGTACGCATTGTCATATGTGTCACAGAACACAATGTCCTGACAGTGTATAAATAGGCAACCATCTTCCCTCTTCTCCCTCCCTGCAACACTGTCATCCACTCTGAGAAATCGGCTCAGCATTGTCCTTGTTTATGTCCTGTAGCTAGGGATCAAATTACAAGCAAGACAAGTCTATGAAGGAGGGAGGAGGGAGATGGGAGAGGGAGTGCCTGGGTGCACAGGCATAGAGATCCAAATAAGAGGCAACTCTGAAAGTAAGTGATCTTGTCCAGGACTTTGTAATGTTGCTGTGTTTTAGGCTGTGCACAAAGACACAAAAGTAAAGGATCTCCTCTTCTGAGTGTAAAGATGCCTTATGTGGGAGAAGAGAAAATTACAGATTTAGCTTGCAAAGCAGAAATCTGCAGAAAATACCATATATAAGATAAATGTTAGTTAGATATAGCGCTGGTGTATGAGCTGCAATGCACAATGTTGAACCTGTATGCAAAGCTCCAAATGGACTGACGTGGTAAGGTGGCCTGTGTTCCCCTGGACTATATATATCCCCACAACCCCTGCTGTGCTCGATGCCATAGATATATATCACTTTCTTATAACCAGGGGCATTGTAAAGTGTGAAGGATGGGTCCTTGGTAAAAAAAATTTAAGAAACATCTCTAATACCTATTCCCATATTCTGTATACTCAGTGTGGGCTCTTACGGACAAGAGCTGAAAGGGGTCATATAAGTTTAGGTAAATAAAGCTGAACTACCAGAACATCTAGTGCTCTTACTTTCCAATATAGACTGCGCTAAATGTCAGCCCTTAATAGTCAGCGAGTGGGGTATTTGTATACATACATGACATTTCGGATGTGTTCGTGGGGATCCGCACATCAGGTATTGCATCCATATTGACTAAAGCATATAAATAACTTATGTTTACTAATATTTAAAGGGGTTTTCCCATTAATCTCTAGAACAACAGCAGCCATGGTGAGTAAAGTGGAGGTCAGACATTAATTTCTGTATCACATAGTTTTGCGTGAGATTCAGAAATGGATGCAGTATGGTGGGGTTGTATGGAGTGAGAGTCGTCAGAATTTTGTATGGGAGAAAGCTTTCAGCCAAATAACCAAGGATAAATAGTCACCATCTGGAAATTTTTGTCCAATAGTGAAACGTCCTTACAGTCAGGGGCACTATTAGATGGCTTTACCCCACACTGGAAACAAGTGCCAGTCTTACAGATCAGTGCTTGTTTGAGCAGCAGGCCAGGGAGGGCCACACAAATGATGTCTGGATCATTCATGTGGCCCTTTGTTGTCATCAGGCATTGTCCAACACCACCATTTTTTGATAGGTCAAAACAACCTGATCCGCCAATGAATGAGAGTTTGCTTGTTCATTGGCTCGTCACTGGTCCTGTTACACAGCGTTATATTAGCCTGTTTGACCACCAATGGTCCTGTATAAGAGTACCACAAAAGAAGTTTCTTTGAAAGAATATTTCCAACCAGATCACATTTGTAGCAGAGAGTAATCTACCGTAGACCTCCCCAAACCGCTTGTACCTTCAGATAGCTGCTTTTAATCCAAGATCTGTCCTGAGGTCTGTTCGGCAGGTGATGCAGTTATTGTCCTAAAAAACAACTTTTAAACTGGCAGCCCCGTGCCCAACGGCCGTGGCCTAGATTGTGTATGCATTAGGCTGGCACAACCTCTCTGTCCCTCCTCCCCGCCCTCCTCATCATTATGAATGCTCCAGGCAGATTGCTTCCTATTCCCCACCTGTGTGTATAATGAACATGGGCTGGATCGTTAATACACCTGTGCAAAGCTCAAACAGCAGTAAATGTTCCTGGATCATTCCTTATGATGAGGAGGGTGGGGAGGAAGGACGGAGAGGATGCACCAGCCTAATGCATATACAAATGTAAGCCCCGGCCGTTAGAAACATCGCTGCAGGATTAAAAGTTGTTTTTAGGACAATAACTGCATCACCTGCCGAATGGACCCCAGGACAGATCTTGGATTAAAAGCAGCTATGTGAAAGTACAAGTGGTTTGGGGGGGTCAGATTGTGGGTACGGAGCTTTAAAGAATCATCAACTCAACGAAGGAGATTGAATTTCAGAAATTTTCAGCATCTGAGCTGTGTAGGTTAATACAGCAGGGCACCTAGAAAGTTGCTAGCGAGCTGTTATTAGAAGAGTGAGCCAGGGTAAATAAAACTGGAGAAGGCTCGATGATCCTTCTTAGAGTACTTTATATAGTTTATCTGAGATACTCAAGGACTATTATGGGAGGACCTCCAAAGACGTTGCTGGGTTAATTGGGTTTGTGTATGGGGGGAGGTGGGGTCATCATGGCCTGAATAGGGTCACTCAGGGTCACTGACTTGACAACATTCTGCTATATATGATGATTGACTGTTGAGGCTATGAATGTAGAGATGTTGGTTGATGAAATGGAGACAAAAAAGTCTGGTTCTTTCAGCTAATATTAGGGAAAGAGGTGTGAGTAAAGTTCCCAAACGTAAATTCTGCAACCAGGTATCTTCTTATGGCAGAGAGTCCTCTCCAGGTGTAACTTCTCATTTGTATTCTCTATAACTGTGGCCCTACTTGGGGGATTTATAGGATTCATTGATCATTGTTTCTGTACCATTGACACTGATAGTTAAAAAAGTCAATGTAATAAAGGCTACTTAATGTTGCAATTGTTGCAAATTAGAAGACTTGTGGGGCCTATTCTGCTTATTGCTATTTCTTGTTGGTGCTTGTCCATGTCCCCTAGAGTGCTCTGTGTGTCATGTTCATGTTCCCTAAAGTGCTGGTTGTCATGTCTATGTCCTATAGAGTGCTCTGTGTGTTATGTTTATGTCCTTTAGAGTGCTCTGTGTTGTTTATGTCCTCTAGAGTGCTCTGTGTGTCATGTCCATGCCCTTTAAAGTGTTCTGTGTGTTATGTTTACATCCTCTAGTGAGTGCACTGTGCATCATGTCCATGTCCTCTAGACTGCTCTGTGTGTTATGTTAATGACAATATAGATGATCTTGTATACTATAGATATATGTATATTTATATATAAACACACAGTATAATAGCCGACAAACAAGCTGACCCTTCCAGAAGGCAGGAAATCAACAGTATAAAGTTATAGTATATGTTTTCCCTTCTGCAGGTTTCAACTCTAATGGTCAGTTTTCCCTTAGCTCATCTACAGAGTTAATGGAGACTAGGTCATAGGGCCCTATTCCACGGGACGATTATCGTTCGCATAGTCGCTAATGATAAACGATTTCAAACGACCGCTGTTGCGAACAGCCTGAAATCACTCACCCATTTACATGGAACGATAATCGTTACTTATGATCGTTCTTGCAGTCGTCTTGTCGTCGCTATTGCGTTTGTTGCTTCTGCGAACGACCGAACAACGTATTCAATGCGAACGATTTGCGAACGAGCAACGATAAAAATAGGTCTAGGTCTTATTAAGCGATCAACGATTTCTCGTTCGTCGTTTAATCGTTAACTGCTATTCAACCGAACAATTATCATTTAGATCTGAACGATGTACCGATGATTCGAACGATAATTATCCCGTGGAATAGGGCCCTTATGATGTCAGGTCTGCTCTTGCTTCCCGCTGGTTCTCGGCTCACTGCCTGTGCTATTACACGCACAGACAGTAAGCAGGGAACAGCAGGAGGGGCTGCCCATGTACCTGTACACAGGGCAACACACAACTTGTTCTATTACACAAAACCATTACAGCCAGTAATCAGCCAAGTAACGCTGATAATATTTTCGTGTAATACGGTCTTTAGACCATAGCCACTCCCATGGATCCTCAAGGGATCAAAATTCTGACAAAAAAAACTCCTTCCACTCAATATTGGGTAAAACAGGTGCAGGTCCAAAAAGTGCATAAACATGATACAATTTCAAAGTGTCATGACTAGGGATGGTCCGAACCGAGTTCGTTTCGGGTTTGTACGAACCCGAACCCTCGGTAATGATTCCCGCTTTCTCCCCGCTCCGTGGAGCGGGCGGATCCAGCGGGAGGACCGCCTGGAAAACTGGGATACAGCCATAGCCAGAGACTGTATCCCAGTTTTCCAGGCGTTACTCCCGCTACATCCGCCCGCTTCTTAGAGCGGCCAGACAGCGGGAATCTGCTGCCGGTTCATAAGAACCAGAACCTCGGCAGGTTCGGACCATCCCTAGTCATGACACTTGAAAAAAATAAGCCAATCTGGCTTTAAAACGTTCTGTGTCATGACACTTGAAAAAGAAGATTTGAAACACGATTATCAGCCTGCCGTAATCAACCAAGTAAGGCGGATAATCATTTAGTGTTACAGGGCCTTTACATCCAGTGACTCACGGGTGACATCTGTACTGATTGCAGTTATTTAACCACCATGAAGACTTCTTACATCCATATTTCATCACCGCACACACTTGCCATCCTGCCGTTCCTTTAACAGTACCAAGCTGTTGTTTTTCCCAGTACTGTGCCTGCTACTGTCCCTGGTTCACTTATGACTAAAGTTGCCCTCCTCAACAATACCAAGGTTATAATAGTGCCTCCGAATAGTATTGCCCCTTGTGCTTTACATAGTAATAGTGCTCCATTAGTAGCATTGACACAGTAACAGGGCCCTCTTTGTGCCTTCATACGGTAACAGTACCTCCTTTGGGGCCGCACTCATTAATAATGTATCCATATATTAGTAGTGCCCCCGTAGTGCTTCTTCACAATAGTAGCACTCTCTTACTGCCCTTATAGAGTAATAGTATCCCCTGAGTGCCCCTTTAACTACCTCTACACAGTGTTAACGCCCACTCACAGTTTAATGGACAATAAAAATTTTTACAGTTTGCACTAATACCTGGAGTGTTCACAACCAAATCTGTAAATCCTTTTCCTTTTCAGACTATAGCTATAATGCTAGATTACCCTTTACACATTATTAAAATACGAATTAAAATAAAGTTTATTTATGGCACATGCTATATGCATAAGTAGAGTACTAGGAGTCACTGGGGTAGACCTTAAGAGTTCTTTAGTCTTCTGCTGTAATGTCATCCATTAACATTCCAGATACACTAACTCTTGAATGATTAAAGGGGTATTCCGCCAATCACATCAAAAAAATAAAATGCATAAAATGCATAAAGGAGCACTCAGCGATCCCCCACCAATCATTTGCCACCGTTTCCACTTTCCTACTCTGCTCCTATCCCCGGATTCAAACTTTTACAAATGATCCCCGTTTTACCAACCGGAAAACTATATCTCCCAACATGCATTGCACCTCAGAGCCCACTGCCTGATACCCACCCACCACTGTTGGACAGTTAGGGCCCCATTCCACCAGACGATTATCGTTCAGATTATCGTTAAATCGTTCGAATCTAAACGATAATCGTTCGGTTGAAATGCAGTTAACGATTAACGACCGAACAAGAAATTGTTGATCGCTTTATAAGACCTGGACCTATTTTTATCGTTGCTCGTTCACAAAACGTTCACAAATCGTTTGCATTAAATAAGACATCGTTCGGTCGTTCGCAGTAGATACGAACGCAACAGCGAAGAAATAGTGAAGAAAAAACGATCGCAAATACGATAAGTAACGATTATCGTTCCATGGAAATGAGTGAACGTTTTAAGGTCTTTCGCAATAGCGGTCGTTTGAGATTGTTAACGATTATGCGAATGATAATCGTCCGGTGGAATAGGGCCCTTACAGCTTGCCTGGCCTACAGAAGAGACTGGGGAGGGAGGGGGAGGACATAGGAGTGGAGACAGAGTGGACCAGGAAGTGAAGATTTTCAGCTGCTTCAGGATGTGAGTCCACCTCCTCTCCTCTCCACAGAATTTTATAGGCAGCAGCTGTAATCTGATCCCTCAGTATACTGTTAAGCCTTCTTTATCTATGACTTCCAGTAGACAGATTTTACTACTTAACCAAGAGTGAGTGATCATTGTATGAAGAGGAGAAATGATAAACAGAAAGAAGCTTTCTGCAAAGTCTATTATCACTATTTTTACTATTAATTTATGGGGGAGGGGTGAATCTAAACAATGGTTACTGTCAGGTCAGCGCTCGCTTGCTCCACGTTTCCCACTCGCTGTTGGGGCTATTACACATGCAGATAATCGCTTTGTGTAGTAGGGCCTTTAAAGCCTCAGCATGCCTTATGGGAGAGTCAGTGTTTGCATCCTACAGTATGATACTAACATCACTGGTAAGTCACTGACCCCCAAGTGCAATAGCCAATACTGCCGCCAGCTCCTTTATCAGGATTATAAGATGCTGACACTACACAAAATGAATAACTATTCATATAAAAGTTTCCATTTTTCAAGTTTTTAGGAAAAATTTGCCCTGAAGTTGGAGGTTCCCTTCAATAAGCATATAACTATGGCATCTTTCCAATAAGTCTGAAGCTTGTAAGAAGAGGTTGGTACGGAATGAATAGATTGCTCTAGGGATGGGGCCCTGATGTACAACATCTTGATTGGAAAATTAAATGAAATATAATACAAGCAAAAAAAAAAGTATAAATGAATAGAAAAACAGATGGATCAGTGAAGTATTAGAAGAAACTCTGTTGAACATTTAATTTGGTTCCCGGAAAAAAAAAGAAGTTGCATACATTGAAACCTTCCAGAAAATGAGCAGGATGTATTCACAATAGTACCTGTGTGGGATTTGTTCTGGCCGAGGTAAACAAACCATGAGGACAGGTGAAGAGATACAGGCTCGGGGCTGTCAGCTATCACTCCGAATACTATAGTGGTTCTTCAGTGGTGCATAGCTGGAAACATTCACAGTAGTGTTATCCACACAATACTATACTGTATGCCGGGATCACCATCATATACACAATCAGGAACAGAAAATATTATACATAGTAAACCCTGGTGAATATGCCATAAGGAGAGACGTCACTCTAGATTTCCTATGTCCTCTTACATAGACAAGGGGGGATGGGGGGATCGATAGCTAAGGAGGCTGTTTTGAATGGGCCAATACTACCTCATTCCTTAAAGAAGGAACAGAGGATGATTATGAATAGCTACCCTATAGAACTGGTAGACAAGACCAGCAAAAAAACTATGAAAAAAAAAACACTTTACCATGTGTTCCTGAATTTGAATTTCCATTTTTAAATGCAATTTCTGTGCAGGATCTCTATTTTGACACCCCTTCTATAGAACTTTAAAGAGTTTCTCCAGTTGTGGGCTCAGTTTTTTTTTTTTTTATCGCATCAAGTTTGAATTTGGCACAAAAATATGTTTTCACATGCACTTTTTTCTACTACTATACATTAGGAGATGGAGCTTCCTATTCCGTCTCTAGAGCTCCCATCTCCAGCATAAGACACAGCACTATAGAATTACACTGGAGACAGGAGAGGGAAGCTCAATCTTCTAATGCATATTGTATTTGTGGGGAGAATGGGCGCTCGGAAATATATTCCAGCACCATATTCAAAACTGATGTATATTAGAAGAGTTAATATTGTGCCAAGCCATTTTTTACAAATTACTGAATTTACACTTTTTAAGGCTATATTCACACTACGTATATTTGAGGCTGTATATTTCAGGCTGTATAGCAACCAAAACAAGGAGTGGATTAAAAACACGGAAATTATCTGTTCACACACTGTTGAAATTGAGTGGATGGCCGCCATTTAATGGCAAATATTTGCTGTTATTTTAGAACAACGGCTGTTATATTGAAATAATGGCCGTTATTTACTGTTATATGGCGGCCATCCACTCAATTTCATTGTGTGAACAGATCCTTTCTGTGTTTTTAATCCACTCCTGGTTTTGGTTGCAATATGAGGACCACAATACTGACTGAAATATACATATTGTGAACCCAGCCTAAAGGGGAAGACCGGCGCCAGGCCAAACAATTATTCCGGGCTGGGGGATCATAAAAAATAAGTCATATTCACCTGTCCCAGTGCCCACACAGCGCTGCGTCTTGCTCCTGGACCCCAGCCAGCTGTCTTCTTAGCTCCACTCTGGCTAAATTACGACCAGGTTGACAGATGCCTCGCTCAGCCAGTTGTTGAGTGGGGACTGACACTGCTCCAGTGACTGATTGGTTGAGTGGGCTAAATCCCACCCGCTTGTGACATTAAACCAGGGTCGTAATGCACCTGGAAGAAGAGGACACCTGGCATGGTATGGCAACCCGGTAAAACAGCGCAGCGAGGGTGCGGGGACAGGTGAGCATATTGTCTTTCATTTCCCCCTACCCCCTGATCATAATGATTTGTCATGGGGCCATTTTGATGGTTTATATAGCTAATATATTAAGATAACCGTTCTTCAGAGTTCATGGCAAATATACAGCTCATTAAAAAAAAATTATATGGCTGCCAATGGACGGTTATGATAAAAACTCCACAAAACTTGTTTTTACCATCTCCTTATCTGTGCCAAAACACTCCAGGCAGTACATTGCTCCTCCTGCCAAGCCTATTCATCCCTCATATATCTGTATGTAGCTCCACACCCAGATTTCATATTTGCAAACTACCTAAGGAAATCATCAATCTATCCATTACAGCTCCGCTAGGGGTTGTCATCATATTTCCTGTCCTGTTCAACAAAGTTCTTACTGGATATGAAGCAATGTGGTCAAACAAGAGGTTGTATCATTCAATAACTTCCCATATTTGCTATTGATTTGTATGGTTAGGTTGAGAGGTACAGTAGTGATAACGTAAAACAGTGTTTCTGGAAACTCCATAAAATTTGCCAGTCGAGTCTGAGTTTACATTTTCTGGAGACTCTTTTTAAAGAGAATCTGTCAGTAGATGTGGTGACCAGTGAGGCACGGGGGAGTTCTGGTTGGTGGTCTCCCTGCTGGGTCAACTGGTACGGTGGTGTGGTAGCTGAGTGGGTCTAGGGTCTAGGGGCACTAGTTACTGTAGCCTGGAGTGGTACAGGATCCACCGCGGACACTTGACACCGCACCAACACAACATAAGATTTAACCCAAGTGTACAGGTGTGTGTGGGGGCGAGTGCACAAGGAATAGGCCAGAGTCCGATGCTTTAGGAAAACGGAACAGTTTACTTAGGAGAACATAGTGCAATACAAGGAAGGTACTTACCTTAGTAATACGGTCCAGTGCAATACAAAAAAACCCCACAATCCTGCGAGTTACTTAGGTGCTTGTAGTGGAGGTAGAGATAAGGTGCTTTGCAGTAGAGAGAATAGAGAAGATGGATTGCCTGAGTTGCCTTGTCCAATGCCTGGAATAGTAGAGGTGTATAGGAGAGATATAGAGAATTCTCGTACTCATGGATGACCTATAGTCTTACCGCTTTCTGCCCCCTAGTTGCGGGCTACCTGTCCTAGGTGGGTAATATGGGCCCTAGGCCTTGTCATCTGGGCTAAGCCAACTTCCAAGACTTCCCGGTTGTCTGGCACTGCACAGTGGAATACATAGGGGGAGATTTATCAAAGGGTGTAAAATTTAGACTGGTGCAAACTACCCACAGCAACCAATCAAAGCTCAGCTTTAGGCAGTGCTGAAAGGAAAGCTGAGCTGTGATTGGTTGCTGTGGGCAGTTTGCACCAGTCTAAATTTTACATCCTTTGATAAATCTCCCCCATAGACTTTTCATACCTTTGTACCTCTCTTTTAGAGAGGTTCCTGGCATGAACAAGGTGTTCCCTGTGCCGCTTCTCTCCCATTGTAGAGTTATAGCACTGCATAGTGGTTCTGTTGCTCATAAGAAAAGGAACTGTGGTTTGCTTAGTGCGTCCCTGCCAGAGGACCCGCCTCAAACCAGGCCCTGGGTTGGCTATGTTGTTCCCTCTCACCATGAATACAGACTACAACTACTCTGACTCCTCCCACAGGAACTAAGTCCTAACTACAGGGGTCTGTCTAACCCTGCCAGTGATTGGTGGGTTGTGTGTGTGCAAAGATAGGCTAAAGAAAGGTGGGAAAGCACCTGCGCCTGTCGGTGGGCAAATGACAACATGTGACACACAACTGTTAACCCTTGGAAGACTTCAGCAGTGCATAGAAATAAGTTACAAACAGACACAGTAGTGATGCCTAATGGGAAAAAACGCTAACTGCAGTGGATACCTCATCCCACTTGTGTGAACCCGAGGGAGTTACCTTACTCCAGTGCAATACAGGTATATGTAACAGTGTAGTAGGCTCTCAAGAAATGGGTGAAATAATATTATAAATGTAGCTGTAATGATTTCAACAAATATTTAATACTGCAATTCATAAACGGCAATAATCTAGAAGCATAGAAAAATAAAAATACAATGAAATAAAGATACACGTATATATCTGATAAAACGTCCACATGGACAATAAAAATATCCAATAAATGGTGGAAATGTATATATATAAATATACTAAAAAGAGAGCCAAGTGGTGAGCACCGCGCCGGGCCCAGCGCGGTCACCCCACTTTAATAATGGCAGTCCCGAGTCACGGTTTTTAACCTAGGCTCGTATTGTTGTTGAGCCGGTGTACTTGTACTTTAGATAAATAATACTCCTTTTAGAATGAGATCATGCAAGGGAGAATTAAAAGACAAGTAAATGGTGGTGGGATATCCACCTCTCACCCTGCTGTTGATATCATCTGCAGTCAAATGCGGTATTGTGATGGTAATCCGTGAACCAGTCTCTGCAGTCAGCTTGGGAGCCGTGTGATCGCGGTCTAGTGCAACTATGCGTTGACTTGAGTTGTTTGTGGCATCCGCGTGGATGGAAGCGCGCGCTCCTTCCGGCTGATGTTGTGTAGGGTGCCAGGAAAATGTGGCTCCGGTTCGGGATCTGCGTTTGTAAACTTAGGTATAGTTTCTAGAAGGCTCTGTTATCCTGAATTCCCAGGACGCGTTTCAGGAGATCTACTCGCTCCTTTCCTCAGCAAAAGGAATCTGGATAACTGGATAACTGAATTGCAGTATTAAATATTTGTTGAAATCATTACAGCTACATTTATAATATTATTTCACCCATTTCTTGAGAGCCTACTACACTGTTACATATTTGATTTCTATTTTTATCCCGTTAGCGCCGGGACAGTAGTGCACTCGATAAGGGTGGTTTCCATTTCTATGGAACAGGTGTAGCAGACCTCCTTCTTTTTCTTTGCAATACAGGTATAGCTTTATGCTGTCCTATCTAACGGCAGCATAAACTAGTGACAGAGAATCTGAAGAGAATGATGTATCACTTACATTGTTCTGTGCAGCTGATCCAGAGATCTCCTCCTGAATAACATGGGCAGTAGGTAGTCCTCTCCATTATGTGCATGAGCCCAGTAGTCCTCGTTGTTCATAAAAAGCAGAAAACTCCGCCCACCAGCTGGTGGCAGTTATCTATCCATGCTGTGTATAGGCAGTCAACTGTCAGCCAGCAGCTGGAGGGCGGGGGAGGGGTGTGGCGAGAATCCTATTCTCCTGCATATCAGGAGAACGGCTGAACAGAATGATGTAAAAAATACACCGATCTGTTCACCGTTTTCACTAGTTTATGCTGCCCTCATGTTAGATGTGACAGACAGGAATACCCCTTTAAAAAGGTACTCAGCTCTGGCAAAAAAACTAAACAAAATTCTTTAAATCAAATGGTTCCAGAGTACCCCTTTAAGTTACTTTTTCTTCAACTTTAAATACTGCTTGTTCCAGCCATATTTATGTCTAATTAATTAGAGTATGATTTGTGTAGAAAACAGGAAAGGGAGTTGCCGATTCCTTTACAGAATCCTTCCGTAATACTGGTATAATTTATAGTACCATTACTCTGCTCTTAAATCTTACCTCATTGACAGCGCTTGTCATTGGCCGTAATATATAACTGCACCTATTAGCGCTTCCAGCTCTTAATGTTCATACAACACTAAAAGCGTCTAGCACGTATAAACTGTTACAGGAAGAGGAACACATTATATAGTAGTCTCTCAATATGCAATGCAAATCAAATAAGTTTGAGAGGTTTTCACTTTATCAAAATTGTACACTTGAAGTATGTTGTTAGTGAATTCTGAGTTAATAGAGATTGGTTACAAACAATGTCTCCTTATTCTGGAGGACCGGTCCTGTCCTATAGAAAAGGGAATCGAACAGCATATATCCGATGCCAATCACACCAATACTTTGCTGTGTGAGCCGGCATCTTCAATAAAAACATTCTTTATTTCTGGCTGACAGTGTCATATAGGCGGGTCTGTGACACACTCAGCTCCCGGTCCTCCTCAAGAATGATTGACAGCTGTCTCATGTTCAAATCCCGCACAGCTGAAGATGAGACAGCTATCAATCAATCTAGCGGAGGTGAGGACGGTCTGAAGACCTCTGGAGAGCCAGTGATGTACAGCTGCATGGGCAGAACACAGCTGTGGCCTCCTGTACTGAGGCTTCATCCGGCCTCACACTCCTCTCCCGTCTGATCACGATTAAAACCTTTCATGGGGTGTTATCCCGTAATGAGATTTGTAACCTAAACCAAAAAGGAGTTGTTTTCTGTACGGTTGTGTTTTTCTGGCTTTGAAATAATTGATGGAGCTTAGTGGGAGGCCTACGCTTGTTTGATGCCCACTTATCATCTCTGTGCGGCCACTTTGAAGAATGGCGTCATCCTTGGCATTGATGGTTGCTACCCTCAGTGTATACATTGATTTAAACACAGCCATTTAAACACAGCCTATAGGAATGTATATGCTCAGTTAGATGGCTTTGAGGTTCTTGGCAAACCTTTTGATCAAATAGAAATCACCATCTTACTATGTTAAGGTGAACCCCTGAGAGCTGGTCCGTACACTAACAATGGCTTCTCTCAGACTATAAGTCTACAAAACTGGGCATACAGGATCCAACTATACTCTGTTTAAAAAAAAACCAGGAGATGGGTGGAGTGCATGACTAAAATGAGGTAGCCCCCCTCCCCCCATGTGTAACACAGAAAACAAAAAGATAACCAGCACTCCACTCACACTTGTTCACACTGTGCAGTTTACACGCTGATGTGACTAAGGGTGGTATTACACGGAACGATAATCGGCCGAATTGGCCCGATTCGGCCGATTATCTCTCCGTGTAATAAATGCAACGATCAGCCGATGACAACGATCATCGGCTGATCGTTGATATAGGTTAGAACCTATTTTTGTCAGGGGCCGACCGCGCACCACTGCGTGTAATAGCGGTGCGTGGCCGGCGACTAACGATATACATTACCTATCCACGTTCCAGGGCTGCTCCTGCCGTCTGCTTCTCCCGGGGTCCCGTGCGCGCTCTAGCTTCACAGCGGCCAGTCAGCTGATAGGCCGCTCAGCCAATCACAGGCCGCGGCGGTCACGGCCTGTGATTGGCTTAGCGGCCTACCAGCTGACAGGCCGCTGTGACGCTAGAGCGCGCACGGGACCCCGGGAGAAGCAGACGGCAGGAGCAGCCCTGGAACGTGGATAGGTAATGTATGCCAGTTTAGCAAGGGCTGCAAGGACATCGGTAACGATGTCCTTGCAGCTCTTGTCAAACGATTATCGGGCCGTGTAATAGGCCCAGTAAACGAGCAACGATCTAGCAGATCGCTGCTCGTTTACAGGTATTATCGGGCCCTGCTCGGCCCGTGTAATACCACCCAAAGACAGACAAGAACAAAAAAATGCTGCGGCAACCTGCAAGTGTCAGGTTTTGTATATTTGTAGTCCGAGAGAAGCCTTTACTAGTATAGGGACCATCTCTCTGGGGTTCACCTTAGCGTGCGGAGATGGCATATTCTATTTGATCAAATGATTTACTAAGAACCTAACTTTTTAAGAATTTTTTTTAATCTTTAGAACCGTTTTTTATTGCGTGTATGATGGAAGGAGTATATGCGGTGCGTCCTGACACTTGCAGGATGGCGCAGCATGTTTTTGTATGTCTGATAACATGTCAGAAGTTATTTTTTAAGTAAGAACAGGGCATGATGTGAGGGAATGCATTCTGTGTACAGCTCTACAGAATATGTTGGTGGTATATAGTTATGACTAATAAATGCAGTTTATGTAGGTCCATAGTTTACATCATTCCCCAGTGATAGCATAAGTAGTCAGACAGAGTTGGGATGGCACATACCACTTGTTTGGTGATATAATTAGGTTTAAGAGCTCACAGTTTTTCAAAATTGTGACTATGTTTAAGAGCATTGCTTTGGTGTAAGAGCTCCCTGTACTGGATGGGAGGGGGAGCAGGTTAGGGGCATGGTCTGCATAGCAGGGTCTACAGCCCTGTACTCTGACCCAGGAAGTCTCCCTTACCTTCCAAATTATAGCAGATCCACTTCAGGCTGGGGCTTACATCAGGGGACAGGACTAAGGAGGTAATCTCTCCATAGCTGTAACCCCTCTCTCCCTGGACAGACAGTGCTGAATTTTTGTACCCACATCTGCCCTGCTCCTTCATGCTCCCTGTAGCGTCTGTCAGCGTTGGTGTTTCCCATCATTGCCATCATGTGGATCTGCAGCTCCATCCTTTATCTACAAATTGCGGCTGTTTTTTTAAGGTTTATGCACTTACTATACATTATACTCTACATGCTGATTGCTATACTGTACAGTAACTTATAATATCACATATCCAACTGTTTCTAAATCTTTGTTTCATTTGTTTTATATGTTATTCAGAATAAAAAAAATAACTATTTTTGGGGTGTGGAACCAATTGTCTGCATTTCAGTAATTTCTTTTGGGAAGTTTTGCTTTGGTATAAGAGTGGATATGGATTACAAGCGCGGTCCCGGAACGAATTATGCTCGTAATCCAAGGCACCACTGTATTTCTATTGAGGCCAGAACTAGGTAAAGTATTTGTAACTATAATGCACATGTAATGGTAGATGATCTACCATGTGGTTGAGCCTCTGGTGTGATGTGTTGTAGTTAGCACTTAGCCTTGTGTATATTGTCACTTGTGTAGAATAGATGACAAATGACGCTCCATCTCTTTGTTTCCAAACTCCGGCCCTGTAGTCAGTACAAACATGGAGCCGCCTCTCCTCCTGTATAGCTGGCAGTGCAGCCGTCATCAGGTTACACAGACACTGATGTTTATTTTCCCTGCATATTAGGAGACATTGGGCACTAGTTCACTATCTGTTCATTGTATCTGATTGGCTTTTTTAGAATATTAGCAGTGTAATCTCTGTCGATCTCCCCTAGGTGGCACTGTAGCTCAATTTTTTTCCCTTTTTCATGTTAATCACATTCAGTTTTAGCAAGGTAAATGGGTTTAGAATAAAAAGAAGCAGCAAAGATAAAGACCACAGGTAATAAAACAATGCTAATAAGAAGCCGCTGATATCACATATAACTAGGTATGAGAGTGTCTCTTTAGGTTGTCAGAAGTGGCGATGTAAAGTAGTCATCCTCCGAGCAGGGATTTTCTGGGCTTCTGATAGTAATTACATGAAGTGCTGCAATACCTGACATTGATGTGCAATGGGAATTTACATTTATACATTTACAATGGAATACTATACCAAGCATGGAGTATTTTGGTCTATGTTATGGCTGTGACCTGGGGAGATTGCTTAGGAGGGGACCTCATAACTATATGTAATTGTATCTGTGGCCTGTACAGAGGTTGGTGCTGTGGTATTCTGTACCCAGGTCTGTAAGTATCAGAATCAAGGGAATTCTTTACCTTATGAAAACTATGGAGCTCTGATTGCCAAGCAACCAGACACTTCTGCATGTTCTTCCTCAGAGTTGGATGTCCAGAAGTGCTAGAAAATGACGGCAGATCCGGTGGTGGGCTATTTAATGCCCACTAGTGCTGACAGGAACGCAGAAGACAGGAGCGCCTAAGACAACTACTCACCTACTTCCCCCATGCCAGCACAGGGGGAGTATGCGAGTAGTTGTCTTCTGGGCTCCTGTCATCTCTGCTGCCGGGCGGTGTGGGGGGGGGATCCATGCCGTGATCCGCACTAGGACATGGACGTGGAATAGGAGCGGCCGTAGCGGACCGCCGCTATCCTCTATGGGCTGCCCGGACGATATAGCGGTCACCCGGGCAGCCCCCCCGGCAGCTCTTCCCGGCCCCTACCGCACTCACCCGCTCACTGCCACTGCGTGGAGTAGCGGCGGCAGCGAGCAGGGAACAAGGAGCAAACTAGCGCTAATAGGACTCGTTTGCTCCTCACTGTGAAATAGGGGATTAAGTGTTCTGTGTGCTTTTTCCCTACCGTCCCCTGGCTACCCTGGCCTGCTTCTGACCACATCTCTGCTTCTTTTATGCCCCCACCGCCAATCCAATTCAGAGATCCTCCACCCTTAGATTCTCTGCAGCAAAGACATCTCTATATAGAAATTTAATGGTTAAAACCAGGGACTCTCCATGGTAACTCCTACTCTCATTTTTGCTTCAAAGAAACTTGATCGGCAAGTAAAACATCTTCATGTGGTGGCCACCGCTAGAATTTGCCTGACATTTGTCCTCTGCTTTCGCTACTCCTTGTCAAGCATTGAACAAGGCAAACTTAGGAATCACTTGGTTCACTTTATTGTGAATGTCTTACTGTTAGGGATCTTAGAATCATATTACATGATCATTCAGATGACTTGTAACAGTAGATCATGTTTTCACGATCTATGGATTCCCCCGTAGACCAGGAGGAGCCCGGTTGCTTTGTCTTTGGTTGACTATAAGTCATGTTCATCATTATTATCAATTGTTTAGGTTTTGGGATAGAAGTTAGGGTTAGGGTCAGATGAAACCCTCTGTGTCCTCTTTATGGCCCCAACCCTCATAGACTGAATGGAGCCCCAATAGCGAAATAAATCAGTGTCTTTTCTATCTGTAGTTTTCCAGCTGTTGTTTAACTATAATAGGAAGTGGGTCGGTAGCAATCTACCATGGAGATCAATGGAATGCAAGTGGGAAGCATCTTCTATGGCCGGACGATGGGGGTGAGATATATATGCATTCAATCACCATGCTTTATTGAAGTAGTCAATGGAGATTTACTTAAAGGGGGGTATCGGGGGTCCATACATTTTCATAAATAATGGTCTAATGACAGCGCATTAGATGTATACTAATTTCCTAATGAAAGCTGTGTAACTGGGTATACGAGTTGAGGACACGACTGCATAGAGGGCGGCTTATTCTATGTCATTAGTTAATAGAGTCATACTTCTAAGACTTTCCCACCTCTATACCAACATACATGGTTTATGGTTTTTGTAGCCATTAGAACAATTTATTAAGAAACATTGATTTTAGAAAAAAATTTTTGCCTGTAGCAGGTTTTCTAAGGGTTAATGGTGGGTTCCATTTGTCTCAGGCACCAGAAAACCTGAAATAACCATGTCCCATGGATTGCTATGGGACACAGCAGGTCTCAGTTTGGCTCCAGTCTGTACCCTGTCAAAAATTGTTGCGTGCACAAATTGAAATCCCCGGTTCATTGGATTTCGGTTTTTCACAAATCCTTTCCAATTCAACTGGCTGATAGCTCCCTAGTGGGTACGGGGCGCTGAGGATGAAGGTATGTCTTGTACCTTCATCCTCGTGGCCATTCCTGTGCACTTTTAATGTAGTCTTGTGTTTGGTAAGGCCGTTTGGAGCACTGCCCTGGCCTCGGCCGACCAGCTTCAATGATAAACATTAGAAAGGACGGGCCAGATGGGCGCTCTGAGGGTGGTGAAGTGCTCAAAATGGCCTTACCGGACACAGGACTACATGAAAACTGCAAGGGAACAGTGCTGAGAGTAAAGCTAAGAGACATACCTTCATCCTCAGCTCCCTGTGCATAAAAGGAAGCTATGAGCAGGTAGATAGCCATAGCCACACTATTGGGTGACTCCTTGCATATAGCTGCATACAGTTCCATTGAAATTAAAAACCAAACATGTATGCATAGAGCTCCCCCTAATGGTATCTGCAGGCAGATGAGTTTTCTTTTCTTTTTTTTCTTTGAAGGTGGTTTTCTGTTTCCTTAAGGATAGGCCATCAATATCAGACTGGTTGGTTGAGGTCCAACTCTTTGGCATCCCCGACAGTGAGCTGACTAATGGTCCTACATTGCTCAACCTTTGCCAGGTACAACATTGCACATTCGATAGCTGTTCTACCTGATCTTAAAGTCCCCATGCACTTTAGACTATTTTTAGGGTCCGTGCACACAAAACTGGTGGAATTGTCCGTGGCGGAATCCCGCCAGCCTTCCTGTCATAATGACTATGACAGGCTCGTGGGCCTCCTCTCTCTGCATCTCTCCATGCTGAAGAATGGACATGTTCATTCTTCAGCCCGGAGAAAGGAGGCGTGCAAGCCTCCCATAGACTGTCATTACGACAGGGAGGCTGGCGAGATTCCGCGATCGACAATTCCGCCGCGGAAATCTGCCAGTTTTGCTTCGTGTGCACAGAGCCTTTAGCTAACCTGTATGACCGTCCTGAACAAACACCAACAGATAATGTTGTTGATGATAGGGATCGGCCATGATGGAAAATCACGGCCGACCTCTTATTTCAGAGAGAGACATGCCACAGCAAAAGCACTCTTTCTGTGGCTCACCCCTCCCCATGGAGAGCACAGGAACGCTCGGCTTTAGTGAATGTTCCTGTGTATGGGGAGGGCTGGCAGGAGATATATCTGAGGTAATGGCGGCCTTTACAGCTGGGATGAGCTGCAATGCCAGATACAAATACGACTGCATGTTCGGAACAGTAACTGGTAAGGTATGAGGAGGCTACAACGTAATGAATGCCATGGCCCCTTAATCAGTTAATCGGCTGGGATGACCAAATTTAGACTCCCAGTCTGGAATTGATAACCATATAGATAAGGGGTTTTCTGGGACTCTGTCATCACTCTGCCAGCATAGCTCCGTACATAGATTAGTGGCCGTACCTGACATTGCAGCGCATCTAACTCAAATGAATGGAACAACCTGCAACACCAGATACAGCTGCCCCCGAATATACAGTGCAGTGCCTACAAAGAGATGAGCGCCATGGCCCCTTCCCTGGACAGATAGACCTTATATAAGTCCTAGAAACCCCCTTTATCTCTATAGCAAGTTTATTCGAAGCTCAGTATCAGAAGAACAGAGCTCTGACCATTATCATAAAGACAGATACTAGTCAGCATAGGATTTTTACCCCAAGAAATGACATGGTGCTCATTCTTCTTACACCAGTCTTACTTTTAGCAGGGTAGTATTAATATCGGGCGTATACGCAGGACTCATGCAGCTGTCACAGACCTGGGGTCAAAAAAGCTTTAGTGGCAAATGTTCCGTCAATGTGTGGCCCCAGTCGTAAGGCGGCCATAGTCAATGGTGTTTGTCGACATCAGGGTTGGAGTTTATATGTATGCCTAACTTTTTACACTGTTTACTGAGCAAGTTGCTTGTCCTTCTGCTCTGCCAGTAGCGTAGGATTTACCCAGAGGAACTACCCCTAGTAGTAATAGACAGGATGTTACACATTACACGGTTGTTAAATGTAAGACGCGATCACGTGGTAAGCGCACACCTGTCTCTGTAGTCATGGGAAGGACACGTTTATACCATACCATACATAACATTAGTGTTAGCGTTCATAACTCCATCTCATACCTGCAAGGTAGGTGTTCTTGTCCCAATATCTTTATAATAATGCATTGGATTACCATCATGCACCTAGACCAGGGGTAGGGATCCTTGGCTCTCCAGCTGTTGCAAAACTACCACTCCTATCATGCCTGGACAGACAAAGCTTTAGCTGTCCAGGCATGATGTGAGTTGTAGTTTTGTAACAGCTGGAGAGCCAAGGTTCCCTACCCCTGACCTAGACAATTGGTGGAGTTAATTCTTTCAACCCTTTACCTGCTGATTATTTATTTTAGGTTATAGACAGTAGTGTTTAATTGGAGGCTCCTGGCGCTGTAGTTTTGCAACAGCTGTAAAGCATGTTACAGAGCATTGCTTCTAGTGGTGTTCTAGGCAGGCACTATACAGCTGCAGCACATGGCTTCCTAGTACGGAGCTGCAAGAGCTCCATGTGGACGAGGGTTACCCTAAACCTTGTTATTGATACCAAGGATGTCAGTGCTTCTTATTGCACTTCACAAAGTCCTGTTATAGGCAGTGTACATGTATGTGGTAGACCCCGGTCTCTTTGATCCCCTTTGGAATTCCAGCTCTTGCCCAGCGGAGGGGCTTTGTAACACGTCACACACATATATGTCAAAGGGCTGTTTGTTTCATTGTTATGCTTTAAAACGTGTTATAGCGGCTAGACTGGGATATAATCAATTTCTCAATAAAATAAATCCATTACCTTCCCCAGGCCTTTGGTTTCAGCCTATTAAACCAGTTGCTTTTTTTTCTTTTTTGTTTTGTGAGACGCTTTGATGTAAGACCCCCATAGTTTTACAATGAACAACCCTGGTGCTATCTAAATGGCTTAATACATTGCCGGGGCATTGTCTGTGTCCCGGCCACTCACTCGCTAGTCAAAATCTACAGATTAGGGCAGGTTTAATAACACATAACCATTGACCGTGAATAGGTATCTTATATTGATCACTATGAAAGTCAGTGCTACGTATAACCTACATAAATATATATATACCTTCATTCCTTCCAACCATCCCGTCACATAGAATAACACAGACATCAGGGATTATATTGAACCACTGAGTGTTTATTTGTCGCTATAATGTCTTGCTGGTTTATGACGTTTACTCTTATTTGTTGTTATCTTTGTTATTTAGATGGTATTTACACTGTTACATGAAAGAGAAATTTCAAGTATTATATTTGTCCATTATTTTTATAGCTACATCTGTCCGCCTGTTGCTTTAAGTGTGTGCAAACCGTAAAATAAATAGTGTGGACAAAGATATCCCGATATGCACCCTAAAAGTAATACAAGTAAACCAAGATATCACTCTCTTATAAAAAATCTGTATAACATTCATACTATTAATTTATAAAGTTGGGAAAAAAAGAGAAAAATAGGTCCAGAGAGAAGATTATTCTGTAGAGCCGGTGGTGGGCCATGTGGATGGCCTGGGAGACCCAGGGGTGGAGATGGTGTGGCATGGCTAGGGTTAAATTAAAGGAAAAGCTATGATGCGTTATGGATGGATGATAGATAGATAGATAGAAAGATAAAATAGATAGATAGAAAGATAAAATAGATAGAATAAAAATATGTGGTCCATATGTCTCATATTATACAATTACCCTCCAAAAATAAAATACAGCTAGCAACAGTAAAGAGGAAAAAAAAATACATCAATATAACGTTAAAAAAAATCTATTTTATTTACAAAAGCCGGTGACTCGAATTTAGATTCCCTTTTCTGTTTTGTTTGTACGGTTTTCTTTCTTTTTTTTTCATCCTTTTTTTATTTTAATTATGTTAAAAAGCTATATTACATATAAAAATAAAACATCTGTTTTGGAGGTGCTTAGTTCTGGAGGCTTTTATCAAGCTTTAAAAATAATATACATAGCAATAATACAATAATAATAATATGAATAATTATACTTATCAACAGTGCAAGGTTGGGGAGGATAACACTTTTTCTATCTCTTTTAATACTGCATAAATTGGTTATTAACCCAACAGAAAGAAACAAAAATATTAATTTATGGCAATAATTCCTTTTTTTTTGTTGGTGTTCTCATGTGTCCCTGTCTGGCTTCGCTTTGTGAGTACCTTGGTACGTAACTCCATGGCATAGCCCAGAAGGGGTTAAGGGAGTCCACTCCCCCACCTCCAAAGTTTTCTGCTGTCAACCAGTTGAACTGTGATCGTATTCACTATCCAGTTCCCCAGTGTCAATGGCAAAAAAGCACCAGGTTTCTTGTCCTTAACAGTGCAAGGATTAACCAGTGACCCATTCAGCCCTCACGTCCTTTCACCGATGAGCAGCAGTTAACACGAGCACTTGCACTCTGATAGTATGGGATACTGGAAAGGGATCCATGTGCAGAACCGTTGCCTTGACCAGCCCTGGCAGTGCCACCTTAAGAAAATCTTGGTGACAGATTTATGGGGCCTGCAGTACATACCCTCTGGTAAGGAGCAGGACTTTTCTCCAAAGCATTGTCCTTCCTTGATGAACCTTGGCCAAAACCTGATCCCTAAGTCCTTCCAGGTATACAGTACCGGGCAGTAGGTGTAAGCCCACAACCACTGCAAGAACTTCCGTCTGGCTTTCTTGCCTATCTTGATCCTGCCACCATAAGGTGCTTCACTGAGGTCCATCTTCTTGAGCTCAATTGGTAGCGAGCCAAGGGTTTTAGTTTTTGTCAATGAGTCCTGGGTGGACGTGTTAACAAGGTTGGGCAAAACCACCGCCATAAAGTTAGGGTCAAAGTTGCTGCCAAGTTTTTTCCTCAATGTCCTCTCATCCAAGTCCTGCTCTTTGGGATCCTGCTCTGGATCCGGCTGCTCGATAACAGGTAAGACAGGTAAGTCTCCGCTTGGAGAAGGTCGAAACCTAAGAAATGGTTGACAGGACCCCTGATGGTGCACTAAAACCAGACAGGAGCAAAGAAGAACTGCTTGAGGCAGATTTATCCTCTTCATGATTTTTTTGCCCCCTTTAGAGAAGAACTAAGTTCTCCCACCCCCCTCCCACTGGAGCTTTTGTCTCGAGAAACTTTCAGCTGTCAATGGAAAGAGCTAATTTTTTTTTTGCAAAATAATCCAGGGAGAGCCCTTAGTAGGTATGGCCTCTGCCGCTGGAGCACATGGGTTCTAGTAAATGTTATTTTCCCAAACAAATCTCTTATATTCTTTCCTCAGCCTGTTTGGTAGAGCTCAGAAATAGACACAAAGTCCAGAGAAGATGCTTTAAATAGATCAGCGGTGTGTGTGACACACACACACAGATGGATATACTGTATGTGATCTCCAGCCTTGTGGAGCCAGGAAGTTTCTCACAGAGAGGTAGCTGTGTCCGTCAGCAGGGAGAACCACACAAGGAAAGCAAAGATATTTAATTAACCCCTTTCTCCAACGTTTCAGTCCTCCCCCTTCCCTCTCTCTCTCCTTTCTTACTCCGGTGCAGGAGCTGGCTCGCAGGACATAAAAATTCACAGTGGAATAGTCTCCATCCCCATGGTGACATCCAGGACAACTTGTCTAGACTCTGCAATACAGTCTGGGCTCAGACAGGAGCCAATGGTATAAAAATAATTAAAATTAATCCTTTCAAATTGGGAAAATTATAGGCAGGGAGCTAGGCTGCCAGCGTATCCAAACCGTGCACTTTCCAAGTTCTAAGTCTTAAACTTTTGTGGACAGCTACTTCAAAATATTTTTTTTTTACAATCCTTAAAAAAAAATCATAAAACGCAGAATCATTTAGACAGTTCCAAAATCCCAGAAGAGATCCAGACCTGCGTTGAGGTAAGGCTTCATCTTGGAGTCCTGTATTTTTTAATTTTTAAAGGAATCCTTTTTTTTTTTTTGCAGAAGGAGAATTGGGGTTTTGTCACAATCCCTCTGGCTCCAGTCTTTGTACGGAGAGGGTAGCAAACCTCTTTTTTAGGAGCAAATGAAAAGACATAGAGAGCAGTGAGACAGCAAACACATGGAGCTGTGTGTGTGCAATAAGGGAGCCCTTTTAAAGCAAGGCTCCTTCTTTCTTTCTCTGGCTTGGGAAAGAATGCTGCTAGGGTGCAAATGAGATGTTGCTGCTTGTGAGGCAGGAGGATTAAAACCCTCTTTTATAATACAGTATGAGAGGCCGAAAAGAGAGGAGAAGAAAAAAAAAGCCACACAGACTGTGCAGTATCACATTGCCAAAGTGAGCCTTATATCCAGATGTCCTTCAGAGTTCAAGCATGGTGTATACCATTCTGGCTTCCTCTGTGAATGGCCCCAGGGTCTTGTGTCTGTCTCAGTGCAGTGGCCAGATGGGAGCTGGTAAGCAGCAGGTTACTGATGTCTGAGAGCCGGTCAGCAAGTGTGATGTCCAGGCAGGTGCTTTGCAGGGTCCTGTCCTTCCTCTGTACCTGCGGGCCACCCTTCTGTGTGCAGAGCTTGCAGCAGAGTGACTTTTCCCCACTGCTTCTCACTCCTGAATGTGCTTCGCTCTACTGTCCAATGCAGGTTAAATATCTCCCCCTGATGGTGTGAATTGTTAACTGACACTACCCACTGCAGTCACTCCCCCCAACACACTCTCACATACTCTCTGACAGCCTTTCCACAACAACCCTCACCAGCCTCCCCCCCCCCCCCTCCCTGCTCAGACCCCCTAACCAATTGAGTGTGCCTTCTGGGTCCTGCGACCCTGGGACGTCTCTTGTTAATCCTGTGCAGATTTCAAGGGGGAAAATCACACACTCCTGGTAGTCTTGTTGAAAATGTTCATCTCTGATCACTTGATCAGTATACGAGAACATTCTAATAAATTTCATCATATCAGCGGCCAAAAAGCAAATAAAATTCATTTTTACTAACCAGTTCCTCTAGTTCTCTTGGGGTTAATAGTGCAAATACATATATCATGCATTAAATAGCATGGAGGACCTACAGTATATCTAGTTAGTAGGCACTCTGATCTGATTTAACAGACAATGCAAAACTTAGCCGAAAAGCCAACCTTGTCCGTCATAGTCTTTCCTTTAGTATATGTTTATCCCAGGCAGGCTTACAATTCAGACTGATGTGAGTGGATATATAAGGTAGTTCTGCATTTATAGACTTATAGCCTGGGCTGTTTAAAGAGTTTATCCGATTTACAAAACTCAGGTCCATGTTCTGCATACAATTTATTGATATGAATGGGCACAGTGTAATTCTTTTCATCCCCTGTGGTGGCGCTGCAGGAAAACAGAACACTAAGGGTCCTATTCCACGGACCGAGGAGGGCCCGATCAACAATGTAAACGAGCGGCGATCTGCTAGATCGCTGCTCGTTTACTGGACCTATTCCACGGCCTGATGATCGTTGAGCGAGGGCTGCAGGGACATCGTTACCGATGTCCTTGCAGCCCTTGCAGCATCATACATTACCTGTCAGGTCTTCTCCGCTCTGTCTTCCTCCCCGGGTCCCGCGCGCTCTATCTTCAGAATGGCCGGTCAGCTGACTGGCCAAACTCAGCCAATCACAGGCCGCGGCGGTCCCGGACTGTGATTGGCTGACCGGCCATTCTGAAGATAGAGCGTGCGGGACCCGGGGATGAAGACAGCGCAAAGAAGAAGCCCTGGACAGGTAATGTATGATGCTGCTGCTTGTCAAATCGTCGGTCGGCCGCCGCGCACTGCTATTCAACCGTAGCGATGCGCGGTGGGGAAACAATGATTTTAGGTCTGGCCCTAAATGAACGATCAGCCGATGACACGATCATCGGCTGATCGTTCTCTCTATGTCACCAAACGATAATCGGCCGAATCGGGCCAAATGGGGCCGATACGGACGATTATCGTTACTGTGGGATCTAGCTGAGAAACACTGTGTGATCAGCTAATTATTATCAAGAGACTGGGCTAACAAGTAGGGATAGTCCAAAGCAGAGAACCTCCTCAATCTTTCTCAGTCTTTTGCAGGAATTTACAGAATGATGTGCTCACATTTAACCTTAATAATAATCCATTATGAATAAAATGATCAGTATGGGATGAGTGATCATCGATCAAAAACTTTTTGGACAATTGTTATTCAGCTGACATTTTAGTTTCATGACAACAGAAGTAAAATAAATCAAAGATTTAAAGCAGAACGACCCCAATGGATTTTAGCGCATGGACAACTGTACAAAAGGAAAAATTCTGTAAAAGGAAGATGCCTACTATCTACGACCCCAAGCATCCAGCCAATGTCATTAGTAGCGATAAATGAACACCGGAAAAAGTTAGGTTCTATCAAACTCGAACCTTGTCAAACCTTCTGCATTTGATTCCCGATGCCTTCCCGTTCTGTGGGGATAAAGGAGACAGCCCGAGTACCCCCTGGAATTCCGGGATACAGCCTATTACCTAGGCGTTATCCCGGAATTCCAGGGGGTACTCGGGCTGTGTCCTCCTTCCCCACAGAATGGGAAGGAATTGGGAATCAAATGCGGAAGATTGAACAAGGTTCGAGTTCTATAGAACCTAACTTTTTCCGGTGTCCGATCATCTCTAGTCATTAGGGCCTATCTAAGGACAAGGAGGACTGGAAGCAATGATATAGCCCCCACAGAGCCCTGATACAGAGCCCTGATCAAGTCTGCATGGGAATACATGAAGAGACTGGAAGATCTGAGCAGCAACATCCACAGAAGATCTGTGGTTACTTCTCCAAGATGTCTGGAACAACCTCCCCGCTGAGTTCCTTCATATACTGTGTACAGTCTACCTAGAAGAGCAGATGCTGTTCTGATGACAAAGTAAGTGCACAGAGTGGGGAGCAGACTGATGGAGACCAGGCATGATAGGGAGTGGCCTGGGAAGTGGAGGCTTTGGTAAGGGGAGGGTTAAAATGGAAGGGTGAAGCAGGGAGCATGCAAGGGTCAAGGGCAGAATAGTTTGGTTACGTAGGAGGGACAGAGTATAGGGGTGATGTGGGTGGTTATTCACCGGGGAAGGGTGAGAGCCTATAAGTGAGGCAAAGATGGAGGTAAAGCATCACTTGCATGCTGGACCTGCTACAGCCCATGTTAGCTTGGTCCCAAAATAGGGGTGAGGGCTTGAGTTTGAACTTTATTTGTCATGACAGCCTGCGGTAGGGAGGTCTTGCAAAGCACTTTAAAAATAGGGTCTGGTAAGAGGGGTCCGTCAGAGGGCTGGAACCCCCCCATTGTTTACTGGTGATTATGGAGGCTGAATATGGTGATACTCCCAATGGGATTGGTCTTAGGAACCGAGAAGTAAGTGGAATTGCTATCTAATGTAATTCGTCATTCACCCCGGGCAGGGTGTCGCAGCTGAAAGGTGTTTATTATCAGTGCTGCTAGAGTGGGACCCTGCCAGACCTCCCTACACTGTACGTCATTGGTATTATTATTACTTGATACGTTTCTATAATGTTTTTATAATGTTATACTGTTAAGCACTTTACTAAAGAGGCTGTTATGGCTGTTTATTCCACTGTCATTTGACTGGGGTTGGAAAGGGCAAGGGGAGGGAATGGTGTAGTAGATGTAGGAACACCAGCGGTTCAAGGCTGTTCACACCAAATACTGATCTGATAGAGATTTCTCTTCTGTTCATTCAATTTTTGGTAACTGCTAAAAAATAAACTATTAACTCTTCTATTCCTGAAAGCATTCTTAATTGGGAGCTTTTTTCCACACCTCTAAAACTTTTGCTCAGTACTGTATATCAGGGACATGAACACATTAGATTACAGCTTACATTTCCTGCTTATTCTTTACTTTTCTATAGTAAATCCCAGTATTCAGTATGCAGCGCGCAGTGGGGGCTAGGTAGAAGTGAAAATCTATACGCCTCTTCCAGTGAGTACTGCATCCTAGCAAAGAAAACAGTGCCAGTCATACATACCGTAAAGCGTCTATCCACGTCTATGATCAATTTTACAGAATTTTTTCAAATACTTGTTATGTCAATGATTATTTAGTAAAGCAATGAGAGAGTTTTAGTTTTCTCTTAAATTCTCAGTGTGGATGATTCCAATGTGGTGCCGAGAGTCCTGCTGAATATATATAGTATGTAGTATATATACACTACCGTTCAAAAGTTTGGGGTCACCCAAACAATTTTGTGTTTTCCATGAAAAGTTACACTTATTCACCACCATACGTTGTGAAATGAATAGAAAATAGAGTCGAGACATTGACAAGGTTAGAAATAATGATTTGTATTTGAAATAACATTGTTTTTACATCAAACTTTGCTTTCGTCAAAGAATCCACCTTTTGCAGCAATTACAGCATTGCACACCTTTGGCATTCTAGCTATTAATCTGTTGGGGTAAGCTGGAGAAATTGCCCCCCACGCTTCTAGAAGCAGCTCCCACAAGTTGGATTGGTTGGATGGGCACTTCTGGCGTACCACACGGTCAAGCTCAATGGGGCTCAGATCTGGTGACTGCGCTGGCCACTCCATTACCGATAGAGCCGCCTGCTGCTGTTGTAAATAGTTCTTGCACAATTTGAAGGTGTATTTAAGGTCATTGTCCTGTTGTAGGATGAAATTGGATCCAATCAAGCGCTGTCCACTGGGTATGGCATGGCGTTGCAAAATTGAGTGATAGCCTTCCTTATTCAGAATCCCTTTTACCCTGTACAAATCTCCCACCTTACCAGCACCAAAGCAACCCCAGACCATCACATTACCTCCACCATGCTTAACAGATGGCGTCAGGTATTCTTCCAGCATCTTTTCATTTGTTCTGCGTCTCACAAACGTTCTTCTTTGTGATCCAAACACCTCAAACTTGGATTCATCCGTCCACAACACTTTTTTCCAGTCTTCCTCTGTCCAATTTCTGTGTTCTTTTGCCCATCTTAATCTTTTTCTTTTATTGGCCAGTCTCAGATATGGCTTTTTCTTTGCCACTCTGCCCTGAAACCCAAAATCCTGCAGCCGCCTCTTCACTGTAGATGTTGACACTGGTGTTTTGCGGGTACTATTTAATGAAGATGCCATTTGGGGACCTGTGAGGCGTCTGTTTCTCAAACTAGGGACTCTAATGTGCTTATCCTCTTGCTTAGTTGTGCAACGCGGCCTCCCACTTCTTTTTCTACTCTGGTTAGAGCTTGTTTGTGCAGTCCTCTGAAGGGAGTAGTAAATACCGTTGTAGGAAATCTTCAATTTCTTAGCAATTTCTCGCATGGAATAGCCGTCATTTCTAAGAACAAGAATAGACTGTCGAGTTTCAGATGAAAGTTCTCTTTTTCTGGCCATTTTGAGCGTTTAATTGACCCCACAAATGTGATGCTCCAGAAACACAATCTGCTCAAAGGAAGGTCAGTTTTGTAGCTTCTGTAACGAGCTAGACTGTTTTCAGATGTGTGAACATGATTGCACAAGGGTTTTCTAATCATCAATTAGCCTTCTGAGCCAATGAGCAAACACATTGTACCATTAGAACACTGGAGTGATAGTTGCTGGAAATAGGCCTCTATACACCTATGTAGATATTGCACCAAAAACCAGACATTTGCAGCTAGAATAGTCATTTACCACATTAGCAATGTATAGAGTGTATTTGTTTAAAGTTAGGACTAGTTTAAAGTTATCTTCATTGAAAAGTACAGTGCTTTTCCTTCAAAAATAAGGACATTTCAATGGGACCCCAAACTTTTAACCGGTAGTGTATATATATATATATATATATATATATATATATATGTAATTAACTTATTGACTACCAAAAAATTATACTGCACAGTAAACTGTAATCATATTGCCAGCTGATCACTATGGATCTGACTATCCTCTCCTATCTAAACTTCATCCTAGGTGGATTTAGCCAACAGTATGAGATGTATACTGTTCACGACAGATGGTGGTGGTGGAGAGAAGCGTTGGGTATAAGGGATTCTCACTATCTGACCCTAATGTTGCAGGACAACCTCTTTAATAGGATCCACATAGAGCAGGATCAGTCAGTTTTTGGTATCCCAATATTCCATGAAAAAAATTGGCACTGTAAAATTGGAGGCATAGCTCCATGACAGGTATGGTTTAGAGGGAATGTTGACTGCAGTGTATTTGTGGGTGCCCGGTTCTGAGACACTGTAGAAGAATGCACCAATCTCTCTACCAACATTCTTCACACAGACACCGGGGACCATTAAAATATGGAAAATAAAGATGCAGATCAAATAAGAATTCTCTTCACACACCAACCAATAAAAATAGGCAGCGTTGGTGGCCCAGATATTTCGGCATCTATAAATAATTTTCGTTTAAAACTTTACTTTTTTATTTTATTTTTCATCTGCACAACAGCACAAAGAAATGTATTTATTGTTCTGGCAGGCACATTTTTACTGCATTTATATCAGTTACACGGTTTCAGAAAATTGGCAGGAATAACAGTGTTCCAGTGTAAAAATCGTGGCAATTACTTTTTACTGTGTACACCTTGTGCGGCTGAACACCTGTACTGCGTGGCTGCTGCAGTGTCGAGAGGTATTTTTATATGTTTAATGACCAAGCTCTGCTTTGTAAACTGTGTTGTGGCCATTGTGCTCATATACTGGGGAGTTTACTTCTGCCCCATACTGGAAGATGTGGTGATGGTGGGTGGATCCATAGTATATTGGATATATAGTCTACATAGATTCATAGATAGATAGATAGATAGATAGATAGATAGCCAAATAAGATGTGATAAGTAGATGTCAAATACACATGGATTTAAAATAGATACGTAGATATGAAACAAGTACATAGATGTGAATAATTTCTAACGCTCGGATTACTTTAAAGGGGTAGTTAAGTACTTATGAGCTGCTTAATGTCCTGCAGGAAGTGGTGTGTTTTTTCCAGCCTAACAAAGTTCTCTCTGCTGCCACCTCTGTCCATGTCAGGAACTGTCCAGAGCAGCAGCAAATCCCCATAGAATACCTCTCCTGCTTTCCAGACTGTAAAAAATACACCCCTTCCTGCTGGACTAATAAGTTCTGGAAGACTTAAAGTTTTATTTAATAGAATAGGTGGCACTTTCTGGCACCAGTTGATTTAAAAGAGAAAACATTTTGCTGAACTACCCCTTCAAGCTAATCTGAATAGTTTAAAAGATACATTAAATACATTTATATATATATATTTATATATATATATATATATATATATATATATATATATAAAAAAATATATATATATATATATATATATATATATATACATTCCTCCATCAGCAGTTGCTGAGCTAGATGTCCAGCTACAGGTGATCCATTGACCTTACACCAACGTTGTCAAAATCTATCATGGTGCGTGGTTGGAGGCAGGAAAGGAGGTTTACCCTCATCAGCCGTAAGTCCTGCTTATGTCTCAAACGTAGTGATTGCTGGAGATTGGACAATGCCATGAAGAGGTCTCGCCAGACCTTCTTACAGGTATCAAGAAGCATAATGTAGTTGGACCCTTCTAGTCTTTATTCCAGGTACACTCTGTGGTTATGGAACCAGTAGTATGACCATTCTTTCTCCGACGAGTCCCAGGAGCTGTTTTCCAACAAGACTCCAGGCCACATCTTACTCATGTGAGAAGCCTTCATGACCCAAACATGCTACCATGGCCTGTGCTATCTCCAGACTTCTCCCTTATCCAGCACATCTGTCATGTCGGTGTTCTGCAATTGAAAAGGGAGCTGTCATTAGTGGATCTCGGATAATTGCGTGCCAAAGTGCATACAGCATAGCAGCCATTAAAGGAGTACTCCGGCAACCCCCCCCCCCCACACACACACACACAAAAAAAGGAACACAATTTAAAAAAACTGATCCTCCGGATCCTTCGAATTTCCAGCCAGCTGCATCCCCGCAATCTTTGGCCGCCGCCCTCACTTCCGGGTCCAGATGCAATGAATGGGAGAGAAAAGGCTGCTGGTGCACATGCGCATCGGCAGCCTTTTCATTGGCTGGAGCGCATCCCATATCTTCCAGCAATCTTCTATCTTCTAGATAGTAGATAGATAGATAGATAGATAGATAGATAGGAGATAGATAGATAGGAGATAGATAGATAGATAGATAATAGATAGGAGATAGATAGATAGATAGGAGATAGATAGATAGATAGATAGGAGATAGATAAATAGAAAGATAGATAGATAGATAGATAGATAGATAGATAGATAGATAGATAGATAGATAGATAGATAGGAGATAGATAGATAATAGACAGATAGGAGATAGATAGATAGATAGATAGATAGATAAGAAATTCAAAATGAATGCAGCACTCGTGTAGCGATGAATGTGGTGCCAGGCGGTATATACCAGCGACCACCCGGTATAGGTAATATAAATCAGAAGAATACCGCAGCACTCATGGGATAGAATTCAACACAACGTGTTTATTTCCCCAAACCGCGACGTTTCGCTCTCCACACTGAGAGCTTTTTCAAGCAGTGGTGGAGAGCGAAACGTCGCGGTTTGGAGAAATAAACACGTTGTGTTGAATTCTATCCCATTAGTGCTGCGGTATTCTTCTGATTTAGATAGATAGATAGATAAATAGATAGATACATAGATAATAGACAGATAGGAGATAGATAGATAGATAGATAGATAGGAGATAGAAGATAGATAGATAGATAGATAGATAGATAGAAGATAGATAAAAGATAGATATAGATAGATAGATAGATAGATAGATAGATAGAAGATAATACATCATGTACACTACCAGTCAATCAGAATTCCATGTAGCCACAATGTATTTTAATAACCCAAAGTAGTTTTTATGAGTGAATGCAAACACACAAGCATACATTTTACGTTGTTTTTTTGTTACTGACTGTGGTTACATTTACTGGCATATGGTGAAGGTAAGTGGGTCATTAGTGTACCATCTAGTTTTTTTTTTTTTTTGGGGGGGGGGGGGGGGTGTTCAACCACTGCTATGGAGGAGCATGAAGATGCTGGGAGGGGGGGGGGGGGAATGAACAGTGGGACAGAGGCTGTTTTCAGTTTGGAGAAAGGAAGGCCTGTTACAAGGCTCGATTCAGGTCATTATGAAACACACAGACTTACTTACAGCTTAATGGGCCACTTCACATCTATGGACTGACTTGACACAGTGAGTTATAGTTTGTGGAGCGTGTAAAACTGAAGATATATATAGCAGCAGTTGTGAGTTTATGATGCTCTGACTGATTCACGTAGCTTTTTTAATGCCCCCCGAGAACTCATTGGATTTTGAGCAAGTTTTTATTGGCTGTTGGTTACTCAACATGACGTCTAACATGGCTTACTCCAGCCCATGACACCGACCAACCCTCCTATTTACACCTCTGGTAGATGTGAGACCTATACGGCCTGGCTCCTGTCATCTTACCCTGTAAATAGTATTCTACTACATCTCAAGGGCCATTAGACCTAATAGTATGTGTGTTTTCTTACTGTCAGCACATCCTTTAATCCATTGAGTCATTCTATAATCTGAAATTTACAATCAATCTAGTCCTATGATTTTAAAAGGGGGTTTCCATATTAGACAACCCCATCCCATACTATAGTTTCCACCTGCCAGATGTTCATGTTTGGTGCTGCAAAGAGTACAAGTCATAGCTGCTGTCATTGAGTACCAAGATTCGCCATGGACATGGGTATTGATTTAGGGAAGTAGAATTCAAGCTCTCTGCCTTATATATCATGGGGTTTAGGATCAATAAGAATGTTTAAGATGTATACATAGAAAATATGCTCGAAAGAGGTTGTGTGGGATGGAGTTTCCTAGAAATTACCTTAGTTGCTGCAAAAAAAAAAATACAGCATACTCACCTGCCCTGATCCCCCACTACTGCAGTTCTGATCACTTTCGGTCCCTGATGCTCTCTGTTTCTTCTTGCTTTTGATGATATTCTGATCCTGCAGAAATTTCCTGCTCAATCATTGGACAGACAGTTATTGGTTGAGCAGGCATTTTCTGCAGGTTTAGGATATCATCAGAAACAGGAAGAAGTAGAGGCCAGGAGTCCTCAGGGTGGCAACAGGGGTCAGGGCAGGTAAGTATGATTTTTTATTTTTTATTTTTATAGCAAAGTGATACAAAATCCTATGCAAAGAAACATCCTATAGTATATTGAAGACAGAAGAATACAATGCTCTTTACCTTCAGGATGTCAGCAACTGTCTAAAAGTCTCCTTCGCCTTGCAAAAACTCTTAATTGAAGACAGTAAGGAGAAGGGAGGAGTAGGGGTAGGAGGGGCATGCAGCTGCAGAACCTTTGTGTGTATTTCAGACTGTATGCTGGCTTGAAGCACACAGTACATCTCTAATAAGGAAACCATATAGTTTGTAATAAAATAAATATTTTTTCTTTTTTCTGAAATATAATGGGGGGGTTACAAACATAGACAGGATCTTGTTACAGTATAACAATATCAGTACAATAATGGTAAAATTGTAGGATTTCATCTAAGGCATTACAGAGTCAATGAAGCAAATAATAAGAATGAAAGCTTCATTATTATAATAAGTATCAGAGTCCTGTCTGGGCTGCACTCCTGCGCTCTCACCACCAGAGGCCGCTGATGCTTTCTCCTAGCTCCGCACATACTCACGTAGACCCAGGCTCCAGCCTGTTTATTGGTGCTAAACAGTTTATTATGAGGCCAGGCAGTGATAATGAATGTGTTCCCTTGGAAACAGCATCAATAATAGCA
The DNA here is from genome assembly GCF_027789765.1 of Dendropsophus ebraccatus. Lineage (NCBI taxonomy): Eukaryota > Metazoa > Chordata > Amphibia > Anura > Hylidae > Dendropsophus > Dendropsophus ebraccatus. The sequence goes on along the minus strand of NC_091462.1, from coordinate 97,871,500 downwards.
GAATAGCTCAGGCGCCAAACCTTTGATAGCGAGAAAGAGCTTGGTGTCTCTCTCTGTTTATCTATATGTCAGCTTGTGCGCTTGGCTGTAATCACATGTATATACATATAGTATATATATTTATAGTGTGTCGGTGCCAGTGGCAGACAGTTCCCAAGTGCATGCTATCTTGTATCCCAATTTTACAGGACTACTCTTCTCAGGACTATTGGACCTGTTTTTTTAAACCTATATTAGGCTGATTTTGTCGCTTTACAGGGTTATTTTTGATAACGATGTATTTGTAATACAACCAACATGATACATCATCGGTCACCATGATGAAATTACCCCTGCAGTTGTATTAACCCAATAAGATAGACAATGCAAGTCACAAAGTCTCCTAGCAGCACAGAATATTGATTCAATGTCCCTTGTTCTATATGGATATGTCAAATGTTATTAAAGACTATACAATATTTCATCATGGACGATTTCGGCCGTTAGAAGGATCAGCTGACGATAAGCTTGAACCTTAGTAATCTGTGGACACATGTCACTTCCCTGTAGTGCCACCACAGGGGAAATAAAGTATTACACAACACCAACTTCAGTAATCAGTAATGCAGGACATTAGAAAGACAGGAGACAGGAGAAATCAAAAGAGGTTTCTTAAATAAGACAAGCCCTTTAAATTGAAATTTACCCTAAAAACCACAGTATGTATATATGTTGCATAAAATATACTCCAGAGCTGCATTCACAATTTTGCAAGCTGTTGATCTCTCATTTCCTAGTATACCATGCTTGGGCACTGTGTGTGTAGAAGCACAGCTCAAGGTTCCTATTTACCTTATACATCTGTTGGCTGAACACACCGCTTGCTCCAGGTTCGGCCGTTGGTACAGAGCGAATGGGGCCACCTGACACTCCACCAACAAAAGAAAAAAAAAGCGCTGCGGAATCTGTTGGCGCTATACAAATAAATTTATTATTATTATTATATCAGTAGAGATAGGGGTCGGGCATGATGGAAAAATCACTACCCGACTCCGTTGTTCTCTGAGTGATAAGCCGCCAACAGGGTAGTCTGACTGTGCCTTACCCTTTCTCTTCCCACAGAGAACCCAGCAACGCTCAGCCGTGCTGAATGTTCATGTTTATGGGGAGGAAAGGAGAGATAACTGAAACAGATCGCTGATCTCAGGGAGACCAGCTAAACGAAAACACTGCCAGCTGCCGGTTAAAGTGCTCAATACAGTGAAATCCTAGGTGCATTGCTCCCTGGGAAACATGAATATGCAAAAGAAGAGCCTGTGGAGCCTCATTTAAGAGTCTCAAAACACAGGACTAGCCTTGGCTGGGTCCTTCCCAGAGGGATATCTGACTAGTCCTGTGTTTCGAGACTTTCGAAGGAGGCTCCACGGGCTCTTCTTTTGCATATTCATGTTTCCCAGGGAGCAATGCACCTAGGATTTAACTGCATTGAGTGCTTTAAGCAGTGTTATCGTTTGTCTGGTCTCCCTGAGATCAGCGATCTGTTTCTTTTATGGCTTTACTAGGCATTGCTCCCACCTAGCCAGAATCCTGCTCCACACTGATGAGGGGCAATACCCTGAAACAGCTGTATGTAGATGGATACCTGGCCTTGGTTTTTCCCTTGTCATTACATTTACTTATAGGGCCACTTAATATGGTGGTTTTGGTGGTTTCCCTACAGGAGCCATCTCTTAGCTGGGTCTTTCCCGGAGGGATATCTGGCTAGTCCTGTGTTTCGAGACTCTTAAATGAGGCTCCAAGGACTCTTCTTTTGCATATTCAGGAGAGATAACTGTCAGCCGAACAATCTAACCATCTCAAGATGTCCACCCCAGACTAAATAAAGTTGCAGGACGCATGCCTAGCCCGAGCTTTGTTCATCCCTTATGGGACTATCTTCGGTAGTCCTATAGATAGATAGTTGGACCCCCACCAATCAACTGCGGATAGAGGATAACATTTAACAATCAGAACAATTAGAAAAATGCAGCAAACAGTATGTCCTTGCAGTTATTATGTGCATGCTGGGTTTGGTTGGGTCCCATGGCGGCAACAACATGAGGCCGTACCATTACATACCCTGGTGCCCATGGATGGCATAGCATCCATCGATCAGCCCAAGAGATATTAAATGGTGTAATTATAGTAGTGTGAGCTTGGACCATAACAGTCATAGTGAAGCCACAATAAAGCATAGTGCATAGTAAGTGTTTTGCGGTAAGATCTCATTACACTATAGTAGTATGTCAGACCAAATTATATTTTACTACATAGGGAATGCCGAGTCTATAAAACAGATAAGATCCATCGGGAAGTGGGGGCGGGGGGTTATCATGGTCTCACTTGGATATGGGTCTTGCATCAGCATGTTTGTGCAAACACATAATCTGCCTGCTCCTTAACCCCTGAATTTCTATCCCCTGACATCAACATTGAACCCCGGCCAGAAATTGGACACACAGCTGGCTGCTGATGCTGACGGCATTACGGCCACATTCTCACCCACAGCCGTCACTCCCAGAAGACATGACTTAGCTGTTAGCACAGCAGACAATGACAGGGAGAACAGTGGACACAACCAACAACGTGACGTCAACCAGTGTCTTGTAACCTTGTTTACCAACTCCATTGTAACAGGTGCCCACGGTCAGATCCTGCACAACACTGCGGCAATATGTTTTATATTTGTCAGAATTAGGCTCTCTTTGTGATGTATAATGCTGCTACTTATCAATTAGAATTTCATGTCAAGTGAACTAAAGAAAATCCTATAGGATGTGATTCCTACAGAGGAAGTACGGTATATGAGGTCCTCCCTCTAGGCCTTCTAATGAATGAAACAGCAAAGTACAAATTGCGAAAAGAACAATGGTAGGCTGAGATATCAAGAAAAGGAGACAAACAACATGAGATGCCATATGGAGTGCCAGCCCTTTAAACCTGCCATCAGGTACATAGACGATGTTCTCTATCAGTGTCCTACATTGAGTGGCAAGGTCTGCGATTCTGGTACATCATATTGTGATGCTCTTATTGTCAGCCATGATTCTCCACATGGTATACATTATGTTAAGTTATTTAGTCCCCAAGAACATATCTCAGGGACCATGTTTGCCGGGAGAGCACTCTTTGCTTCAGGACCTCTTGTCCTTGCTGGTTAATAATGTGGCTTCATCAAGTAGCAGTGGAAAAGGGAAAAATGAGAAAACAATGTCTTTAAATTTCTGTTTTTCTTTTCCATTATAGGAATAGAAAACTAAAACTGATGTCGGATCTGTCACATGACAAACATCAACGGCGCCTAACAAAACCCATTGAAGTTCATTGAGGTTCTCTTATGGCATTTGTCATTTTGCCAGAAAAAATAGCGTAGCATGCTTTGTGATCTTTAACTTAGGCACCTAAAGGTCCCCATACATCTTAGACTTATGTCAGCCAAACCCATCGCTTACGGAGGTTCGTCCGCCAGTATAAGCTGGTAATAGGGGTTTGCCATGACAGGGGTGACAGATAATGTCAGTGGTGATAAGGGTCAGCCATGATGGAAAATTACAACCATCTCCTTTGTTTAGAGAGAGATAATCTACCCATAGAGAATACAGGAATGTTTGGCCGTGCCAGACGCTCCTCTGTATTGGTAGAACGGGCGTCGGGAAGGACATATAACTGGCGGTCAGGTGATTGTACGGACATCAATTACTGAAGGTGTATGGGGGCCTGTACACTAATGTGGCTTAAACCGAAAGTTTTTTTGATATAATTTTGTTATATTTTTTCAATATTTGGGGCAAGTCCCTTAAGCTTAAGTTAAAGTTACAGAACTACCATCACAAAGATTCTAGCCTGCAAGTCGCTGCCAAACTCAGTTCTCGTAGCAACTCAAAGATTTGTTTGGAGCTTGAAAGAAGAAGAAGAGGAGAAAGATTTTTGTAAGTTAAAATGTTGCATCTGGTGTGAATAAACAACCGCTATCTAGAAATAAGTTCGGGAGATAGTACGACCTCAAAAAGTTACTTTTTTATGGTTAAAAATCTTTTGCTCTGTCTACAATAACCATTTATAGCACTGATATAGTCAACTCTAAATGATGAATGCCATCACTTGATATTCCTTGCCAAAAAAAAAAGAACATTGCTCCATCTTATTTGGCAAGTCCGAGAAAATAAAAAAAAATCTGTGCTCCGTGTGTATTGTAAGTGTCAGATACAATCCTGCTCTCGACTTCAACTATTGTGTATTCTGGATGACCATTTATTTTCTGACTAATGTACAGTTGCAAAATTACTGAAATGCTGAAAATCTGCTAGTTCCTCGTGTGAATCCTTGTAAATAATTTTCAGATGTGATTGTCCAAACGCCTTCAGACCGTCCAACACGTTCTGAACTTTTTTTTTTTTAAATAATGCATGACGCTTCGAACAAAGAAACCTTTGGAGAACTCTGTTTCCTTAAAAATGCACTTGTCGGAAAAAAAAATAAATTTTATTGAAATTCCTCCTTATTAGGATTAAACATTTTGGCTGTTCAGACATTTCCTGCCCACCCTGTGAGACTCTCAATCCCATCCGATTTCATACTGAGCCAATTACAGAGGGCCAGGCCTCAAGGCACTAGCCGTCTACCTTTTGTGTGCGAGACGTCAGGAGAGCCTTATCAACCCCCAGCTCTAAAAACCTCATGTATTTGATAAAGAAAGGTGGGGAGACGTCCCCAGAGGAGGGGACCTTCTGGGAAGAATGCTTGGAACATGGATGAGGAATTTAAATCTAGACAAGAGGCTTAGCAGCATTAAAGCTATTTCTTCATTGTTCACATTTTTCATGCTAACTTAACTTTCAATGGACTACAAGACAATAACTCAATAATTAGCACGGGAAGGTGATAAAAAGGGAACTGAATGGGACTGGATTAGTTTATGGGGACATTAAGCATCTAGAGAACCTGGAGACAGCCAGGAGAGGCATACATTAGTGATCACTCATTTAAATGGCTTTATTCTAATGCTGAAGCTCGAGTAGTAATCAAGAGAGATAGACAAGTCTGGTCTATGTCCAAACCGATAAAAAAGCCAGGCTGAACAGTATGGACTCTCTTTGTCACTCATGTTAATAGTTGGCTTACGTAGGACTAATGTAGTTGGTCTTTACTTATCCGAAGAAGATTAAAGTCTGCAGAAATGTCGCCAATGTACCTCCAGGGATCTGCTCCCCCCATGGGGCTTACTTATAAGTAGGGCCAGGGGACATGGCCTAAAATTAAAACCTCATTCTTTTTATAAATTAGTCAGATTTTTATCTTGATTTTATTGTTTTTATGCTAAACAAGCTAAAAAAAAAACAAAAAAACTTTTTTTTGTACATTGTTATCGGTTGCACATCCCCCGTTTACACAGAGAAATGTGGGGCCAATAATGATAGATTATACCACGGCACTAAAGATCCAATCTTCAGCTCGTCATCTGATCACTTTTGCATGGGCCGATTCGGCTAATTGAGCATTTCTATGGTATGTTTACACAGACAGATTTATCTGACAGATTTTTGAAGAAAATCCTAAGGAACGAACAGGTCATAAAGGAAAGACTGAGATTTTTCTGCCTCTCAAATCCATTTCTGGCTTTGGCTTCAAAAATCTGTCACATCAATCTCTCTGTGTAAACGCACCACTAGGAACTCTAGTTGCCAATAATCGTCCTGTGTAAAAGGGCCTTTAGTGGGAAAAATTTTGGCATGGAACAAAGAGCTCTCTATTTATACTTCTTCCCCCAGACGTTTTGCCAGGATTGGAATTAGTCAAAAGAATGGTGCTTACCTATAACGGTGCCACATTAAATGTCACTGACTAGATTCCTGTAGTTCTAGTACTTACCTCTGGTGACTATGGCCTATTTTCTTCATTTTATAATGGTGTTCATATACTGTTGGTATAGAGAGCTGTATCTTAGTTTTGCTAGAGTGCTTTCCAAAGGAGATATAAATAGTTTTTTTAAAAAAAATATTTTATGATTTTAGCATTATACCGGTAATTAAATTATTACGTAACAAGGCAAACCTGAGTAAATCTTTTTGATAGTTACAGTATGATGTTATGTGTTTTAGTTTTTTTTTTTTAAATATAAAGTAAAATTGAGCTGTAGGCTTGTCACATGAAGTAGTGCTATGTCTTAACATAAAGCAGGAGAGTATCTTTCATTAGAAAACAAAGCACATGATATATGTGATCAGGATCAAAAGACGGAGAGTATCAGTCAGTTCTAATAACATTTACTGATAACAGGAGTGCTGCGCTCAAAGCTCAGAGGCTCACGGTGGTATGGATACACTTAAAGGGATTATTTCTTAAAGGGACAGTCTTTGGAAAATTTGGCAAAAAAATGGCTTTCACTGATTTAAGGAAAAAATCCAATCTGGCTAAACCTTCAATAACAAGATTTTTATGCTGCACTCCACTCTCACACACTTTCCTTATATAATTACCTAGTTAGTACGTTTGAAAAACCATATGAATAGAATGAAGGGAAAATTTGGCAAACAGCGGGACTGAGGTCACCTTGGTGAAAGCCATATAGTTATTTGGCAATCCCAACTAATTTATTCTACAGGATATAATATGGAGAGCTGCAAAAAGAGAATTATGGGTAGATTCTGCTAAAGTATGTAGTAAGCTCTTATTCACAAGTCATTGAGGCGGTCCCCAGTGGTTTCTGCTTGCCCTGTCAGCCTTAATTGATAGATCTCTCCATAAACCTGAAAAGGAGAGATTTTTAACCACAGCTGATGGGTAGAAACAGCTGGAGACTCATGACTCGGGCAGCATATTTTTAAAGGTGAACCTGTCATATTGAAAGTGCAATTCAATTCATCGAGCCACATCACAGAGGGGCAAGGGTTTCCTCCCAGTGGAGGTGAGCCGGCCCGCCTCTAGTGCTGGTGCCCGGGAATAGAATGACAACTGGGCCGTGGTTCAAAAAAAGGGATTGCGGCATTGGCTTTCCGGCACCGTCACTGTTCTATTCATGTGAAAAACTTGAAGTGAATGTACTGCTGGTACATTCGCTTTAATCTTCATCTAACGCGTGTTTTTTGTCTTCCCTGTCGTGATGTGCCACTGTTCTTTAGTGTTCTCCTTTCCCCCCCACTTCCCCTTTCCTTCCTTGTTCCCTCCCCCGTCCCTGTTTGTCTTCTTTCGTACTGTTTTTTGATTCCTACTTGACTTGTGTTCGGTGTCGGTCACGCAGCCTTGTCATTGCACGTGTCACACGTCATTGGGCTTCACGGTTATTGGAATCTAGAGTGGCTGTGGCCCTACTATATATGATACAATGCTCCACATCCTATTTTTCCTATTCTCACTATATTTTGTGACATGTTTATCGATTCTTACACTACAAGGTTTAATTGGCAGTTTTGTATACGCCGATCTTTTTGTTGCTACTTGTACCTTTTGTTTGGAGTTGCACTGTCAATAACTGATACCTTGTATTATCTGTTTCTATGTTTATATGGAAAAATCTTTAATAAAATGAGAGTTCTCATAATCTTCATCTAACACATAATATAAATTTATCAAATATAAGGTTAATAATAGAAAAAAAGACTGAGACCCCTGTAACAAGTGATGCTTACCTTGTTGATTGCAGCCTCAGCTGGTTTTTCATAGAAAACCCCTTTTGACTAATCTAATTTTTGCACTAGCAAAGGCAACATTGTAATTCAGTTAGATTCACATCCAGGCTTAGCCGTTTCTTCATTGACTACATGCATGAGGCCATCTTACCATTGGAGACAAATAGTGGGCCCATTCATTCAAATCGTGATTGATAGTCTGGAGACTCTTCTCGGAACGCCCCTGTAATAAAAACAATTCATGTTTTAAATTATTAACAAAGACGTCTTGGGGATGTTTATTTTGGAAAATAGGCATCTTGGGAGCTTCTAAATTAATATCTTTAAAGAGCTATAGAAATACAAATGAACAAAGCATTTTTGTCACCATGATTCATATGTGAAGAGTTCAGATTTGACAAGCGGCGCACCATAAATTTAACACATTCAATATATGTATACAGAGTAATACCATGCTTTTTCTTAGATTATGTCTATGAAAAGGTAGTCTACTGTAAATCATTTGCTTGGATGACCTTCTTCAGAACAAAAAAAAATTAAGGATTTTTTGGAGCCATAAATATCCAGACTTATGAGCTTCACGTTGATCCATTAGTTCTTCATTTTGCTTAATTTTGACCATCAATCCATGTTAGTCACATGGGTGAGTGGTCTTTACGTTATTCGAGAATATTCAAGGAGTTAAACCTCGAGGAACCAAATTCCATGGTATTCTCCCGGGAGGCCAACAGAATTGTTGAGCTGTTCCCCACCAGACTGCATTGGAGCCTCTTCGTACTGTGGAAATTAAAAGCAGGAGCCGTGGAACAGTGACAAAAATCTGCATTACGTTATGCCATTCCTTTTTTCCTTAAAGATGTTATAATACATGGTTCTTGAAAAATATCCAGCGAACATCATCAAAGTGGTAGACACACTTTATAAAGAACAATAGTTTTTTGAAGGGGCGACTGGGCGGGCGGCCCATCTTGTTTCCTAATCCTTTTTAATGCCAGTTCAAGCAGGAAAAAAAAATGGTTCTTTTTTTTTCTGAAGTGCAGATATAATTTGGGTTTGGTAAATGGAGCCAGCGGTATTAAATATGAACACGCTAAGCTGCATTAACCCTATAGCTGTGAAAACCATCAGAGAGTGAACATTATGTTCTGTTTGGTGGAACCATAGCTCTCTCTCCAGCTACGAATGGAATTTTTTTGTGCATATTTAGAAAATCTTAAAAGATTCCAAAAATAATACTCTGCATTCTTCCTGTTAACAAATCGTCCTTAAACAACATGATTATGATTGAGGGAGGGGGGGGGGATGTCCTTTTTTAGTTGAGATTAAATGGAAGGAAACTTGGTGTTGTTTTAAGAGTACCTGTCACAGTAAGACCCGCTGTGATCGGGAGATATAACCGGGAGAGAGCACAGCAGCAGCACAGGCCACTCCTCATCTGTATCTGCTGACTGGCTTATTCTGACAATGTTAGTCTATGAGGCTACGTTGTTGAAATTAGCAAGGAGCCGGGGATCGCGTTCTTTTCCTGTGCTATAGCTCCTGATCCAAGAGCATCTAAGCAGTGAGACCCATTGCTATCAGTAACTTTTGACATTTCTGATGTTATTTTAATAACAGTGACTCTTTAAAGATGAACTATCAGCAAGTTAAAAGACTGTACCCTGCTGATACCCCCTATAGGGCATGGGGTGCTGAAGATGAAGGTTAGTTTTTTACCTTCTTTCTCAGTGCCGTTTCTGTGCTATTAGCGGTTGAATCCCTATGCTAATTAGGCATTTTGGTGCAATTGGTGCACCAAAATGCCTAATTACCATGAGCTATTTTAGCATAATTGGTATAGAATTTGTAAAATTGTGCAAAAAGCATATTTTATTTTATTTTACTTTATTGTCAGGGCCATTCTAATAAGATACCAAAACAGTGAGCTGTTCATGATTGTCAGATACTGAGACGCAAGTTTTGTACTTGAACTCGGGTCTTATTCTTCAACTTTTTATGGCTCATATTTTCTGAAAACAAACATGTAAAGGGGCTGTCTCATCAAGGCAAATCCTTTCAGAACTGAAGCCTGTCGGGTGTATGCTGTAGGTCTGGCTTATAGAGCCCTGGTGATTGGTTATGAGGGGTTAGCCAAAGATTAAAACATCACTTGTTCACAGAATAGTATCTTTGGTGTGGGTCTAAGCACTGAAAGCGAGAATGGAGATTGGAGGTCCTCAGAGTGATTGGGGTGGCACTGCGCATGCTTAAACCTTTGACTATATTGGAAAGTCCCAGAGTAAGTGAATGGAGTGATAGCTGAGCATGCGCACTGCCATTCCATTTCCCTATGGGTCCCCCCATCTCACAATTAGTGGAAACTCATCAATAAGACCTGACCCGATCAGATACTGATCACCTAATCTGTGGAATCAAGCAGAGTATTAGAATTATTTTTTTTAAAAAGGAGGACGTTATACAATTTAAGGTTGGGTTCACACTACGTATATTTCAGTCAGTATTATGGTCCTCATATTGCAACCAAAACCATGAGTGGATTGAAAACACGAGAGGCTCTGTTCACACAATGTTGAAATTGAGTGGATGGCCGCCATTTAATGGCAAATATTTGCTGTTATTTTAAAACAACGGCTGCTATATTGAAATAATGGCCGTTATTTACGGTTATATGGCGGCCATCCACTCAATTTCATCATTGTGTGAACAGAGCCTTTCTGTGTTTTTAATCCACTCCTGATTTTGGTTGCAATATGAGGACCACAATACTGCCTGAAATATACGTAGTATGAACCCAGCCTAAAAAAGAAGGATGGCTTGACAGTACCAGTATAAAAAAAGAAATGGGAATATCGAATTTCAGTATGCTGTATTGTTTTCTCCTCCCGTAGATAAGATGCTGCCTGAAATTTTAGGCGACAACCTATTCCCCTATCTCCATGTATGCTTGTACTAGGAGGCATTAGCATGAAAGGGTCAGGGTAACTTTTGGTAACACTTATGGTGCGTTTACACAGACAGATTTATCTGACAGATCTTTGAAGCCAAAACCAGGAGCAGACTATAAACAGGGATCAGGTCATAAAGGAAAGACTGGGATCTATCCTCTTTTTAAATCCATTCCTGGCTTTGGCTTCCAAAATCTGTCAGATAAATCTTTCTGTGTAAACGCACCATTAAGATCCTATTACAAGGGCCAATGAAGGCCCAATCAATACTGTAAATGAAGTGCCGATCTGCTAGATCAGTGCTCGTTTATTGGGCCTATTACATGGCTCAATTATTGTTTAGCAAGGACTGCACAGACATTGTTAGCGTGTCCATGCAGCTTGTGCCTAAACAGTTAATACATTACCTCTCCACACACCTGGTCTTCTCCTACATTCTGTATGCGTCGCGGCACCACACGCAGCAGCTTTAGAGCGGCCTCTCTGAGCTGACAGGCTGCTCAGCCAATCACTGGCCGCGCCCAAAAAGCATACAGAGTGCAGGAAGAGACAGGGAACGTGGACAGGTAATGTATTAAATGTGTGGGCAATTAATCGCTGCCGGCCACGCACCGCTATTACATGTAGCAATGGACGGTTGGGGGGGGGGCAATGATTTTATTATTGATTCAACGGCTGATCGTTGTCTCTATTACAGAGCGATAATCGGCAGAGTTACACCACTGATCAGATTTATCTGATTGATCATCCAACCCTCGACATGATCTGTTTGGGAGAGTTGGGAAGCCCCCATACATATTATAGTTGGGCGATCCAGACAAAATCAATGGGTTTGGAAGCTGTATATCTAATGTGTTTGGCCAACATTACAGAGGCCTGGTTTACTGCAAACTTCTATGGTTTACTGCAAATTGCCACTAATTCATGGCAAGTATAAGTAAAGAACATGGTTACCACCAAAAGTATGGACACCCTTAAGAAGGGGAGTTGACTTTTGGTCATACCAGCAGAATTGTTTTTGTGCCTGTGGCGAGCTTAGCTGAGATCCTGAAATGCTACCTGTCAGATCCTAGAAATCATAAATGGCCCGTTTATTGTTCTATATTTATGGTACAACGGTAAACTGATGCAGATGTCCTCATTTCTTTCCAAAGCCCCTAAACTGAGCTGTAAGTAGCTGCACAAAATCCAGGCTCACAAACCCAAAATACCACTCCCCTCCCTGTCAACTCTAAACTAAGGGTGGGAACTTTCACTGACTTTTGTTTAACTTCGACTTTTGATGTTGGGTTTTGATTGCAGTCATGGATTTGATAAACATTTTAAACGATCCAACTTTTGTATGAAGACATCCCAAAAATGTGCTCCGTATATTCTTCAAATAATAACATTCATACTAATAACACATGAAAGATGAGATCTGTTTGGACTAAATATCAGAAGAATTTGTTTTTATTGACCATGAAAACCAATTTTACAACAAATACAGATGGATTTTAAAGCTGGGAAGTCTGCACCCCTAATACTTGTCGATAAAAATCGGCCATCGACTGAATGGACGTTAGAGCTATGGTAATAAAAAAAAACATTGTGGATGCAAAAGACTGCCGGGGGATTCCTTATTTTCAGGGGGATGCCTTATGTTAAAGGCGATTTTAAGAAACGTTGTAATTGGGTTTATTAGCCGAAAAATGCATTTTTATCATGAAAAAGCAGTTTGAAGCTCTCCCCCCTGTCTTCATGGTTTTGTATGGAGAGGGGAGGGTGGAGGGAGATGAGGCACCAAAACAGGACAACAAAGAGTTAATTTACAGCTACATCTAGGGGCCATCTCCTCTGAAGTCAGCACTGACCTCTCTGACCTCTGAATACCTGCTTTCACACAGCTCCCACTGTGTAATCCTTTGTTCTCTGCTGGCGACTAATCTCCCTCCTCCCCTCTACATAGATTACACAGAACTCGACTGATGTAAAAGAGTCAAGATTTCCTGATAATTAGCAGTGAATGAGAGAGGGGGGGGGGTGACCTGGGGAAAGGCTTTTTGAATGCAGATAATGACATATTTGCCTAATAAACTCATTGACAAAGTTTCTTAAAATCGTCTGTACTACTATGCCTTATTTTCGGAGGTTGTCTTATTTTCGGGGAAACAGGGTAACAGGGTAACACCCCTTGATAGAGACCCCCATACACACCCCCTCCTGTTGGTCCCGCTCCCGATGCTGGTTACGTTGCTGAAAATTTGCCGACACAGAGATGAGTCAGATGCCTATAGAAAATCACTTCTCCAGGAGTCACCACCTGAACCATGTCTGCCTGGCCGGGGAATTATCCTGCTGAGAGTCCACCAACATTAGGAACGTGTCATGACAATGGTTAGGTAAGTGATATGTGTCACAGTAACCCATTCCACATTCACATATCATACAAATCATTTTTCATCAACTCTTGATGTTGCCCTACCCTTACTGTTGGCCTAGATATACATTGTAACCCGCTCCTTTACTTTCAATTGTTATATATAGAGATATAGTTTCTGCTGTTGATTTGAAGGCTAAAATAGATCTGTTGACCTAATTCTGAGTTTCGTTCTTCCCGCTGCTTTTCACCTGGGATCGTATTACCTCCACTGGTGTTTTTTAGTTTATTCCATTCAACTACAATGTATGTTTCTTTGTACTTGATTTTGCCGTTGCTTTCACGCCCCAGACTCATCATTGACCCCGTCATTGGTTTGCCAATTGTCCTTCTTTGATCTAGACGTCACCATTTTGCCCTTGTTGCCCAGATCTTCACACTCGCCCATTTTTCCTGTTTTGAAGACATCAACTGACCCGTCACTTGCTGCTTGATATATCTCTCCCTTTGACATTTTGACACGCAGCATTGTCACCAGATAATCCATCTTATTCACCTCACCTGTCAGTGGGTTTAATGCTGTGGCCGATCGGTGCAGATTGATGTGAGCGAATACATTGTCAGCACTGCAGAAAATGTTGACTCAAAAACAACTGGAAATAAAATAATATTCAGTAAGGGTGGTCGTTAAAAAATATTGCTTATTTCCTTATAATATACACTTATTAGGGATTATACAGAAGAGGTGGCAGTTTGTTGGATCAGTGGCTAGTACTGTTAAGGACTTTTTACGGGCCAATTATCGTACAAAAAAAAACGTTAAATTGTTCAAATTTAAGCGATAATCTTTCCGGTGTAAATGCAGCAACGATCAACAAACTACAAATGAAATTTTTTTGTTATGTTCTTGATCACATCTTTTGAGCTGACCTCATATTCTTTGTTAATTGTTCTCAAGACTTTCAGTGTAAACACTCATCGGTCACAGTGTATAGATACGAACCCAATTACGAATATTCACAGTATATATACCAATGCAATTACTATCATATGACCCACTTTTCATAACGATTTATCTACTTGTCTAAATGCCTATTGTTTACAAGAGAAAGTCATCCCTTAAGGGATTTATCTGTGTGTGTAAAAGGACTTTGTATTATTGGGGGTCTTGAGTTTCAATGTTCTCTCCCTTATTGTGTGATTTTCCTCCGTGTTCGATTCCTTCCTATCAAAAAAATCCAACCCCCCCCCCCCAATAGGTTTATCAATTTCCTATGGCTTGGTCATAGTAAGAATATGCATGTTATATGTAGTGCATGGAAATGAGATTATGAAGAACCAATGCAACTGAATACATTAGGAGTACAACACAGACCACAGACCCCTTATCCAGCCCTGACCTTCTCTTATGGATTTTCTCTCTACCACATATAGGGGGACATTTATAAAAGCTGCGCGACTGGCATGCACCACATGTAGGGGGGCATTTATAAAAACTGCGCCATTGGCATGCACCAGTAATAAGACCCAGAATCACCCCTTCTCCCTGGCGTATACCAGCCATATCCCAATGGGCGGGTGGCAAGTTGCGGCAAGGCGAGGAGGAGGCGTGGCCTCCTCCCACGCCTTATTTACCATGATTTGCGCTCACTCACAAGTGTAAATAATGGCAGAAGTATAAACCTGCCCACACAGCGGGTGAAGGTCAGGCCAGTTTCACTAAGATACCCGTGCACCTCTTAGTGAATCCAGCGGAGTAATTAGTGGCGGAGCCTAATCTAAGACCCCAATTGTCCCTCATATAATGTCTAGTTTGGGAAGTCCACTTCTATAGTCCACTTCTCAAATAGATATTGCCATAGTAAAGTAGTAAAATACTAAATGTAAAAATGTTTGTTAATACTGTAAAATACGATTTGTTCTGTTTTGGCTTCTACAATCACCTGGTAAAGATACATTCATGTCTTGTTGTGTTGTGTATGGGTCTCCGGCTTACCTGTAGAACCATAGAAAATACCACAAACCTGTAGCATTGTGCATTACAAGTCCATAGGAACTCCCGATATATTCATTTTATATTAATGACAGGTCACTAGTGGGTTAGAGGTTCAGATTATGAAGGCTAGCGGCAGCTGCGTACGGCTCCTGAAAGGCAGATGCAAGAAGGAGGAGTTGAATTTCCAGAGCGGGCAGCTTGTTGGACTCCCATGCTTGTCATCTGACAGATCACGAGAGACGTCTACTTAGACCCTAACAGAGAGCCTAACTGCTATGTGAACCTAAAAGGGAACTTCACAAAAGCACATCATTTCTTAGTTATTTTCATTTATACTGTATGTTATTCATTTATTTAGAGCCCTATTACATTAAACGATTATCGACCTTTATGGCCGATAATTGCCTTGTGTAATAGAAGACAACGATCAGCCGACATGAACGATATCAGCTGATCGTTGTCTGTCTTTGTCTTTCAACATGTTGAAAGACAGACGACTAATAGCCCTGTTTTACGTAACGTAAATAGTTTATAGACTCGCTCCAACGACCACTCGTTAACGAGCACTTAACGATTTTTTTAAGCGAACGATAACACATAATACGAGTGGGAACGTGAACGATATCTGTAGTGTAACGATTTTTTGGCGGTCGTTACATCGTTACATGGTCGTGGGGAAATGTTGGTAGACATTTCAAGAACGACTGAAAGATTTTTTATTCAACGAAAAGATTAGCGAATTATTGTTGAAAGACCAACGATTTTTTTTTGACATGTTGAAAAAAAATAGTGAACGACTCAACGACGGTTTCGCTGTTGTCGTTCGCTCGTTTACAGCTATTCCACAGAACGAGCGGTCGTTTGAACGATTTTATGAACGATAATCGTTCGAAAAAGTTCAGTGGAATAGGGCCTTAAGATAGCAATGATCTGCTGCCGTTGCTCCGTGGAATAGGAACGTTGGCAGTAGACTGCTGCTATCTCCTATGGGCTGCCGGGACGATCTAGCGATCACCTGGGCAGCCCCCCTCCCCACACCCCGGCTGTTACCCACTCGCTGCTGATGCGTGTAATAGCTGCGTTGGCAACAGACCGCTGCTATCTTTTATGGGCTGCACTGATGATCTAGCGATCACCCGGGCAGCCCCCTCACCACTCCCCCCCCCCCCCCGACTCTTACCCACTCGCTACTGACGTGTGTAATAGCGGCGGCAGTAAGCAGGGAACAAGAGCAAGCGAGCGCTGACTGCTCTCGTTTGCTCCTCCGCATTGCCCTGTGTAATAGGGGCTTTAGTTGGCAACTTTAAATTGTGATCTAGTGAATATTAGATGTATCCTTTTATTTTATGTTTTATGGGGCACAGGGGACTTTTTGTGATACATGCCTGGGGAAGAGGGTCATTAAAAATTATAAACTACACCTGCCTCCCCGACTCCAACTCTACCACCAGTATTGCACCACTCCATCCACCCTGTTCGGCTGCTTCCAGGTTCTGGGGTCAAGACGTTACAGATCCACCCAGCCAATGAGTGGCTGCAGCAGTGTCCCGCCTCATTCACTAATTGGCTAAGACAGCCTGCAACATCACAACCTCAAAAACTGGAAGCCATAGCACAGCAGGGAAAAAGCCATAAGATACCAGTGGCAGTGCTGGAGCCAGGTAGGTAAGTATAGTTTATTATTTTCAATCACCCTCTCCTCAGGCATATATCAAAAAAGTCCTCTGCCCAGACAACCCTCTTAAATTGGCTTCCCTGCTTTGGCAGTCCTTTACTTTTTAGAGAGCAGATCTCACAATGTTGCTGTGCCGGGACCCCTAGTGATCAGCTGTAACCTGTGGGGAAACCTGTGGACCTGTAGCTTCAGAAAAGAATCTCTTACCCCAAATGGATTATCCTAAGATTATAACATGAATATGTAAAGTAGTCAGAGAAGCTGCAGTTACAAGTCTCAAAACAAGGGACTAGCCAGATATCCCTCCAGGGAAGGACCTAGCAAAGGGATGGTTCCTGTACGGAGACCACCAAACCCACGATATTAAGTGGTCCCTTTAGCCAATATCTGACTAAATAACAAGTCTGATGAAATGGGCAGGGAAATACCAAGGCCAAGTATACATCCACAGACAGCTGTTTCGAGTTGTTGCCCCTCATCAGTGTGGAGTAGGATTCTGGTTAGCGGGAGCAATACCAAGTAGACCAATACAATAGACAGATCACTGATCTCAGAGAGACCAACCGAAGAAGGCACTGCCGGCTGCTGGTTAAAGTGCTCAACACAGTGATATCCTAGGTGTATTTCTCCCCGGGAAACGGAGTCTGCGGAGCCTCAGTTACAAGTTTCAAAACATGAGACTAGCCAGATTTTCCTCCATTGAAGGATCTAGAAAAGGGGTGGTGCCTGTAAGGAGGCCAACAAACCATATTAAAAGGGGAACTCCACATAAGGAAAACTGTTTTTCTATTTAAAGTACATTAAAGGTTATAAAAATGTGTCTATATAATGCATTACCATATCTGTGCGGTTCTGCCAGACTGGTAGCTGATTGAAATCCAGGAAGTGAAGAAAAATGGCCTCTGTGCCAATTCACATTGTCTCCTGCTCCCGCTGCTCTCCCACCTTAGAAGACAAATATTCCATGCCTCTGTCTCACATTGTGTGTGTCTACTGAGTGCAGGCTGATGATGCAGACAGGGGGCAGGGCGTGATGTCACAGGACTGGCTGGGTCCCCCAATCTCCTAAGTGATTCACCATCTCTGACCGGCCAGAAGCAGGTGCTACAACTTCACTGATACAAAAAGTTCTTTACTTTATTACTATATCGACGTTATAGGTAGAGAATACAGTGTGTTGTGTGGTGTTACAGGTAGAGAACACAGCGTGCTGTGTGGTGTTACAGGTAGAGAATACAGTGTGCTATGTGGTGCTACAGGTAGAGAATACAGTGTGCTGTGTGGTGTTACAGGTAGAGAATACAGTGTGCTATGTGGTGTTACAGGTAGAGAATACAGCGTGCTGTGTGGTGTTACAGATAGAGGATACAGTGTGATGTGTGGTGTTACAAGTAGAGAACACAGCGTGCTGTGTGGTGTTACAGGTAGAGAATATAGCGTGCTGTGTGGTGTTACAGGTAGAGAATACAGCGTGCTGTGTGGTGTTACAGGTAGAGAATACAGCGTGCTGTGTGGTGTTACAGGTAGAGAACACAGCGTGCTGTGTGGTGTTACAGGTAGAGAATACAGTGTGCTGTGTGGTGTTACAGGTAGAGAATACAGCGTGCTGTGTGGTGTTACAGGTAGAGAATACAGTGTGCTGTGTGGTGTTACAGGTAGTAAATGTGTGCTGTTACAGGTAGAGAATAAAGCGTGCTGTGTGGTGTTACAGGTAGAGAATACAGCGTGCTGTGTGGTGTTACAGGTAGAGAATACAGTGTGCTGTGTGGTGTTACAGGTACAGAATACAGTGCTGTGTGGTGTTACAGGTAGAGAATACAGCATGCTGTGGGGTGTTACAGGTAGAGAATACAGTGCTGTGTGGTGTTACAGGTAGAGAATACAGCGTGCTGTGTGGTGTTACAGGTAGAAAATACAGCGTGCTGTGTGGTGTTACAGATAGAGAATACAGTGTGCTGTGTGGTGTTACAGGTAGTAAGTGTGTGCTGTGTGGTGTTACAGGTAGAGAATACAGCGTGCTGTGTGGTGTTACAGGTAGAGAATACAGTGTGCTGTGTGGTGTTACAGGTAGAGAATACAGCGTGCTGTGTGGTGTTACAGGTAGTAAGTGTGTGCTGTTACAGATAGAGAATAAAGCACGCTGTGTGGTGTTACAGGTAGAGAATACAGCGTGCTGTGTGGTGTTACAGGTAGAGAATACAGCGTGCTGTGTGGTGTTACAGGTAGAGAATACAGTGTGCTGTGTGGTGTTACAGGTAGAGAATACAGCGTGCTGTGTGGTGTTACAGGTAGAGAATACAGCGTGCTGTGTGGTGTTACAGGTAGAGAATACAGTGTGCTGTGTGGTGTTACAGGTAGAGAATACAGCGTGCTGTGTGGTGTTACAGGTAGTAAGTGTGTGCTGTTACAGATAGAGAATAAAGCACGCTGTGTGGTGTTACAGGTAGAGAATACAGCGTGCTGTGTGGTGTTACAGGTAGAGAATACAGCGTGCTGTGTGGTGTTACAGGTAGAGAATAGAGCGTGCTGTGTGGTCTTACAGGTAGAGAATACAGTGTGCTGTGTGGTGTTACAGGTAGAGAATACAGTGTGCTGTGTGGTGTTACAGGTAGAGAATAGAGCGTGCTGTGTGGTCTTACAGGTAGAGAATACAGTGTGCTGTGTGGTGTTACAGGTAGAGAATACAGCGTGCTGTGTGGTGTTACAGGTAGAGAATACAGCGTGCTGTGTGCTGTTACAGGTAGAGAACACAGCGTGCTGTGTGGTGTTACAGGTAGAGAATACAGTGTGCTGTGTGGTGTTACAGGTAGAGAATACAGTGCTGTGTGGTGTTACAGGTAGAGAATACAGCGTGCTGTGTGGTGTTACAGGTAGAGAATACAGTGTGCTGTGTGGTGTTACAGGTAGAGAATACAGCGTGCTGTGTGCTGTTACAGGTAGAGAATACAGTGTTCTGTGTGGTGTTACAGGTAGAGAATACAGTGCTGTGTGGTGTTACAGGTAGAGCTGTGTGGGTGGGACCACAATGAAATGATAAAGTACTGCAAATAATTCAGTAACACAATGAAACTGCAATTTGGTGTTTTTTAACAGTTTAGAGCGGGGAATTGGCAGGGTGAAAGGCTGTGACGAACAGCTAAGGGAAAGCATTGCATTCTGGAACCTGTAGTACTGTGTACAACTGATAAACCAGAAAGTACAGCAACACAATACAGAACAAAGACCCCCAAAACAAATGGATTTTTGGTAGTTTCAAAACTGGGAAAAACAGGTAAGCAAGGCTATATGTTTCTGTAGCAGTTTTTTTTTACCTCTACCTCTTACCTCTGGAGTTCCCCTTTAAGTGGCTTTTCAGTCAATATCTGTCTCAATTATGAGTCTAAGGATATGACAAAGGTAATACCAAAGCCAAGTACGAGTTTAAGAGTATAACTTACTACCTATCCACAAGCTGATGACTCCAATTAGGGAAGTTATGATAACTGGGACCCCCACTAAAAAAGAGAATGAGGGTCTCTTGTTTCCCCACCATGCATACTGCCACTCCAGTTCTGCTTTATGGCTCTGATAGAGATATCCTAGCACTGTACTCAGCTATCGGTCCCTAGTCGTCAGACCATCATTGACCAGATACATACAGTATTTAGTATTCTGAAAAAGTTTAGGTCATTGTTCCCCAACGTCTGTCTTGAAGACTGCCATGGCATGATGGCAGTTAGTTAGTTAGTTATGGCTACCAAAAATTTGTTGTAATAATCTAAGACACGATCGCTATAATGATATATGGTCAAATGAATCGGCACAGAAAGCGTCATGGTGCTGGAAGGTAGACTTTATTGTGCAGATTATTTTAGATCTTTCCAGGCAAGAAAAATCCTCAGGGAAGAAAAAAGTTTTTTCTTCTTCCTATTTTAAGTCTAAACTCTTCCCATCCGTGATGACTAGACATCACTTAACAAGTGGCGTTACAGGAGTGCCTTCTCCGCTCCGGCATCTGTAAGACATTCATTTGTAAATTGGAGCAGTCTCCACTGGTGGACAAGAGGTTAATGCGCTTTTTCCACTCGCACATTCTTTGTGTGTTTCTGAGACGTCTTCTGCTGGAAGATATTTCAGAGTTCATCTATAAGGATGAAATAAACGGATCTCTTTTGCTAAGCCTGTGTAAAATGATTCCTTGTGCGCTGGATTAAGGGAAGGCAATACTAGACCATTTATACTCACAGCAGTCATATAGAAGGATGATGATGGGATACCAGTTGTATGGATATGATAAAAAGGACATTTCAGTGGCGAGACAGAATCACTGGCAGAGCGGACTAGATGGACCCCCCCAGATATACAAGTCCTTTCTGAAACTTCACAGTATATGTGTAACTAAATAGTAGTCACCTAGACAGGACAGTAAGTGGTTGCAATGGATAGAATAGAGGGGGAATACTTGGATTGGTAAATTGCACACATGGTAGAAAAATCCACTTCAATCCCACAACAGAAATAGATTGCATCGCATTTAAAGGGTTTTGCCGCAGGTTCATCACTAATCATATGTGAGTGTTGATGGTCTGACTGCTGGGACCACCATGATTTTAAGACCCTGAGTTCCCTGACTGGAGTGGTAATGCACTATCACTACCAGTCCCATAGACAGTGAATGGAATGGCGCTCATGTAGATGCACTATTGCGGCATTCACTCAGGGGACTTGTTGACTACTATTTGTGTGATCTGTGGGGGTCCCAGCAGTCTTATCCCCAGTCATCATGAGTAGAGATGATCGAACAGCGGAAATTTTCCAGTTTGTTCGAACTCGAACCATCAGGTTTAGATTCCCACTGCCTTCCTGATGGTTCGAGTTCGAACGAACCGGAAAATTTCCGCTGTTCGATCATCTCTAATCATGAGTATCACCTATCCTGTGATAGGTGAGAAATATTGGAAAGTTTTCGTCAATTTCTATTCCGGAAAAGTCTGCTGTGTGGATGGTACGGTATTCCATTGTGCACAAATCCACACAGAAAATCTTTAGGCTCCAGTAGAAAAAATTTGAGAAGCGCTGCTTTAAATCAAAAATCAGCCGACATCGTTGATTTAAAGCATGACCTAAAATCTAAAAAAACGATAGCAACAGTCTGCTGGCCTTAGCTGCTTGTGATAGGAGCGGCAGCAGCAGACCACCACTCTCTCCTATGGGCCACCCGGACGATCTTTAGATCCCTTAGCCCCTTCTGCAGTTCTCCCCCTAATAATAGCACACACAGCGCGTGGGGAACGAGAAGCAAGCAAGCACTGACCTGACATGTTTGCGCTCACTTACTCTGAAATATTGGGCCATCTAATAAGGCCTAATTCACACCTTCATGGTTCTGCCTGTAGTTGCGGAAATGCAACTGGGGACAGAACATAGGGCCAATAGATTTCATTGGCCCTGTTCACACATTCATACGTGTGTACGGGGATGCGATCCATGCAGCAGAAAAGAAGGCACAGGTCCCAGTGCGAACTCGACTTTGTGGCATGGAATGCTATCTTCAATGTAGGGCTCTGTGAAGCACTTCTGATGCAAATTCGTAATGCAGTCCACGTTGTAGTGGGCTGAACTACAGACGTGTGAATGATGTCTTAGAGCCCTATTACACAGAATGGTAATCTGACAAATCAGGCCCAGTGATTGGCTGAGCGGCCTGTCACTTCATACACTGCGGGGAGTGGGCCGAAGTTAATAAGACATTAGGCAGCGTGGACAGGTATGTAGAAATTTATTATCTTACAAGGGCTGCACGGACATCGCTAACAAGATATATATATATATATATATATATATATATATATATACAGATATATATAGCCCTTGCTTCACGATTATCGTGCTGTATATGGGCTCAGTAAGTGAGTGCCAATTTAGCATTAAGTAATCGGGCCGTGTAATCCGACCCTAAGGATAACTCCACACGTTCCGCAGTTTTTCAGGACCATATATGAAGTCCACAATCTTTGTCTGCATCCCACAAATATTTTTTCTGTAATCCATCCGTATTGCATCTATAATCCATATCTTTAGCGGAAAGGGAAAGGTCATAGTTAAGTAAGTGGGAATAGTTTAAAATTGTACGGATTTGCGAACATTGCATTACAGACGCTCCCATAGACTTTTATGGGACAATTTGTGCCACAGCTAAGGTCCATATTAGAGCTTGTCAGTAATTTTTGTGGATGCAATTTCTGCAAATTGCAGATCCGTAAAATATACGGACAGCTGAAATCAATGGGCCCTAAATTTGCAGTCACAGACAAAACTACGGAACGTGTGAATGTAACCTTACAGAAGTTTGTTCAGGATTAGAAGAAAGATCTGCTTCAGTTACAAAAACAGTGCCACCCTTGCCCATTGGCGGTGCCCAGTATTGCAGCTCGGCCTTTTTGAAGTGTAAACTACTGCTATATAAGACAAAGCCGAAGCTTATGCACAAGGGTGGCACTGTTTCTGAAGAACCCATTTAATCATCAGGATAAATCCTTTAAAGTTTATTTAAAAAAAAAAGGAGTTGAGTAAGACGTGAGGCGCATTCTTTCAGCCTGTGTAGTCTACATGAATGTGACACGATGGTTTCGGTGTAAAATACTGCCCGTGATTATGTCTGTAGATCGCATTCTCCACCTATGACAGAAGTCTTCCTATAGATTCACGGGGAGCAACTGCTTCAGATTAAATGTCTTTATTTTTCCAATATAGCGTCTGACTCTGGCGCCTTTGTGTGAAATCTGAATGTGACTGTGCAGCGGAGAGACAGAGTTTATTCCCGTCTCCTCAGCGCGCTGCTTTAATACCGTGTTTACATTCCGTCTCCCATAAAACGCTCCATCTTGGACGAGCATTAAGTGTGTAAACCGAGACATTTGTTCCATTGTTTTACATTGACGTTAGGTGGGATAATATTTATTCCCCTTTTAGAATGGTTTCTTTTACCGGGGAAGACGTCATGTCGAAGTGGAAGACGTCAGTGCTGTGTGGGTTCCTCGCACTGGAGAGAATGACAGATGGGGTGTGACTACCTCTGCTGAGTTCAGAGAGACACAGTGTTTGATCTCTGTGGGGTTCCCCCTCCACAAACTGCGGGTGTCCCAGTGGTAACTCCAATACCAAACCATTTCCACCGATAAAGATCACAATTTCCACCCTTCCCCCAAATTGTGCAAACATGTTCCAAGTCTACCAGCTGTGCACCCCCTCAAGAGACATCTATGTGACCAGTGTGAGCTATGCCAGTGTAGTGAGTATGCATGTATATATATATATATATATATATATATATATATATATATATACATATTTCTATCCTTGTGTTCCATTTATATAGGAAATGAACCCACCATGGCATTTGACTAGTACAGATATACCTAAAATCAATACAGACTTCACAGAAGACCCCCTGAATAGACATATAGGGGCAGATTTATCAGGACTAGTCTTAAATAAAGCTCCGCCCCACACAGAGCGCGGGGTTTACGAAGAGGCCTGCACTTGCCGCATGGTGAGTGCAGGAATCTACACCTGCTCAGGAGCCATGCCTCCTCCCCACCTGCCCATCAGACGAGCAGGACTTATGCCACAAAAAAAAGGCGAAGATCTTCTGTGGTGTACGCCAGGTGCGCAGGTAATAATTTTATAGTTAGGGTGTTATAACACGGGCCGATGGTGGCCCGATAATAAATGTAAACGAGTGCCGATCTAGCGTTTACTGGGCCTATTACACGGCCCAATAATCGTTTAACAAGGGCTGCATGGACATCGTTACCGATGTCCTTGCAGCCCTTGCTTAAACTGTATACATTACCTATCCATGCTGCAGGGCTCCTCTTGCACACTGCTTCTCCCCAGGCCTGTCAGCCAATCACTGGCCGCGGCGGTCCACAGGCCGCTCTGCAGCTGGAGCGTGCTGGACCCAGGGAGAGGACCGCAAGAGGAGCCCTGCAGCCTGGATAGGTAATGTATACAGTTTGGAAATAGTCAGCGAACAGCTGTGCACCGCTATTGCACGTAGCGATGCACGGTCGTCGCCCGACAATTATAGGTCCACACCTATATCAACGATCAGCAGATGATCGTTGTCATTGGCTGATCGTTGTGTTTATTACACAGAGCTATGATTGGGCCGGTTCGGCCGATTATCGCTCTGTGGATTAGGGCCCTTAGGGTCCTATTAGACCTATTACAATGGAAATGAGCACAGATCTGATAAATCGGCACTCCTATTAGGCGGCTTGATTATTGTTTATCAAGGCCTTCATCGTAAGTGATGTCCTTGCAGCCCCAGCCCTAAACTGTTATACATTACCTCTCCACATTCCCAGTCTTCCGCTGCCCTTAGCTTTTACTACCGGCAACACAGCTGCGGCTTGTCAGAGCTGAGAGGCCGCTCAACCAATCAATAGCCGGGACCGCCAGTGATTGGCTGAGCGTCTGTCAGCTCAGACAGGCCGCTCTGTAGCCGCAGCGCACGGGACTGGGGAGGGAGCAAAGAACAGGAGAAGACTGGGAGCGTGGAGAGATAATGTATAACAGTTTATTCAATCGTTTAATCGTCAGCCCCGTATTACTATTACACATAGCGATGCACAGTCAGCGGCCAATGATTTTAGGTACGAACCTAAAGACACGATCAGCCGATGACACAATTGTCGGCTGATTGTTGTCTCTATTACACGGAGTGATAATCGGCCAAATTGGCCTTATTTAGGCAATTATCACTCTGTGTTATAGGGCCCATAGGCTACAATTAGAAGTTCTTGAACATTTATTTACGGCTGGAGTGGCAGAAGGGGCCTTTTAAACCTTGAAGTGGCTTTCTGGGCAAAAGTAACACTGTGCACTCCCTCTCCTCTCTGTTAATACAAGAACAAGTGCATACTTACTCCCCCTCAATCCACTGCTGCTCGTGCTGTCAGATATTTCAGTCCCAGCTGCAATCCTGATTTTCTGATGATGTCCCACTCCCTGCTCAGCCGATCATAGAGCTGAGGAATTATAGCATATGTCGACAGATTTTTACAAGACTCTGAACAGCTCAAACCTTTATAGCAGCTAACAGATACTTAGGCTGTATCTCAATGGATACAGACGAAGAAAAAGTGTCAGGTACCCAATCCCTGGATCCTTCTAAATACCATTAAAGCGGTATTCCAGTCTTTCAGTACTTATCAGCTGCTGTATGTCCTGCAGGAAGTGGTGTATTCTTTCCAGTCTGACACAGTGCTCTCTGCTGCAGCAGAGAGCACTGTGTCAGACCGGAAGAATACACCACTTCCTGCTGGGCATACAGCAGCTGATAAGTACCGAAAGGCTTAAAGGGGTTGGCCATTTTAAAGTAAAATAGGTCAGTGTACAGTATTTGTAACTGTATTCAATGTATATACTGACAACAGCTCCCTGTGTACCCCATAGAGCTTAAATAAGACTCCCCTCCTCCAGGCTGTGCTGCCCTGCTCTGTTTTGTTTCTGTCCATAAAATGGCCGACATGAAAGAGCATGTCACCATGCCCCACTTTCAGTGTCGTCCATAGACATGTACAGTCTCAGTGGTGAACACAGGGGAGTGGGGCATGGTCACATGCTTCTCCATGTCGCCGTTATCAGGGCGGGGTACGAGTCCTACTGTGCAGGCTCATACCCTGCTCTATGCTGTGGCATTGGAGAACTGTCAGTACAGTGGAGAAGCATAGAGCGGGGTATGAGCCTGCACAGTAGGACTCGTTCATGCAATGTAGGAAAAGTCAGCTCACCACGGTCTTGCCTTGTCTGCCTCGCACGGTCTAACACTCAAGACAGTGTTCAGATACTCCAAAAAGATGCTTGGACCAGTGTGTGCAGGTGAATCAGAAGTAATTTTATAAAATAGAAATACTTCTGATTCACCTGCACACGCTGGTCCAAGCATTTTTTTACAGTAGGATAGTAGGGTGGCTGTGAGGAAGACAGGAGGCGGGGCTGTGCAGCAGGCCAGACTCGGCATAGAAGAGGAGATGTTTCAGGATTAGCATAGGAGGCGTACCGGCATAAGCGCGTCACAGAGGGGGGAGGAGAGGAACTTGAATTCCAGGCGCCAGGCCGGCCTCCAGTGTTTCACTGAGGGTAATTAGCATATCTATATTTCAGTGAGAATTAATCGACGGATGGAGAAATCACTCCACATCACTGCATTCTACACAGCAGCGCCAACAGGATGATAGGTATTTCTCTATATTAAAGTTTTGGTGGTACATCCTCTTTAAGTTATAATTTAGTTGCTAAAATGTTGGCTCCTAGTATGATTTTACCCCAAGCTTGTCTTCTTTTGGAGACAAGTCCGGCGAAAAATTTTTATTAAAGTATTGCATTGCCCCCCAAAAGTTATACAAATCTTCAATATACACTTATTATGGGAAATGCTTTTTTCCCTGCACTTACTACTGCATCAAGGCTTCACTTCCTGAATAACATGGTGATGTCACTTCCTGGATAACATGGTGATGTAACTTCCTGGATAACATGGTGATGTCACTTCCTGGATAACATGGTAATGTCACTTCCTGGATAACATGGTGATGTCACTTCCTGGATAACATGGTGATGTCACTTCCTGGATAAAATGGTGATGTCACTTCCTGGATAACATGGTGCATTTTTTCCCTGCACTTACTACTGCATCAAGGCTTCACTTCCTGGATAACATGGTGATGTCACTTCCTGAATAACATGGTGATGTAACTTCCTGGATAACATGGTGATGTCACTTCCTGGATAACATGGTGATGTCACTTCCTGGATAACATGGTTATGTCACTTCCTGGATAACATGGTGATGTCACTTCCTGGATAACATGGTGATGTCACTTCCTGGATAAAACGGTGATGTCACTTCCTGGATAACATGGTGATGTCACAACCCGACTTCCAGAGCTGTGCGGGCTGTGGCTGCTGGAGAGGATGATGGCAGAGGGACACTGAGGGACACAGGGCACTGGAGGGACACTGAGCATCCCTCTGCCATCATCCTCTCCAGCAGCCACAGCCCGCACAGCTCTGGGAGTCGGGTTGTGACATCACCATGTTATCCAGGAAGTGACATCACCATTTCATCCAGGAAGTGACATCACCATGTTATCCAGGAAGTGAAGCCTTGATGCAGTAGTAAGTGCAGGGAAAAAGCACTTTATATGCATTTCCTGTAATAAGTGTATATTGGTGATTTGTGTAACTTTTGGGGGTCAATACAATACTTTAATAAAAATAAAAAATTTTGCTGGACTTCTCCATTAATTTCTTACAGGAACACTTTGAATTTCCCAGGTTTTCTTCTCCACAGCTGAGTCTTCCTGGCATGGGTGGAGATATTGTTCAGGCAGCATATTTTTATATTTGCTGTATGTTCTAATATACCCATAACATAATTTTTACGGCCTGGAACCCTACAGAACTGCATTGTACCTGTGTCCCACAGGATTCTGTACCTGAACTACAAATGCCAGAGAAAAACAAACAATTGATAAGCATAGAGATGAGCGTGGTATAAGCATTTAATCCGGTGGCTGAAGAAGCTGGATGCAGCCCAAGGGAGCCCTGTAAAACATAGATACAGCCATAGGCCATACAGCTTCATTCAACTTTTTCAGCCACCAGTAATGAAATGCTGACTGATCGGACTCAAGCATGCTCCAGTTGCGCTAATCTCTATCAAGAATTGGTCCGGAAGGTTGAAACTGATAGAAACCATTGTATAAATTCCTCACATTAGCTAAGATGTATGCCCATTGGCTGCATACAGATCAATGCCTCCCTGTTGACATGAGAATAAAAGTTGAATATTAGTATTAGAGGTGCACTGTATATAAGGACACTGTGCCTTCACAACTGTATATGTCAAATCGCTTATATATTTAACTGTTAAAGGGGAGCTCTGGCTAAAAAATAAAATAAAAAATTAAACTCTATTAAAAAATCTCCAGTCTTCCAGTACTTATCAGTTGCTGTATGTCCTGCATAAAGTTGTCTATTCTCTTCAGTCTGACACAGTGCTTTCTGCTGCCACCTCTATCCATGTCAGGAACTGTCCAGAACAAAAGCAAATCACCAGAGAAAACCTCTCCTGCTTTGGACAGTTCCTGCCATTGACATAGGAAGCAGCAGAGAGCGCCATGTCAGACTGGAAAGAATACACCACTTTCTGCGGGGCATACAGCAGCTGATAAGTACTGGAAGTCTTGAGATTTTTTTTTTAAATAGAAGTAAATTACAGATCTATGTAACTTTCTGACACCAGTTGATTTGAAAGATTTTTTTTGCTGGAGTTCCCCTTTAATATGGTCACAAGGGATTTATTCCTCTGAAAATAATTTGAGGGCCTATGTAAAGTAATTCAGCAGCCAAAGCGTTAAATGTACTTGAGTTTATCTAGATTCGCAGCAAAGAAGACAAGAAGACAGTAAAGTGGAGCCGGCAGAGACATGGGCTGGAGGTGTTTATTGCAGGAATAACTGCAGGGGATTGTGCGTGTCCTCTATGATATATAAAGGTCTGGCCTGTCCTCAGGCTCTGTTAAGTTTATGGAGAGCGAAGGTGAAGATACATAAAGAGCGGATACATAAATGCAAGAAGACGCGAAGACACAATTGTTGTCTTGTAGACCCCGTAAAACATGGGTGGTGTAGACAAGTGGTGACTGAGATTGGAAGTGGGTTTATAGCTTGTAAGAGGAGTGTTTAAGACCTCTGTCTCCTACGCTAAGGGTTTCTGAACCATTGTCTCAGACCTAATCATTTTATTTGCTTTGGACTATACACTCTTTAGAATATTCAGATGCTGGGACCCTCTAAGATCAGCTACGATCTGGGAGCGGAACCTGGCAGTAAGCGTTTATTTACCCTGCAGCGCCACCACAGGAGAAATGAAGTATTACACGGTATTCATAGAAATCAATGTTCATGTAATATACAAATACAGTCCTCCCTACCACGTTTCTGACATGGTCTACAAATCCAAATATTAACCCTTTGAGGACCAGGCCCAAAATGACCCAGTGGACAGCGCAAATTTTGATCTTAGTGTTTTCGTTTTTCTTTCCTCCCCTTCTAAGAGCTCTAGCACTCTCAGTTTTCTATCTACAAGGCCATGTAAGGGCTTGTTTGTTACAGGAATAGTTGTACTGTGTAATGGCGGCATTCATTTTACCATAACATGTATGACGGAACCCAAATATATTATTTATGAAGATATAAATAGGTGAAATTGTAAAAAAAAATGCAATATGGTAACGTTTGGGGGGTTCCTGTGTCTACGTAATGCACTATATGGTAACAGCGACATGATACCATTACTCTATAGGTCAGTCCGAACACAACCATATGCAGGTTACACAGATTCTCTAATGTTATAGATTTTTTTTTTAATGAAATCCTTTTTTTTGGCAATTAAATATTAATAAAATGGGCCTATTGTGACACTTATAACAGTTTTATTTTTTCACCTACGGGGCTGTATGTAGTGTCATTTTTTCAGCGCATGCTACAATATATTATATGTTTATTTATTTTTATATGTTTTATTTATATAATGGGAAAGGGGGGTGATTTCAACATTTATTGGGGGAGGGGATTTGAGGTAGTGTATTGGTGTTTTTAACTTTTTTTTTTATACATTTTAAGTCCCTTTGGGGGACTTGTACATACAGTACTTTGATTTTTACACTGATCATTGCTATGCCATAGGCATAGCATTGATCAGTGTTACCTGCCTGTGCAGGCTCAGTGACCAGAGCGCCAATCAGACCGCACGGAGAGAGGTAAGAGACCTCCGGCGGTCTGTTTTAACGATCTGCAATCTGTGACTGCGGGGGTCCCGATTGGTAAGTGATCGCGGCGTTTAAGGAGTTAATGGCACGTGCAGCGCGATCGCTGCAGCCTGTCATTACCGGTGAGGTGCCGACTGCTGATTGCAGCCGGCCCCCACCTGCTATGAAGCGCACTCCGCTCCTGAGCTTCATAGCTCAGGACGTACCGATACGTCCTAAGTCGTCTAGGGGTTAAAGTGTCACTGTCGTTTAATTTTTTTTTGCAGAAATAAATAGTACAGGCGATTTTAAGAAAATTTGTATATGGGTTTATTAGCCGAAAAATACATTTTTATCACAAAAAAGCAGTTTGAAGCTCTCCCCTCTGTATTCATTGTTCTCTATGGAGAGGGGAGGGGTGGAGATGAGGCACCAAAAGAGGACAACAAAGAGTTAATTTACAGCTACATAACTGGGCTATCTCCTCTGAGGTCAGCACTTACCTCTCTGACCTCTGAATACCGGATTTCACACAGTTCCCGCTGTGTAATCCTTTGTTCTCTGCTCTCTGCTGCCAACTAATCTCCCTCCCCCCCTCTCCATAGAATAGACGGGCCCGACTGATGTAAAAGAGTCGAGATTTGCTGATAATAAGCAGTGGATAAAAGAGGGGGGGGGGCCTGGGAAAAGTCTTTTTGAATGCAGATAATGGCATATTTGCCTAATAGACCCAAAGTTTCTTAAAATCGCTTGTACTATTGATTTCTGCAAAAAAAAGTGAAACAACAGTGACACTTTAAGATGTATAAGGCAGAGATACACTGGTCAGTATAGTACAGCTAGGTTTGTTACTTTTAGTTTTAAAAAAAAAGTAGTCGGCAGAAGATGTTCCTAAAATATAATATTACACAATTTATATTGGTTGACCGTGTGTAGGGGAAAGTAGTTAACATATGGACCACACATTGCCCAGCATGTGAAAAATGTGCATACCAGATACAAGCTACTACAACGTAGAAACCATCCTGTAACAGTAAATGTGCCAAAAGATCATAGACAAGTGCAGTAATACTAATGGGACCTGGCTACAAACACCATGCAGCGGCCAGCAAGGGAAAGTAACCTTCTACACTGACCAGGCAAACTGCTGCTGCTGCTGAGAGGAGTAGGATAGTGTGCCAATGGGCACCAGCCTGTTTAGCATTGCTAAAGGCAGGTGATCTGATGACATTGGTAACAATCTGGCACAGTTAAAGGACTGCACTGTAGTGGCACTCTTAAAGGAGGCAATCCGGCACTGTTAGAGGGAGGTGATCCAAAGGCACTGTAAAGGGGGTAAATCTGGCACAGTTAAAGCGAAGCACTCAGTGGCACTGTTAAGGGGGAAAATCTGGCACAGTTAAAGGGAGGTGATCTACTGGCACTCTTAAGGGGGGCAATCTGGCACTGTTAAATGGAAGAACTCTAGTAGCGCTGTCAAGGGGGTCAAACTGGCACAATTAAATGGAATAACTAGTGGCACTGTTAAGGGGGACAATCTGGTACAGTTAAAGGGAAGCACTCTAGTAGCACTGTCAAAGGGGGCAATCTAGCACTGTTAAAGGGAGGTGATCTAATGGCACTGTTAGGGGATACAATTTGGCACTGTTAAAGGGAGGTGATCTAATGGCACTGTTAGGGAATACAGCCTGGCACTGATAAAGGAAAGCACTCTAGTAGCACTGTTAAGGGGAACAATCTGGCGCTCTAGTGGCCCTGTTAAGAAGGCAAACTAGCACTGATAAAGGGAAGCACTCTAGTGGCACTGTTATGGAGACAATCTAGCACTCTAGTGGCAGTTATGGAGATAATCTAGCACTCTAGTGACACTGTTATGGAGACAATCTAGCACTCTAGTGACACTGTTATGGAGACAATCTAGCACTCTAGTGGCACTGTTATGGAGACAATCTAGCACTCTAGTGACACTGTTATGGAGACAATCTAGCACTCTAGTGGCACTGTTATGGAGACAACCTAGCACTCTGTCTTAGTGACACTGTTATGGAGACAATCTAGCACTCTAGTGACACTGTTATGGAGACAACCTAGCACTCTAGTGGCACTATTAAGGAGACAACCTAGCACTCTAGTGGCACTATTAAGGAGACAACCTAGCACTCTAGTGGCACTGTTATGGAGACAACCTAGCACTCTAGTGGCACTGTTATGGAGACAACCTAGCACTCTAGTGGCACTGTTATGGAGACAATCTAGAACTTTAGTGACACTGTTAAGGAGGACATTCTGACACTGTTAAAAGGGGCCAATTTGGTAGAACTTTCCGGTTGTAATTAGTCACAGCGCTCTGTGCTGTTATCTTCTTCAGTCACTTGCTGCGCTCAAGGGAAATGGTTAAAAATAACTAACTCAGCTCAGCTACATCTACTTCTTTGGTAAGCCGCGCGATCATAAATACCGTCTGAGCCCACAACGCGGCCACCTCCGTGCAGTGGTGAGGCTTAACCTCAGATCGATGTCTGATTCGACTATAACAAGTCTTAAAGGGAGTAATGGGTTTAAAAATATTTTTGAACGGTTTCATTTGTTGCACAGTCTAATTGAATTTTACTCAGAACAGTATGTTGCAGGCCGACTTCAAACAACATACTTCTCGTGTTATTGTGAAAACTTTGCTTTATTAATAAAAGCACAGATTGTAGATAAAAACTGCAGACAGTTCCCACCATAACATCACATACAGCTGCAAGCCCACTTTAAAGAGTCTCCATGGTGGAATGTACTATAATTTAATGAAAATGCTACAATTTCTAAGAATCTTCCAAGGAGATTTGCTAAGGTCCAAGTGAGAGGAAAGTGATTCAGAGAAAACCCTGTGGTCCCGCGGCTTATATCTAAGCCCTATACATTGTGTTATAGGAATTGTTACTGGCTAGAAAGAACGTTACCGACCTCTAAATACAATGCTGCTCGTTTCAGATCAGAATAAGAGGTACTGTTTTTTCCTAAAAAAAAAAAAAAAAAAATGGCGCCACCATTGTTCATTGAAGTAAATGGGACTGAGCTGCCTGAAGACCATCAATGTTTCAAGGGGTATTCGGTTCTAGAGTATTTTTCACCTAGCCTTTTATATAGGTGATAAATGGTCGATGAGCGGATGTCTAAAGGTCCTATTAGACGAAGCGATTTTTAACAACTAACGATAAACGATGGCAAACAAGATTGTTTATTGTAAACCTGAAATCATTCACCATATTACACAGAACGATAGTCGTTAGTTGCGATTGTTACTACGATCTTTACTACAATCATTACTACGATCGTTTACTACATCTCATCCCAAGAAAAGTAGGAACCATTTGGAATTACACTGAACATATAGTGAATGAATGTGGAATTACAACGAACGATTAGCGAACGATTTTAGGGTCAGATTTAAAACAACGATCAACAACACAAAAAGGAATTTTCCATCGTTGCCTGCAATTACACAGAACGATTATCGTTTGATTTCAAACGATATAACAATTTTCTGCACGAAGGTCGTCCAGTGTAAGTGTGCATGCACACTACGGAATACGCATGTAAAGGCCGCTGTGGATTCCGTCACTAACCCCTGCTCGCGGACGCGCGCATCTCTGCCTGTGCCATAGACTCCATTCTAGGCACAAATGGATTCTGCCATCCGTCGAAAGAATTGACATGTCAATTCAGATGTCAATCAGCCTGGCAATAAAATGGTGTTTATGGCACGGGCGGAGATGTGTGCTGCCGTGAGCAGGGGTCAGCGACGGAATCCGCAGCGGCCTTTACACGCGTATTCCGTAGTGTGCATGCACCCTAATAGGGCCCTAACTGGTTTGAAACCTATTGATCTCCAGAACTGGGGACCCCTATTTCTCTAGTCTCAAGAGCCTAGGTAGTAAGAGTTCAAATAAAGCGGTAGTCAAGAATTTGCAGAGTTTTTGCATTCAGGCTCTACTAAGATCTTATGAATAGGGGCAATGGGTGATCATGGTCCCCCATTCTAATGAATGGTAGTCGAGCAACCCCCTATCTAGCATTAATCCACTATCTAGTGCATAGGAATACCCCTTTAAGTCCTGGAAAACCACTTTAAGACTTCACTTGGATATCTATTTTGAACAGAAGGGTGTCAAATCACTTGTAGACAGTAAGACATAGAAGTAGTGGTTGTTTAATATCACCGAACCATTCTTACCAAAGACTGCATTGGCTATTACAGTATTCACTTACATGGTACTACCCTCCAATCCCACACACAACCAATAGACGAGAGTAGCATTGTTTTTGGAAGGATGTAGCCTTGTTTTCCAAATCTCACCCATTGTTTTTAACTATTCTAGAACATCTCCTCCTATAATGTATTGTGTTACTCATCCATATTGTGTATTCAGTACGGCACATGTGTAACCTACAGGAACAGGTCTTTATACTGTGTCCTAAATGTTATTAGCACAGAGCCTCGCCGGGTATAAAGCAGTCACTCTCCTCCAGGGAGCCATTGGGATGCACGTGATCCCTTCATGTTTGGTCAATGATTCAGCAGCCACAGCCGGCACAGAGACTGCCGCCTAACATTAAAGGTAAGGGACAGCAGCGACGTAAGGGCTTTACAGTTTGTTTTGTACGCATTTACGGCGTCTCCTACTAAGATGTCATCTCCATTGATTAAGGACTTGCAATTATTTTCATCTGCAGCTTATAAAAAAAAAACATTTATTACAAGGAGACACAAGAATATTGTTGATGTGCTGCCAGGCTTGGCAATGCTACACACAAGTCTTGTTATTACAGTGGCTCCATCCGTGCTGAGTCTCCTCTCCGTCCCCATATTCCTTATGCTCTGTGGCAGTGACATCTTTCCTGCTTAGTGCCTGAGAAGAATCTCTAGTCTCCAACTGAGCAGAGCAAGCACATGAAAGCATGCCTGGATGCTGCCAGCCAGGAATCCTAGGAGACGGACATGGCTTCACACTGTTGCAGCACAATAGTTGGGCCCGGTTTGTCTCTAGATGATGTCATATCTTTCTGGGTAGGCACAAAATGCTAACACACGCTCGCACACAAAGACAAGCCGCCGGCCTTTGAAGTTTCCCGAGAGGTGGGCCTTTTTAGGATAGGCCTGGAGTGGGGGGAAGGATGAGCCTGGCCGTTCTATTAGGAGCCCCCAATTGGTATGGTGCACTGTATTAAGCACCCTCTATGGGTGCCTTATAGCTTATAATGGCTTGGTGGGTTCTAGAACTTCTAAGAAACCGTCCAATCGGCTTCCAGGACGGGAGCGTCTAATCTTCTGTATGGTAATCATTGCCCTGTAAAGCCATTCTGCTTTGAAGTTGTCAAAACAGATTTAGGGGATAAAAATGAAGGTTACAAAAGAAGGCCTGGCCCTGGTGCTAGATTATTGTGACCCCATCTTCATCCTCCATCAGTCACTCCTAAGGCACCTGGATCAGAGGCGAGGAAACGCTCTATATCTAACAGATGGGGACTCCAGGAATTCTGGGGGGGAATTTTTTTGTCATTCTTTTTCTTACAGATGAAGATGGCAAGAAAAACAGAAATGCTTCAGATGAATATCTTGCAGAGCTTGCATCACATGTTACTATTTAACACTGTCTGGTGTGATATATATATATATCTTTGCATCACATGTTACTATTTCACACTGTTTAGAGAACAATGGCTACAAGGAGCACCTTATGCTGTGGAGGACCAAGCCATTGGTTTAAAGGAGAAGCCCAGCCATTTCTAAAATCTGCCAGGCAGCCGGGAGGAATCTGATGAGGAGTAGGAACTTACCTCTCCCCGTGCCTGTGGTGAGCGTCGGGACCGGCCTCGGGACCCCCCACCAGAAGGCATTTTCCCCGAAGTTGGGATGAAGTTACGACTTGAGGGAAAATGCCTGTTCCTGCTGATGAACTGGTAGCTCAGCCAATCGGTGACTGGAGTGGAGTCCCGCCCCAGTCACTGACTGGCTGAGCTGTCAGTCCATCAGCTGGGTTGTGACATGTCAGCGCCGTAGATCCCGGAGCCTGGCGGGGATCCCGTGACTCACTGCTGGCACGGGAAGTTCCTATTCCTGATCACATTCCCCCCTGCCAGCTGCCAAAAATGGTCGGAGTCCTTTAAATAATGACAGTGTAGTGCTTCATTGTCCCTGTGGTGGCGCTGTAGAATAATTAAACACTTGCTGCTGGGTTTTGGTAAAGACTTTGCTAGGCATGTAATCTGTGAGGAAACTGGCTAGTGTTAAATTCCAGTGCAGCGCCCCTACAGAGTAAATAAGGTATTACACATTTTCAGTTGAAGTCAATGGGCTGTCTGTAATTCAGGGGGATCCTACGAATCTTAAAAGATTACTAATACATGGCCTCCAGCTTTGAGGAGGGGGATTCGGCAGGCAACACTTTGTTAAGTTAATATGATCTAGTCAGACATATTTACAGGGTCATCTAAATAACATGGTGCCTTAAAAAGTATCTGCACTTTCATTTTACCTTTTTAAGCTGTTGTGTGTGTACATGAGGAGTAGCAGCATTTCTGCCCATTATATAAAATGTATTTGGCGTTGTTTCCTTAGTTTTAATCTCTGCATTCTCCTAGTTTACACTGGCTTCTAAGATGTCTCCATGCACTACACACAAAGAAGAGGGGATACTTATCCCCCTATATCTTTATAGACCCTGGAAAGCAGCAGCAGCTTGAAAGACATTAGGGGGCAGTACTGAGCAGTGTAAGCTGTTTCTGCAGTGTAACAGTCACTACAAATGAATGCAGTGCATAGTCTCACACCATGTGTTCACACTTGTTGTTTAGGTATCATTTTATACATAGATTATTTGGACTTGCACCCGGTGCTTTACTCTGAATCTCTACTTTTACCTTGATCTTTTATCGGTTTTTCTTTCTTTTGAATTATACTTGCTGTTATCTGGTTTCTACCAAATTCCGCGCGCGAAGGGCTTCCGACAAGGATATCTGCGTCCCAGGACCGGTTCCAGGAGTGGGACTTGGCGAGATGAGGTAAGTATCTGGGGCTCTAGCAGGGGGTCGGGCGGCCTTCACCCCGGCACGGGGGTGATAGGTTCCCTTTAAAGCCCCTATTACACAGGGCACTGTCAGCGCTCATTTGCTCCTCGTTCCTTGCTCGCTACTGCCGCTATTCCACGTGTCGCCAGCGGGCAGGTGAGTACAGGGGGGGCTGCTGAGAGTTGCGGGGGGGGGGGGCTGCCCGGGTGATCACTAGATCATCCAAGCAGCCCATAGAGGATAGCGGCGGTCTGTTACCGCCGCTCCTGTTCCACGAAGCAAAGGCAGCAGATCATTGCTATCCTGGTCGTTTGTCTTTTAACATGTTGAAAGACAAGCAAAAGCATCGATCAGCCGACATAGTTCAAGTCTGATCGTTGCTTGCTATTACACCAGACGATTAACGGCTGATATCGGCCAAATACGGCAAATAATCATTTAGTGTAATAGGGCCTTAACACACACATCACTCACAGACTTAGGCCTATACACTTTGTATAGGTCATATACTTAACAGGTCGCAGGCCAGGATAGAGTTTCACTTAGGACCTTCCATTTAGGCTATGTTCACACAATGATTTTCCACGCCTGTTATTTGATACGCAAAATAACATCCGTTGTTTTGAGTCCTAAATAACTATTGGTACATGATTTAGGTTTAATGATGGGCGCTTTCAACACAACAATGTGACCCCACTCTTGTCTCCAGTTTGGATGTAGGTTTTGTGACTGAGTTCCATTGAAGTGAATAGAGCTTAACTGCAGACCGCACCTGAACTAAAGACAAGAGTGGTGCTGTCTCTGGTGAAAGTGGTCTTGTTTTTTTCTAGTGCTGGATAACCCCTTTAAAGGGAACCAATCACACTAAAATTGGGCATAAAGGTAAGGAAACGTGCTGGTACATCAGCCAGCACGCTTCCTAACCATCCCCCCGTCCCATGAATATTCAGCCCGCAAAGTTAGTTTAATCGTGTCCCGCC
Source organism: Dendropsophus ebraccatus (assembly GCF_027789765.1). Lineage (NCBI taxonomy): Eukaryota > Metazoa > Chordata > Amphibia > Anura > Hylidae > Dendropsophus > Dendropsophus ebraccatus. The sequence goes on along the minus strand of NC_091462.1, from coordinate 97,833,045 downwards.
CTCTATGCAAATTACCATACAAGTAGTCACGGTGGGCGGGACGGCTGTTCGAGTAGCCACGGTGGGCGGGGTCTTCGTCAAGTAGTCACTGGGTCCTGGGCCGGCTCCTGCGCTGTGATCACGCCCCTCCGGGCGTGTTGTAAAGCGGCACCTGGTGACGTCACTCGGGGGTCGGCATTGCACGTCGGCCACGCCGACGTCTTTACTAAGCTGCGCATGCGCAGTACAGTGGGTGACGCTGCTGCTGTACTACGCCACGCAAGTGCAGTACAGCAGCGTCTTCTCAGGCTGCACTGCGCATGCGCAGCTTAGTAAAGACGTCGGCGTGGTCGACGTGCAATGCCGCCCCCCCAAGTGACGTCACCAGGCGCCGCTTTACAACACGCCCGGAGGGGCGTGATCACAGCGCAGGAGCCAGCCCAGGACCCAGTGACTACTTGACGAAGACCCCGCCCACCGTGGCTACTCGAACAGCCGTCCCGCCCACCGTGACTACTTGTATGGTAATTTGCATAGAGCGCGGGACACGATTAAACTAACTTTGCGGGCTGAATGTTCATGGGACGGGGGGGACAGGGGGATGGTTAGGAAGCGTGCTGGCTGATGTACCAGCACGTTTCCTTAGCTTTATGCCCAATTTTAGTGTGATTGGTTCCCTTTAAGGACTTCGGGGTAGGCCTAATGCACTGTGGCTTTCACATCATGAAACTTCAGATCTGTGCAGTTTGATGCTTGGTTTCAGTAAGAAACAGGGAATAAACTAAATACATCCAGACATAACATACAGATATGGCATTCAAATATCAGTGTTACATCCTTTTTGCTCCCAGCATCATCCATTGGGAATTGAAGAAAGGACCATCACAAATTATGGTGGGCCTCTCAACTATCCAGCACAACATAAGATATTCAACCTCTCCTGCTGAAATGAATGGGTTCTGACGAAATTTCTGTAATGTGTGGGGGGGGGATTTATACTTTTGCAGTTTTTTTGGTCCCTGGCTACAGAAATTTGGCTTTGCCAATATTACTTTAATGGACGGTACAAGGCTTCTATTAGTGACTGTGTATTTCCATGAATTAAAAGGTCTTCCCATAAAAGAGTGACTGGCGTAATAAAAACAATGTGTGAAAGGCCAGGAAAGGTCATGAGTAATAGAAAAACACTAATTGATGCCTTTTATATTTGTATTATTTTTTCCCCTATTTATAGCAATTAGGTTTGAAGATCCATCTTCTTGTGACAGCACCACGCCGCGAGTCCTGCGGGGCCGCACACCACAAAAATGAAAGTTACCATAAATATTTTGTTTTCTCCTTATTTAATTTATTTGCTTTGTTATTTTTTGGAAGTGGATGACAAATTCGAGCCGTGAAGGAGCGGGGTCCGGAGACGTCGTGTCTTATCCTCGCAGGTGTTATTAATTAACGTCTCATTAAAGCTGAAAAGAGATCAAAGCTGACCACAGATGGAGTCCAATAGGATGACACGGAGCAGGAGAATGATGTCACCAGTGGTGGTGACAAGCGAGAGAAGAAAAAAAACTGAGGCTAGACCAAGTGGAGTGCCAGTCAGGCCGGGAATGAGGACCAGCCGGCGGGGGGTTGGAGCAAGTTGTGGGAAGCTGAGCTCATTGATACCTATAGTCTCAATGTCAAAGAATGCAGGGCAAGTATCTGTAAGGTATGTGTCATCATGACACACATTTCCACTATTCCAGGCCACCCAGCTACTAGCAGGTCGATTGGCAGATTAGGATGAGAGATAATCTACAATAACTGAAGGATATGCCAGATCTATTCCTATTTGTGCACACAGTTTCCTTTGGAAAAGAAGTTAAGAACTATAGCTAAAATAAATAATGGGGTGGCTTTAACCAAAAGCAGAGTTTTATGAGGAGTATTTAAAGAGAAAGGATCATGTAGGTTAAGGATCTGGACCACCACTGATTTCCAGAACAAAGGGGCTCAAATAAACCCCTTTGACTAAAACCTGACACAGTGCACTAATTCCACAGATTGACATGAATGGACTTTTGCTTAGGGTCAGTTTCTCTGTATGGAAATCTCTGAGCAGTGACAAAAAGGGTTTGATCCCCTTCCATAGTGTACTGTATATTGTGATACATAAGAACATACAGTACGGGGGGGAGGGCATATCTCTGTATTAGTAGTACTGTCGGAGCAGAAAATACCTGGGCTTGGGCAGTTCCCAACATGAGCGTTGGGTGAAGCAGAGAAGCCGGTGTCGCCCTCTACTGCTGCCACGCAATGTCTAATAGTACATAAAAAATACATTTATTTCCTTTTATAAAGTTATAGTACAAAGTAATATAACCTTATTAAAGCAATGTAGAATTTTTTTTTTTTACAATTTTTTTTTTTAATTTAACACCTCTTATTTGACACCTCCTGTATAAACAAACATGTTCAAATGCAACATACCCAATCTTTCACCCATCTACATCTTTTATGCTGTTGAAACTATACCACTAAGTATTCCCCTCCTCTCTCCAATGGCTGATTACCATCCGTTTTGGACGATAATTATTTTGTGTAATAGCTCATATTGAAAGGCAGTGATAAGCTGACATGCACCTTGTTGACTGATCGTTATCTTACTGCATGTTCTAAAATCACGATAACAATAGCGGCGGTCTGCTGGCCAACCTGGATGACCCTTGGATCCACGCGGCACTTACCACTTCTCTCCGTTTAATGTCTGTGCATGTAATAGCACACACAGCGAACAGGGAACGAGGAGGAAGCGAGTGCTGATCTGACAGGTCGGTGCTCACTTCCTCCTCTACATCACTTCTTCTAATAGGACCTTAATGCAATTTCGATCTTAACCCCTTAAAGAGTGAAATTAGTATTCCATTTATTTTAAACTTTTAATATGTTGTTGCCCTTTTGTAGAACATAACAAGCAGGCTATTACATTTACCTTTCTGCTCTCCCCTGGTGTCCTCCTACATTATCTTTGGGTCCCCAGCTGAAGATCCTGCCTCCACTTCGGAGACAGACTTATCTTGGCAGTGACAGCCTGCTCAGCCAATCACTGGCCAGGGTGCAGTCCTGTCTCAGTTAGTAATTGGCTGAGCAGGCTGTTGCCAAGACAAGTCTGTCTCAAAAGTGAAAGCAAGATCTTCAGATAGGGAATCGAAGATGATGTAGAAGGACATCAAGTCGCCTTTTTTTGGGACCTTTGGGATCCAATACTGTGTCAGAGCCCTGACCAATTGGGGGATTCTCTGGCACTCTAATGGGCCAGCGCCCCACCCCACAGTGCTGCACTAACTGAGCAAACTTGACTCTGTAGTAATGGAGAGACCTATGAATGTCTCATTTAATAATTGACGTTCATTTACGATCTTCATAACCTTTTGAAGAAGAAAGGGTGGGCAGCCGCCCAGATCTGTCTCTCTAATGATTCTTTCATCTCCGGCTTGGCAGGCATACATAAAGAATTTATACTCCACATTTACTATGTGTTTCTATTGGATTTATCAACTTGGAAAAAATGGTCTTGGGCAGTGTTACCATCTTGGGTTACTTAAAGGGGAACTGTCAGAAAGGCTCTTCTTGATTTATGTGTGTGCATAAACACATCAATAAACTGTAACAAATTGTAAGGGTTGTGTGATATTACATCTCACCTATTTGGATTGCTATGCAGTGTGTGTCAGCTATAGCATGCCTGGCTCCACTTCATACCGCTGACCATGATTTTACCTTCAGGTCTACTCCAGAATCTCACATAGATGAAGGATCATTTTAAATGAATCCAGAGCTTTAGACATTTGTACTGGTGAGAGGGAAAAAAAGGATGACTTTCTGTTCTGTTCTTTCAATAAATTAAATGATAAGTTAAAAAAATGTTAATGGAGACGTCTGGTTTACTAGACACATTAGAAAACTGTCAGATAATAGAAGTGGGTCAACTTTCCAGGACCTTTGGCTACAAAGGATACCTGCTGTCCTAAAAGGCTCTATCTATTACATGTGCAGCACAATCACTTCATGTAATGCCTCATTAAACCTCTGGAGGTGCTGTAGGGAAAGTGAACACCTCTAGCTGGATTTGATCACTGAGGATTTCAGCAGCAGGGCACCGTGTGATCAGATTATCATTACAAGACCCTTCTAAAAGGGTAGTACATCCTTTTAAGTGGAAAATATCTAATTTTACTGACACTTCACACAATATAGGATACTGTCATTTAAAAAAAAAAATTGACAGGTCACATAGACATGTCAAAAGTTTCAATCACTCTGGGTATTAGTAATGATCTCTAGGTATACTTGGGAGAAGTGCTGGAGACAGGCTTCATTATATGCCTATGGAGATAGAGTGAGTGCTGAGATGGGGAGTGGAGGACACAGCTGATAAGTAGAGATGAGTGGAACTTTTCAGTCCGAAAGCCGCTCACTCCATTACTATGCCTGCGATCCCGGGAAATCCAGGGAATGTATCTTGAATTCCCTGGAAAATCCTGACCGCAGATTCCCGGGAGCGCAACTATGCACCCGGGATTGCAGGCATAGTAATGGAGCGAAGATGCCGTCGGACCAAAAGTCCGACGGTTCGCTCATCTCTAGTGATAAGGTTACTTTTTAATTTGCTTGACTTTATGAAGCCAAACACTTCCCAGGATAGGATGGTTCCAGATCAGAGTTAGCAGCTGTTTACAACTTATAATCACAGACACAGACAACTGATGTACGTATCAGTAACATAAGTTTGGGAAGCGCCCCCTTTATTGTTTTGTGTTAACTTTTATAGACAGAATATGGGGCGTTACTACTCATGCGCAATGTTTTCACATGAAATACATAAACTTTCAATACAGACGGGGTTTCAAGTCACAAGACACATACATATCACACTCTGGTAGATCAATTCATAGATGGTCAGCAGTTTCCTGTCCTGCGCAGTCAAGCTGGTACAACGTGTTGTTTGTTATATATTGTTTATATAACAGTGTCTATTTCTTGCGTCTGTATTGTGGCTACGATGTTAGTTGAAGGTGCTGTGCTCTTTGTCGTGCTGCCAGCATTCCTTTCCTTCTTCCAGACCATCTTTCTGTCATGCTCTCATCACGCTCTGATTATCTTCTGATTCAGAGACCTGTATATATAGGTGTAGTCCCACAAGCAGGTAACAGCAGGTGTGAGCAGGAAAAATCACCTAGCCTTATCACAGGCACGCTTCTCCCAGCCATATCTACAGACCAAGACCCTGACCGATGAAAGGTTTTGGACATATCCAAAGTTTTTTTTAAATGACAGAAACACTTTAAGGGTACAAACACACATGGCATATACGCTGCGTATTTACTGCTGCGATACGCAGCAGATACGCAGCAGATACGCAGCAGATTAGATCTAAATAACTGAACACAGCATCACATCTGCTGCGTATCTGCTGTGTGTGTTTGTACCCTAACAGTCATCAAATCATTGTGTTGTATTGAATCAGAGACCTGTGAACACATTGTATAGCTGTAATTTTCCCAGATGTACTAAGGGCACTATGGGCATACTAGGCACATACTTGGATGAATGGGCCAACCATTGCTTGTCCCATGATCCTAATGAGGATGTATGTCCCCCCCATATTTCGGTCTGCTTTGTTTAGGTGAGTGGGTGTTGGAATTCCCATTTCTCTTCCCTGGAGAGTGGCTGCCCTTATGGTATATATCATACAAACAAAACCACAATTTCACTAATCCTCTTGATCTCTTTTCCCCGTTATATATCATGTTGAAAGATGTGGTGCTGCTTCCTAACCACTGGATATGTTTCTACTTAAAATGACAGTATTCTCATTTTCCAGAAGTTTTTACAGTAAGTTTCTTCACTGTCAGATGTTTAATGTTTCCACAATACCTTAAACAGTAAGCTGTGCCAAATGTTATCTTAACCACACTAACATACATTAGAACAGTAGCCCAGGCTAAGCTGGAAGATGAGGCGCCTCAAAGCAAAAACTGTCTCCAGAACCTAAGTACTGATGACATCATCCTTCATTGTATACGATGATATCACACCATATGGCAGTGGACCAAACTATGTGACTCTGCAAATGTTCCACAACAGCATCTTCCAACATGGCTTTGAAGTAATGCTAGAAGTTGTAGCTGTATAATACCTATAGAACCACAGGTTGTAAACCATTGCTGCATGGGATTTATACACAGCTTCTATAGAAACAGATAAATTAGGAGATATGGTAGTGGTCAACTTTGGAACAACACCCTTTAAAGGGAATATCCACCTAAGAGCTAAAAAATGAAGTGCTAGCTGGTCTTACTCACCGAGTCCCCCTGAGTATTTTGAGCCTTCTTCTGTCTTTCTAGCTGCTGCCAAGTATTTCTTAAGGGTGCGTTCACACCTACAGGATCTGCAGCAGATTTGATGGCCCATAATTGATTGCTTTGAATCTGCAGCTATAAATCTGTTGCAGATCTTGTACTTGTGAACGCACCCTAAAGCCGATCTATATCCAAGATGGGGCCGACCGGGAAATTACATTTCCCATCATGCATCTCCCTTTTGCGTACTCGCCCCCTTAGCTTTATTTCACACCCACTGCTGTCATTACTATTGCACAGTAAACACAGGACTGTTTTTTTTTCCACTGATTTTGCATCACATCACCCCAGTGTGGTATCCCACTAGGGGTGTTACTATTATTCACACCCTTCGTAAAAGTCTGTATTTTTTGTAGTCTTATTGCAGCCAAAGTATTACTTAAGATGACCACTAGATGTGGCTGTTTTGTATGTTGAAGTATCGAAGCTTCACAGCTGAAGTTTCTCAAAGGGTTATTGTGTTTGTATGTACCAGATTCTGTGAACCAGTAAGATCTTTACTTTCTTCTATCCTATCAACTGTATCCACTAAAGAGCCAAAGAGCTAGGAACTGATCCGGGTGGAGCAAAGTTACTGAAAAGTCTAGGAACTCCATCTCGCAACGCGAGTGTCAGCCAGGAAACCCTCAACACTCTGCTCATCCCAGGTAACAAGGTCTGGGGCCTGTGTCACCCATTAGTGCGGTTCAGCCAAAGCTAGTGGGCATAAGGTGGTGTGAAGACTATAGAAAGGTTAATACACAGACATAGGTTGTCTTCTTTTTCTACAAGTATTATTCTACACACTCCAACATTACTACTTGGGTTGAGACTCTCACGGCACGCTCCTCTCTACTACGCTACCTCAGTACAACTCTACCAACTCCATCCTACTCCGCACTTATCAAGCAGATCTGGTGGTTTTACGTCTCAGTATTTATTGGAACTCTGTCGAGTGTATATCCAAGCTCATCTGTATCACCTGTCGCACATTTGGCAATAGTAAATCAAGTCATCGTTATCTACGGAGTCTGTGATTATTCACTACCACCTGCACAGCTTTTACACCGCAACCTTGGGACACTTCCCCTTTCTGTGAGTGGCGGGTCCTACTATCCAGGAGGGTCATTACACCGCTCTGGCCGTGACTACACTATCCCAAGGGACCCGGTAGCAACCTGACAGGACACCGACCACAGGGGAAAATGGTACAAACGGCCTTACACCTTAAAAGCCTTAAGGTCCGGCTGTATCTCAGCCATCCACCACCATTAGTGGCGTCACACTTCCATCTAGCAAGTGACCGGCCATCCCACCGCTATAACACCATCCAGGGGTCACCACACCAGTATGTATTCCATACTAGCTGATGATGTAGCAGAGCTGACACGCGCATGGTGTAGCTAGTGTTGCATAACAGGCATCTGTTTACCAAGGGGTGTAGTGTAGGTTTAGATCTCTGCTTGCTGATTGTGAATGAAAACATTCTAGTTCCATCCAGACTCTAAGAACATCCACAACACTTACAATATACATAGCTGTGACTCAAAGACATATACATATGCCTGCATACAGAGATAGCACTATAACGTTTCACATTACAGACACCTAGGTTTAGGAACACATCTAAGTCTATGGAAGCAGCACTTTCACTAGTAAACAGGTGCATGAAGATGATGCAGATGATGTCTCCTGGGGGCCGGGTTACCAAGTCAATAGACAGCTAATTGGCCCCCAGAGAGGAGATTACATGTTGTGTGTCTTCAAAGTGATGAGGGAAAAGGAGCAGAGTGTTGTCAGAGAGGACACAGAGAAGATGATTTTAGACATGCAGAGTGGGTAAATATAAGAAAAAACAGGGAAAGGATGCAAGCTAGGTTGTTCATGTATGTTAGACATAGGGTGGTATTGGGAAGGGGGATCTTTTAGAATATTATTTTTGTTACTCGGATAAACCCTTTAAAGTGCCACTGTCATAAAAAAAAGTTTCATTGGTCAGGGTCTGAGCCCCCACTGATTGCTAGAATGCTCAGGAAGACGCACTCAGCTGAGCACTTGTCTCTGAGAAGTTGGCTGCCTGGAAAACATGGATACTGCCATGGGCAATATTCTGTTTTTATGTTTTCCAGGACTCTCTAGGGCTGCATCTAACTTCTTCAGCCATCAGTAATCGAATTCTAAATGATCGGACTCAAGTATGCTCGATTTGCACTAATCCTTAAAATTCCTCAGCTTGAAGGAGCCATGGTGCATGTGCAAAATCTCTTGGATACCTTTTCAGAGCCAAAAAATGTACACCGTCGCATTCAATGTACTGTAAAGGATTTGTCCAGGGAGCAGAAGATGGCTCAAGCCTTCTGCTCCCTAGCGCTCACTTTCTGTATGTTTCTCTTACCATGTCTTAAAGTTTACTTTCCGAGACATTGGGGGGGACTGATGCATATTGTGATAATTAATTTTGCAGATAATCTTGATTATATGTCTCCTACCCTAAAGGCTCTATTACTCAAAACGATTATCAGCCTCACTTCAGGCCGATAAACGTTGTGTAATAGTACATGCTAAAAGGCCTCGATCGGCCAACATGCACAATGTCGGCTGATTGCTGTCCTTCAACATGGTGAAAAATCCTGATCATGTCAGCGATGGTCTGCTTCTTGTCACTCCCTGTAATAGGAAGAATGACTTCAGTGGACAGCGTGAACGATCCAAGGATTGTTCAGGCAGCCCTTCCCACTATCCCCCTATCTGTGCATGTAGTAGCACAGGCAGCGAGCCAGGAACGAGGGGGAAGCGAGTGCTGAACTGACAGGTCGGTGCTCAATTCACCCTCATTATCGTGCCGTGTAATACAGCCTTTAGGTGTCCACAGCTCCTTTTCTCATCTGCTATTGTTAGTAAGGAAAATGGAACATGTGTAACAGAGCTCCATAACTATCATGTGTTATGTATAGCTCACGCAGGGCACAGACACCTTTTGGGCCTCCTCTGCCTCCTTGGCTAGTTACTCCTACAAAGCAGATAACTCCTTGATGAATTCTTTATGGGGCGCCTGTCATATTTATTATAAACAAAAGTCTCGTCTCGATAATACCAAAGACTGTTTCCAATTAAAAAATGCAAGAAATCTTCCAAGGATGTTAGATATGTAAGATTAAGATTAAAGGGGTTATCCAGTGTTGGAAAAACATGGCCACTTTCTTCCAGAGACAGCACCACTCTTGTCTCCGGTTTGATTGGTGGTTTTGCAACTCTGTTGAATTTCAGTGAAGGGAGCTTAACAGTGTACTTCGGTGAAGATCTTTTTCTTTCAAATTATTTCAGAAAGGTTTACTTCTATTTAGCAGGTAGTGTGCGTTCCTCTACGTTTTGTTATGTTTTTGGATACAATAAAGATGAAGCTTTTAAGGTGAAGTGCTGCGGTATGTAAACTTCTTGTATATACTTACTTCTGTTTAAAATCTTAAGTCTTCCCATACTTTTCAGCTGCTGTATGTGTGGTGTCCCACTGTTCTCACTCCAGGTTAAGTTGTGATAAAGGTATTTTTATAGTTTTGCCACTAGATGTCAGTATTCTTTGTATGCCTCTGTTCTTGTTTGCACAGCTGAAGTTAGGAAAGGGTTACTGTTATTGTTATACCATGTATTCGATGCTAACCTATAGGAGGTGCTTTCTCTTCTTCTGCCTATCCCTGCTCTTCACACACACTAGACCCAGTAGGTGGAGTTGGTTGGCTCTGTGTGGGAGGAAGTCAGTTCAGCTCAGTTGAGTCTAGTCTGAGACACATGTGTACAGATGCAGCTAGAAACAACCAGTTCTTCCAGTATTCCTACTATATCTACTATGCAGTGCTAAACACTAAAAAGGCAGAAGAGCCTAGGAACATCTTGACCCATGGCGTGAACCAGTCTAAAACGTGTAGGGCAGTATCCTAAAACACAAGACAAACTAGCCTGGATAGGAAAAAGCTACCAAGGAAGGTCTACGTATCCTATCTTGCAGTACAGGTAACTGGGACGCCCCTGTAAACTTAGCTCCACCCAGATAACCATGGCTGGGGCTTGTATCACCCTGTTAGGACGGGTCACTCAACACTGTAGGGCACAAGGTGGTCAGACACAGTCTAAACACAAGTAACTTCTCACTCGACAAGTAGTCTCTAATGTTCACGCAGAGTAAATTGCTACATTGCGTTGGGACTCCCTCAACGAACTCTTCTCCTCTGCTTTTCTCTACTCTTAACTTTCCAAGCACCGCTACAACTACCTCTCTTCTACTTCTGCAAGCACCTACTCAAGCACAACCGAGTTAAGCACTAAAGTCTATGTGAAGATTTATCTATTTTACCAAAGTGTGTTGAACTATTGAAAGACTGTACAGTAAAGCTGTTCTATTTTTTATATCACTGTGACTCCGTCATCCTTTATACGCACCAGCACCCATACACACTAGCCGCACACCTTGAGTTATTTTTCCCCTTTCTGTGGATGGCGATAACGTTAGTCCGAGTGGGTCAATTGTGGGTCAGGACTACCGTGACAAGAGCCCAAGGGACCCATCACAACCCAGCAGGTCACTGACATTTTGGGCATTACAGCCAGCCACATTACAAAGCAGGTACCACCATCATACCTGTGTTCTGGACTTTCACTGGTGTCAAGACAATACCATCACTGGCTGAGCTGTGCAACAAAACCAACCACCACAGAAGTGGCGTTACCAGTAACATCCAGGTACGTCACTGGTCAAGTACCACATATGCCCTGCAGGAAGTGGTGTATTCTTTCCAGTCTGACACAGTGTTCTCTGCTGCTGTCCGAGACAGGAACTGTCCAGAGCAAGAGAGGATTTCTATAGGAATTTTCTCCTGCTCTAGACAGTTCCTGACATGGACAGATGTGGCAGCAGAAAGCACTGTGTCAGACTGGAGAGAAAACACCACTTCCTGCAGGACATACAGCAGCTGATAAGTATGGCAATACTCAAGATTTTCGAATAGATGTAAATTATAAATCTATATAACTTTCTGAAACTAGTTAGTCTGAAAGAAAAAATTTTTTCACCGGAGTACCCCTTTAATGACACCTGACCTGGAGACAGGAGTCGTGTTGTTTCTAGAAGTGAGTAGCCATGTTTTTCTAATGCTGGATAACCCCTTTAAGGGGAAACTTAAATAAAAACTTAAATCAAAACTGGCACAAGGGAAAAATGAGAGCAGGAATCTGATTGGTTGGAGCGGTTATGGTACTATCCCCCAAAGTGTTTTTGTGCAGGTGACTCCTTCTGTCCTGGCTGGCCATACTTTTCTTAATAATTTAACAGTTCCTGTTCTCCTATCTGAAGCCACAACATAACCGAGATACGCGGGACATGTTGTACTTCCATTAATAAACTGATAGCCCGTGTTAGGTGCGCAGACAGAATTCCTGCTTTTTATCACTCGGAGAACACCACCCAGTCCTGCACTTGTGAGGACATGGCAGCCATTGACCTTTTATCTGCAGGTTGTCAGCACATCCTCCTCACATTTAAACAAAATGTCACTGCAGCGCCAGCCTTCCCCAGAAATGGCGGTCACGCCGCGGCCTCCTCTCTGGGATTTTACAAGCTGTGTCTGGGACTGAGATTAGCTAATGGTGCCTGTGACGTGACACATAAATAAAGCGGCAGGGGAGGATTGGTCGTGCTGAAGCCAATGATGCGGCCAAGGAGACAGAAAGCATTTATTACAATGCTGCCACAGATCAATCATGTCATATCCCTCCAGTCCAGAGGTTACTATATACACAGTGGATGTAAACATCCCATAATGAGCAATTACGTAATCATCCAGATAGCTTCTCTACTGAACACTTACCCCCTTGTCCAGACACTTCTGCACGCTGCAATCTGCAGAGAAAGTCTGTATCCCTGTAGAATCTTATATATTTCTGCATAAACTTTACCCAGATTTTCCCAAAACCAGATCAAACCAATGATAAATTTTCTTTTACTGATTATAGCCAGATAACGTGTTGTTTTTTTCCTAATCTGCTTCTATGGGGGCTGCCATCTTGCCTGAGCTGTTTTTAACCGCATTTACAGCGAGCTCAATAGACATCGATGATAATAGACAGAGTCTCATGAAAATAAACGGGAAATAACTAAGCAAAGTCTGTGACCTTTTAAGAGGTCATTCAACAGGTAGTTGCTGTTGTCTTATACTGGTGCTACCCTGTTCCCCCGAAAAGAAGACATCCCCTGAAAATAAGACCTAGTAGAGGTTTTGCTGAATTGCTAAAAAGGCCACCCCCAAAAGTAATACCTTTTTGCTTGGAAGCATGCCTGCCAAACAGAACACCAGAGCATGCAGCTGTGATTCTTTCTAGCCCGCCACCGCTGTCCCCCTACCTTCAACGTCCGTTGCAGAGCAGCTGCATTTAGGACATGAAAACCGTCACCTGCCACCAACCCCAATGTTCCCTTCCGCAACCATCACATGTAAATGTGCAGGCAAGGCATCAAGAGACCTATTTCCTGCCGCCATACCATACACTGTCCCTCCTGTGCTGTACGAGTGTGCTGTGGTGAGCTCCCCCTGGTGGCCGGAAGTCGCCATACTGTACACTCTGTTTTTGCTGTGCATGTGACACATGAATTCTTCTTTATAGAAAAATAAGACATCCCCTGAAAATAAGACCTAGCGCATCTTTGGGAACAAAACTTAAATATAAGACAACTTATTTTGGGGGAAACACGGTATCTATCTACTGGTGTGACCTGACTGCTGTAATGCTGTACAGGTTACTTTACAGCAGCCTCCTCTTATTACTACAGACAGAACAGGAAGCCTCAGCTTAGAGTTAGACCTAGTGGTGAGACTTACAACTGCTAGATTTATTACTGAAGAATTATTTTATAATATAGATCGAAAATTAGGAAAAACTGAAAAAAAATTTAAGCAAACCTGTATGATTTCATGCTTACAGGTTGATCCCTCCAGTGCAATCTTTTTGAGCTCCAAAAGCCCAGGGGGTGTTTCTCCTGCTAAAACCCTGTTGTGTACATCCCACAGCTTGCCAGTCCACAAGGTCACCAAGTAACCTAAGGTAACCTCTAAGCAACTGAAAGCCCTTCTTATATTAGCTAATGCTCATGAGCAAAGAACCGAACGCTCTGCATTTGATTACTGGAGGCTAAAGAAGTTGGATGCAAGGCTGCCCAAGGCTGCCTGGAAAACATGGATACAGCCATAGGTCATAGACTGTATCCATGGTCTCCAGGACTCTTTAGGGCTGCATCCAATTTTTTCAGCCACCGGTAATCAAATGAAGAGCGTTCGGGTTCGGACAAACTCAATTGTGCTCGAGGTTAAATCATCTCTATTCATGTTCACCATCTGGAGGACACTAACCACAATGGTGTGCATGGCAGGACTGTGTGGAGAAAGTGATGCTCTATAAAAAGAACATTGCTGCCTGTTTGCAGTTTGCTAAAGAACACCTGGATAAGTGAGAAGGCTATTAGAACAATATTTTGTAGACATATTAGACCAAAATAGAACTTTTTAATATAAATAAGAAGAGTTATGTTTGGAGTGTGAAAACGCTGTGTATCTTTGCGTTGTGTACCCACTCATGTACGTACAGTCATGGCTGCGGTTAAAATGGGCGCAGAAGCTGTGCTCATGCCATCCGTGGCAGGGCCTGGCTGTCAGTAATAGCGGGGAAGCCATTGCTGGGATCCCAGCAGTAAACCCTATAGATGCTGTGATTGCAGCATCTGTAGAGCTGAACAGAGGGAGAATTCTCCCTCTATTCACCATGTAAAATGATTGCACAACCCTGATGGCAGCTATGATAACTGGAGACCTCCCTACTTATAAGATATTTAGAAAGAAAAAGTAGACATATTTGTTGTCACCACATGTGTAATGACAATGGTAATATTATTATAACATAATAAAACCTGCACGGTGACCCATAAAAATGCAAAATTGAAAAATGTTAATTTTGCCATTTTATAATGAAATGGGGGCACTTATCACAAGCACTTATCACCCAAAAATATTGAATACTACCTGATCCTAAAGGTTGAGATTACAGGTGAGTGAATTTACAGTACTAGTGAAGAGCTTCGATAGGCTCGGCCATTGACTTGTCAGCCGGCTGCCTTTAAACTCTGTGCCGCTCCTCTCTGGGTGCCTGGAAATGCTGCATCCAGTCGCGGGAAATTGGAAGAAGTTTCCCAGGGCTGGATCCAGCTTTTCCCGGCACCTGGAGTAGAGAGGCATAGAGTGGCACGGAGTGACAAACTGACGACTGAGCCTAGCAAAGCACTTTGCTAGTACTAGTACTGTAAATTCGCTCATCTCTTAATGCACCATATCCCTTGTTGATGTTGAGAGGCAGTGAGACCATAGTCCAAACAAATATTCTATACAATGTTTTTCTTTTCTTTTTTTATGCGCATGCAGTATACTCCCATAAAAAATAGGACTTAGGGCTCGTTCCCACTGAGGAAAGGTAGCGGAATTCCGCGACGGAATTGTCCGCCGCGGAATGCCGTTAGCCTCCCGCTCATAATGGGAGTCTATGGGAGGCGCGCGCTCCTGCGCTGTCCGCGCTGAAGAATGAACATGTTCATTCTTCAGCGCGGACAGGGCAGGAGCGCGCGCCTCCCATAGACTCCCATTATGAGCGGGAGGCTAACGGCATTCCGCGGCGGACAATTCCGTCGCGGAATTCCGCTACCTTTCCTCAGTGGGAACGAGCCCTTAGAGCCCTAAAGACCCTATTACATATCGCCCCAGGTAATAGTGCCAGCGATCAGCTGATTGCTCAGTTCTGACATGCATAAAAATCATCAGTTGTTGGCCATACATCTCCCTGTGTAATAGGGGATATGTGGCCATGGCTGATTAAAGCAAAGGGCTGCATAAATGGTTTAGCAAATGTGCAGCCCTGTCCACACGATTACTGAGCCATGTAATGAACAAGATTGGCGCTCATTTACTAAGCATTTCGGACGTCTAATACAGCTTTAAAGGGGTACTCTGGTGAAAAATAATTGTTTTCAAATCAACTGGTGGCAGAAAGTTATACAGATTTTTAATTTACTTCTATTTAAAAATCTGAAGTCTTCCAGTATTTATCAGCTGCTGTATGTCCTGTGGGAAGTGGTGTATTCTTTCCAGTCTGACACAGTGCTCTCTGCTGCCACATCTGTCCGTGACACTGTGTCAAACTGGAAAGAATACACCACTTCCCACAGGACATACAGCAGCTGAAGTACTGGAAGACTTGAGATTTTTAAATAGAAATAATTCACAAATTTGTCTAACTTTCTGAGACCAGTTGATATGAAAACTATTTTTTTTTCACTGGAGTACCCCTTTAGGTGACTGTGTAAGGTACATACACCTGAAGAGCCACCTCTCCCCCAGTACCCAACCATTGAAAGTCATGGGATCTGCTTGTGTAACTTTCATTCTTAGACTGTTTTAGAGGGGAAAGGCATAAGAGAAGTCACCGTGTAAATATTTCATATCTTGAATTAATACATTTGTAAAGGGACCTCTGTATATTTTCTCCATATGTAACGCTGCTTTGTACTCTCCACTTGAGAGCGCTTCCCGCTGCGTCTCCAGCGCCCGTCACCAGACTAAACCACTTTATCTCTCCGTAGTAACATGTTCCTCGGTGTAACAAGTGAGCTGTCAGCCTGCAGTGCACATTTTAATCATTTCCCATTTTATATACTATGTACTGCACCAACAGCCCAAAACACAGATCCAAAGACATATTACGTCTCTGGTTGCCAAAAAGACTCTTTAATTGTTTGCCAAGACCATCTCCAGGTATTCCAAACTCATACAAGATGAAATAGTAAAAATGACATTTATTTCTCCCTGGATTCTTTGCCGGCTCTAATAACGTTTATAGAACAAGGAGAGAAATGATTCACAGATGTAGACGCACTTGGTATCTCTCATGGGGTCACTTGTGGCCACATCACAGAGGTTGACCTGCAGTATAGGCTGTAATATTCTAGGCTGCAGATCGTATGTAACCATGTTCAGATGTTTTTATTTTATTTACTGAGAAATATGATTGGCGTCGGCCTAATACCGTTGTGTAATAAAATCCTGGGTCATCACGGTGCTCAATGTGTGAACCACCGATTCAGAAGCTTTGAGTAAAGTCACGTGTATAGATGTGATGCCAGGCGGTTATAAAATGGAAATGGTGCATACATAAAGTTCAAGGGTTTAGTCCATATTGGTGATCATGTGGTGCAGGTACCTCGGCTGTGTGGGAATCTAGCAGTTTTCTTTTCCTGCAGCACCTCCACAGGGTAAAAGAGGTATTACACCATTCTAATTGATATCAGTGTACTACCTATGTAATGCATGGATATGCAGAAACCTTTAATAGATGAAGGTCCTGACCCTGCTCTGTAATTCAGAATTCCCCAATACGAAGCTTCCATTGTAATTATTCACTAGAGGTTGCTTTCTGGTATGTTATATGGTAAAAGGGGAACACCAGTTTAGAAAGATTTAACCTGTTCAATCCCCACCTATAATCTAAGCTTGTTTGTAATAGGTTTGTATTACCTGAATTGGGCCGTTTATCTGGAAGGCACCTGACTGGCTATGAAGGGTACACACTGACTGCACATGCACCCTCCTCTTTTTCCTCCTAAATCCTGATTGTTAGCCACTGTCAGTAAAGGAGCCCCCGCTGGTGATTGCAAAGTGCCTGCCATTTTTGTCCCTGCCCCAAATGCCCTCCCCCCAATATGCCTTAGGGCCCTATTACACCAACAGATTATCTGACAGATTTTTTTAAGCCAAAGCCAGGAATGGATTTGAAAATAGGAGAAATCTCAGTCTTTCCTTTATTAACTGTTCTCTTTTTATAGTCCATTCCTGGCTTTGGCTCAAAAAAATCTGTCAGATAATCTGTTGGTGCAATAGGGCCTTTAGGTTGCTTTTACACAGCCCAACATGGGGCCGTGCAAAGACATGAACGAGCACCAATTAGCAGTGGCTTTACACGGCACAGTTTAATGAGCAGCCAGAACGCACAAACTATGCCTATGTGGACTTTTAAAGAAGGAAAACTGACAGCACGGATGTGCATATATCTGTCTTGCAAGTTTCCAGATGGCATCACATCAGCAGTGTATACTTACCTTCAGTGCTGCTGTGATCCAGCATATTCACTTCCTTCCTTAGTGTCACAGATGTGTTCTGCTCTTCGGTAGAGATGAGCAAACTTGCTGGATTTCTGGTTCGTATGAACCAGAAATCTCGGCGTCTGATTCCCGCTGTCTGCTCGCTCCGTGCAGCGGGTGGATACAGCGTAAGGAACGCCTAGAAAACTGGGATACAGCCAATGCCAATGGCTGTATCCTAGTTTTCTAGGCGTTCCTTATGCTGTATCCATCCGCTGCACGGAGCGAGCAGACAGCGGGAATCACAGGCCGAGATTTCTGGTTCATACGAACCAGAAATCCGTCAAGTTTGCTCATCTCGACTCTTCGGCCACTGATTCTCCTGCCCCTGCTCCTCTGACTGTCAATCACTGTGAACAACTGAGCAAGGAACATGCAGCGACCTGAGAGCAAGTCAGTAGCGGTATACATCTCCAACACTGTCAGAAAGAAGGTGAAGATGCCAGATCACAGCAGCGCTGATGGTAAGTATGCAGTGCTGATGCAATGGCATCTGGAAACTGGCAACATGGATATATGTTTATCTGCATTTTCCTGCACCTTAACTGATCACTGTCACTTGGGCCAATTATGAGCCGAATAAACATTTCTAGGAACAATCATTGTTGATGATCTGCCCATGTAAAAGGCCCTTAAGAAACACATGCCAGAGCCAACATGTTGCCAATGGTCACATATAGGCAAACAGGAGCTCTTTAGATTTAAAGGGAGAATGGCTTACTCTGAAACCCCAAGCTCTGACTACCATAGGGACCATCTGCTCTCACGTTGTACTGTTACAATAAATTCTTCAATGTACAATGAGCCCGTTTTTAGGCACCATCTCAGCCAGGCGCCTTCTATTCTGTCTATTCTCCGGCTTCTTTTTGTCATATACAATCCATGATCTATATATCTATCACTGTTTCAGACTAATATTGTTTGTTCTTCTGAGGTCTGGCATAAAACTGTATACTTTCCATAAATACCTCTAAAGAATCATTTAAAAGCTCAGGAAAATATGGTGGTCCAGAGCAAACACTAATTCTTCTTTTTCTTATGATGTCATTCACCTATTTTTGTATGTTTGTGCTCATTTTCCTGGGCATGTGCTTGGGTTGGCTAGTCAGGGTGACATCTGTTTTAAGCGGGGTGAGACTTTTGCCCTCTACGGTCGGAGAAGCTGACGAGACATAGAAGGAATGGATGTTCCATACTCGTGTTATAGGTTGCTAAATGTATAAGCAGCGCTTAAAGTGCTCGCAGCGAAATGTTTATGCTCTAGTGCACGATCAAATAGAAATGGTATATTTTCATGAACAGCGCCTTTATTGCGGAGATATCTGCTCTGCTCCATAGGCTTTACCATATGATCAGCAAAGAGACGCAGCAGATCTTATAGTGCCTTGTGTGAGCACAGGATCTCAGTTTCTCTATTACTATGAAAGGCTTGATGATCAGGGAACAGAAAGGTCTGAGGGTCTACTATATAATGGCTTAAAGGGAATGTATAGTTAGAAAATGATCTGTTGTTTAATTCAAGTTTTTTTTTTACTTTAAAACATTTCTTAAAGAATTTTTGGTGAGTTTTTTTTTAATTTTCATTTTACTATCTATATTTTATTTTCCATTCTGGCCACTAGGCCTAACATGACTAAACCTAGGCTGAGACTTCCTGTCCTGATCATTTCCCGACAGCGTCCTCCATATCAACACAGACAGGACTACAGTAAGCGCCCTATTATCGTGCAAAAAATCGTTATATCGGTCGAATTTAAAGAATAATCGTTCTGTGTAATTGCAGGCAATGATCGAAAAATCGTTTGTGTGTCGTTGATCTGGATCTGAACCTAAAATTATCGTTAATCGTTCGCTGTAATTCCACATTCGTTTGCTCAAGTTCCACATTTTGTCACTAATTGTTCAGTGTAATTGCGCATTGTTCATTGTTTTGCTGGGATCAGAAGGAACAAACGATCGTAGTAACAATCGCAATAGCGATTGTATCTAATGACCATTGTTCTGTGTAATATGGTGAACGATTTCAGGTAACGATAAACAATCTCGTTTGCTATCGTTTATCGTTAAAAATCACTCCGTGTAATAGGACTCTACAGTGGAGGTGACTCCAGTATATAAAGGTATACACAAAAGCTGCTGTTCACAACTCAACATCCCCCTCCTTGTAGAAGAGTCTCATTAAAGGTCACTGAGCATGCCCAGAAGCCTTTCTCTTTAATCATCATGGGACAGGTCCTGTCTATTGTGCCCTATGGTCCATGGGGCTTGCTGTAAAGCATATCTCTAAATGCTGTAAAAATAGCTCAAGCAACATGACTGCCTCCATAATAATGTACGAAAAAATCAATAAAACCCAATAATTACAATCAGAAAATAGAAACAGATTAGGAAAAAAAAGAATGGTTTCAGTACCTGGCTCTGATCAGTAAAAAATCAGTTATACATGACCTTTAATAGGGGGAATGGGACTATTAGTTAGGAAGTGCTGCAAAGAGCGTCTCTCACTCTGGAGGACTCAGTGTGACCATGATAATTCTGGTTTCCCACTAATTTCAATGGGTGCCATACATTACTATACACCTGCACCTGAAAAGATACTGACCTAATGGGACATCCTCCTGTAATTCTTCATAAGTAGCCTTTGTGCACCAACATTATCATCTGGACTCTGTATAATAAAGTTTGAGGAATCAAGAAAAAAGAGGACATGGAGGTGCACCATCGATGTATAGTACAAGGCTCTGAAAACTTCCAGATTCCATTGTGCATTCCTTAAGGATTAGACCATGAGCAATAAGCACACAGAGAATGAGGAACATCCTGGAAGGGAAACTGGACCTGGCAGAACAAATAGCACAGTCGCGGATCTGCAGCAGAAATAGGAGGCATTCATTTGCTTATTCATCTGTTGTGTGCGCTGACCCCACAGGACGTCAGGCAATTGTTGACTGGAAAGGAGTTGACTGAAGCAGCTATGTATATATTGGTTTTAAGGACTAAGGCTACCTTCATACATCTGTAGTGTGGCCTGTTACCATGGACTACACTACGAATGTGCATCAGTAGTGCTCCGTACATCACAGAGCACTGCATGAAGATATCAATCCATACCGCAAATGCCGGTCCGCACTACAACCTGCACTTTCTTTTTCTTGGCGCCACAGATCGCAGTCCCGTACACACATACAGACGGGGCCATTGAAATACATCGGTCCTATGTTCTGTCCACAACCGCAACTGCAGACAAAACTACGGACGCGTGAATAAGGCCTAAAAGGGCACATGTAACCATGTGACCCATCGTGAAACCTGGAATTGAGCTCTGCTCTGCCATCACCATTTCCACCAACAACTGAAATCAGAGTATAAAAATATTCATTATTTTGTTTTCATCTGTTGTGGAATTCCAGTTGCCCCCCCCCCCCCCCCCAGAATAGGGGCCCGTCTCAATTGTGACCCCTATTGAATTTTTTCAATTTATGACCCAAACTGACAGCTTTGTGACACCGGCCTCAGGTTGGCTGGAAATCCTCAACTCTGCCACCCTGATAGATATGGCCACGATGTCATGTCTGGACTCTATACACGGCCTACTTTCAATACTACTGTGTGACATGCCATGCTGGTGCTTATAGTCTCCCATGACTGGGGGGCGATGCTCTGGGCTTCTCACCATCTAGTAATGAGCAGTATCAGGATGAGGTCACAGGCTAACATGGGCCAGCTTAGTCATAAGTAACAAGTGACTGAACATTTATCCACAGCCAACTGCGTACATCTAGCACCTCATTAACATGTTTCAGACAAAATGCTAACAACTCGGCTACCGCTAATTCTGCAATTACTAGCTATCTCCCAGGAAGCCATGTGGGTATGTGTAGAGATAGGAGGCTGCTCTTATCCCGCCGGCCCAGTGCACTGTGAGAAATACTTGTAGTTTTTCACACAAGCCTGATGCATTGTTAATGCAGACAGCTTCTTCTGGCATGTTGGGAATATCACGTTAACACATGCCAGACGGGGTAATACCATTATATTGCGCATAATAATGTGCTACTTAACAAAGAGCGGTTTGCAGCAGCCCAGCTCCAGCCGCGCGGTGCGAGTATCTCAGGGTTGCGGAGGAGATAGGCTCACTCTTAAGTGCACAGTCTGAATTATCGGAATCGATTACAGCCTCTCGAGGAATGTTTTCTTTATAGATATACAGGCCTAAAATTAGATTTGCTTTCTGGTTTAGTAAGTGTTAGCATTTAATTTCAACAGTGAGGTCACAGCTACAGGACAGACAGCCTGGCTAATACACCGATCCAGCTCACTTGTGTGTACAAGGGTTTTACTTTTCTTTTTTTCTTTCCAGAATCGAATTACTTACATCTATTAGTGTGGCCGGCAGTTCTGTGAAATACTGTTATCTACAGAGGACACTTAGGTACAATTTATGGATGGGTTCACACTATGTATATTTGAGGCTGTATTTGGTCCTCATGTCAGGTCCTCATAGCAACCAAAACCAGGAGTGGATTGAAAACACAGAAAGGCTCTGTCCACACAATGTTGAAATTGAGTGGATGGCCGCCATATAACGGTAAATATCTGCCATTATTTCAATGGTTGCTATACAGCCTCAAACATACAGCCTCAAATATACGTAGTGTGAACATAGCCTAAAGCTGTATAGTACTTAAAGGGAGGGTGCACCATATCACAATTTACAGATACAATAAATCTACTTACAAATAGAGATGATCAAACATCAGAAAATCTTAGGTTCGAACATTCCCGAACCTTCCATATTAGATTGCTGATGCCTTCCCAGAGCGTGCCCGGGGACCACCTGGAATCCTGGGCACGCTCCTCCTTCCGCACGGACCGTGAAGGCATCAGCAATCTAATGCAGAAAGTACGGGAATGTTCGAGTTCAATCGAACCTAAGATTTTCCGATGTTCAATCAAGCCTACTTACAAATTTGGAAATACATTTTCCTACCTGGATGATGCCTGGAAAAGCTGGATCCAGACCTGGGAAGCTTCTCCCAGTTTCCCAGAGCTGGATCCAGCTTTTACCGACACCCATAAAGCGTGATCTACAACACCCCGACCCCAACACAGACCTGTAACACATATGGGTGTGTGTATGGAGCATTAGAAATAAATGGGTGCTTATTCGGTCCAGAAATGGGGACAAAATAAGCGGCTATGTGGGTTACAATGGAACTAAACATACCATTGTCAGTCAGCGTTCCTAGGAATGCTCATTACTGTTAATCAGCATTTGTGAAAGGGCACTTAGAATGTTATTATACTCCAGAGCTGCACTCCTTATTCTTGCTGGTGGGGTCACTGTGTACATACATTATATTATTTTTCCTGTACTGACCCTACATCCTGTATTATACTGCAGAGCAGCAATCAGCATTCTGCTGGAGGAGTTACTGTGTACATACATTATTTATTATCCTGTTCTGATCCTGTTACATCCTGTATTAGGGTATGTGCGCACTGAGGAATTTGGCCGCCCCTCTTTGTGCAGATGGCAGAATCTGCCAGAGCATAGAATGGAGTCTTTGGCATGGGCGGAGGGTCAAGCGGGAGAGTGCGTTATCCATTAGAATTCCTTAGTGTGCACATACCCTTATACTCCAGAGCTGCACTCACTATTCTGCTGGTAGGGTCATTGTGTACATACATTACATTACTTATCCTGTACTGATCCCATACACCTCATACTGTCTGCCGAACCCACCAAAAGTGGCGGGTTCAGACAGCTTTAGCATAAGAGTGTTCCCTCAGATTAATGCGCTGTTTAATGGACTTGGGACAGGGCAAGTACTCCCAAGTAAGAGACTAGAGATGATCGAACATCGGGATTTTGCAGGGTCGATCGAACTGGAACCTTCCGCATTTGATTCCCGATGCCTTCCCGTTCCATGGGGAAGGAGGAGACAGCCTGGGTACCGCCTGGAATTCTGGGATACAGCCTATAACCTATGCCTGTTTTCCAGGCAGTACTCGGGCTGTCTCCATCTTCCCCACGGAACGGAAAGGCAGCGGGAATCAAGTGCGGAAGGTTCGACAAGGTTCGAGTTCGATCGAACCTGTAAAATCCTGATGTTCGATCATCTCTATAAGAGACGCTCTATTGTAATGACTCTCCAGGATCATAAATTAGAGGACTTCTTCTGTTAACTACAAAAAAAAAAAATTACGATTTAAATGGAACCAATCACATACATCACCCAGCACACTTCCCATACATGTCCCTATATCCTCATCCCTGCAAAGGAAAACTTATAAACTTACTTTTACAGATTGGCGTGCTGTATGGTAATAATAACCTCAAGTAGTCATCTGGGCTGTGGGCAGGTAGTCATGGTCCCGGGGCGGTTCAGCGATATAATCACGCCCGTCGAGGCGTGAAGGGTGTGATTCAAACACCAGTGAAGCTGTGACGTCCTCTAGAGGCGTGTCATAGCGTCCGGCGGTGCGCCTACGTTGTCATCATGCACATGCGCATAAGAGCAAGTCCCATTCTGTGCTGTAGGCGGTGTGATGACAACGTCGCCGTGCCGCCGGACGCTACGGCACACCTTTGGAGGACGTCACAGCTTCACTAGAGTTTGAATCACATCCCTCATGCCCAGATGGCCGTGATTACTTTGCCAAACTGCCCAGGGGACCGTGACTACCTGCCCACTGCCCACCGCCCAGATGACTACTTGGGGGTTATTACCATACAGTGCGCCAATCTGTAAAAGTTAGTTTATAAGTTTCCTTTGCAGGGACGAGGATATAACAACATGTATGGGAAGTGTGCGGAGTGGTTTATCAGCACATTTCCTGAGCTTAATAGCCATTTTAACGTGGTTCCCTTTAATAACTGGGCAACTTTCTTGAGAACTTGGCATGTCCATGCATTTTAGGAGGAGACATGGGTGAAACTATATAGAATTTATAAAAAAGTCAAGTTTCTATAGAACCAACCCGGGTGCCATAGGACCTTACCAGCATATACCTAGCCCAGTGCCTAGTTACCAAGGATCTCCCTGGGCTCCTGGCAGAAGTGCTCAGATCAAGCTGAGCAGTAATAATAGACTGCTGGTGGATGGTGCTATTAATACTGGGTTATTTATGTATTGGAGGTGGCTAATGGACTCTTATGTGGAGTCTAATAAAAGCAATAAGACAACTGAGTTTATGACGGCTTACATGTCATTGTTTGGAAATAAACTCAGATGAAAGTACATAAAGGATTAGTTACTAAGTGACAATTAAAGTGATTGAGATCTCTGCTGTATTATTCCAGTAAGGCAGATGCTGGATGAAATGTGTAATGTACTCGCTGAAGCATAGAAATAGCTTTGTTACATCAGCCCAAGAGTACAAGTTGCTGAGGAAACAGACAAATAGCTGGCCATATCAGGCTTCATCTATGGTTCTGCGCTGACATGGGCTTGTAGAAAAAATGTAAATCTGATACCTGACACACTTGGTGGCTTTCTGATGTAAAAGGCGTGTGCCCATTTGCAACCATGCTAATAGATTGAAGAAAAAAAATAATTATGAGACAGCTTTGTAATTGTTATGGCTGAAAAATCTAAGGAGATATTTGTTTCCTTGGTTACAGACTACGAACAAACTATTTGTAGTCAGATACTGTAGTCATGTGTTATTCCCTCTCATTTAATGCCCTGCTTCTTAGTAATAGAGGAGTATCAGTCCCTGCCCACTGGGTGCCATACTTCTCTTGTCCCCCCTTTATAAAGGGACTCCTTCCCACCTGTGCCTGACCATTCTTCTGTCCCCTGCCTGCCCGGACCTGTGTCCTGACTCTGAGTGAATTCTGCCAGCCCTGACAGGTGACCATCTGCCTTGTCTTTATAAACTCTGCCATCCCTGGTGTACTGCCTGAATGACTATACCTCTGCTACATTTCTTTGTACCACGCTATAGTCACAGCAGCTGCAGATTTGGACCTGGGATTTCCCTGCTGCAGTCCACACCGACTCCTTAAAGTGTCACTGTCATGAAATTTTTTTTTGCAGAAATCAATAGTCCAGGCGATTTTAAGAAACTTTGTAATTGGGTTTATTATCCGAAAAATGCATTTTTATCATGAAAAAGCAGTTTGAAGCTCTCCCCCCTGTCTTCATTGTTCTCCTATGGAGAGAGCTAAAGAAAAGACCAAAACAGGACAACAAAGAGTTAATCTACAAATCCCTCACCCGTTATCTGTTCTGACCATCACCAGTGACCTGTCTGAGCTCGGATTACAGCTGTCACCCAGCTCCGTGCCTGTAATCCTCTGTTATCTGCTTTCTGCTGCCGGCTAACTCCCTCCTTCCTCCTCCTCCCTCCCCTCTCCCTAGAGCAGACAGGGTACGTCTCCTGCAACAAGTCACAATTTTCAGATTTTTCAGAGTGGATGAAAAAGAGGAAGGAGGGGGGGACCTGGGAAAAGGCTTTTTACATGCAGATAATGGCAGATTTGGCTAATAAACCCAATTACAAAGTTTCTTAAAATCGCCTGGACTATTGATTTCTGCAAAAAAAAAAAATACGACAGTGACTCTTTAAGTGTAAATGGGGAAAAAAATTAGATACAACACCCAAAGGACGCTTTTCGGGTTGTTTGCATCATTGTTGATTTTTGTCATATGTCATATGTTTGAATTTTTTTTTGTGTTTTTTTAAACATTGATGCTTTTTCATCTTGGATTCTACAGAGGTAGGGGGGTAAAAATGCCAGAAAAAAAACATCATGTCTATATGCATATGGGTGTTTTGTTTTTTTCCCTTGTCATACATAAAAATGCCTATGGTAATGCAAACTAAAATGAGAAAACACAAAAAAAAACTGCCAGGGCTAGGGCATTTTTTTCTGCACAAAAAAACGCAATTCAAAGCAGACAGAGGTCTAGAACAGAACATCTTCCTTTAGGATGTTTGCAGAGATTGATACCATAACTGGTCTTACAGCCTTATTACACTGAAAGATTATCGTCCAAATGAGGCAGAAGCAAACAGTGCATGGGCACAGCCTGCTATTTAGTCATTGTATATAAACAGTGTATGCATCAACTCAATAATAACACAGTATGCAGTAATTGCCTCAGCTCCCCCTAGTGGTGGCAACAGAAAGACAATGTTATACAGTGCTCGCTCAAGTAGGCTTGAAAGCTAAAAATATTTTATTGTGACGAAAATTATATGGAAAACTAGTAGTTTTCCCCCAAGATGTCTCCCTCAAAAAGTTTGATTTTGTAATGAATACACAGTGCCCCAGAAAAATAAAATTCAGCTGCCCTCATAAGGGGGAATTTATCAAGAGTGAAGCAAAATTTGCTGTGTTTTGCGCAAAATTGAGAGTCTATACTCTTTACAATGAGAAAGCCAATGTTTCCCAGCGAGATGCCTACTCTGGTCAGATCATCCAGATTTTCACGTGAGCCGCGGATCAGGCCATCTGTGGCATAGTATGGTTTTGATGCTGCAATGGTCCAGAAAACACCATTGTACAGTATGTAAAAAATACATTTTTAATTTTCCATCGATGCTGCCACTTTTTTTTGTGGGATTAGTGGTACATTTATTGGCACCATATTGGGGTACATACTGTATATAACAATGGTGATTTCGGCAGGTCCTAACAACTGATTTATGGAGGCTTCTAGACTCTCACTGATATCAGGAAGAGAAGGATCAGGAACATTGAATTTCAGGTGCCTAATTCTATTGCTCTTAGGTAAATAAGCGGCCTCCTCTAGAGGAGTCTGGCTGCGGCTTAGCCTTTTTCTGTACATTATTAATTCTAATGGCAATTGTAACATTTTCTAGGGACAGGCACGATGGTTAAGCACAGGAATGAGGATCTTTAGTAGGGTCATTGGTGCCCTTAAAGTGTCCTGGCTCTGCTAGAATGGCAGGTCAGAAAGTGCCATAATGTTTATTGCTGTCTGGTTACGTGCTGGATGTCAGAGAGCTGGGGATCTCACAGTAGTAATTTCTGTGATTGTTTTAGTCCTGCGATACTGATGTTAAACATGAGCCTGGCTGTCAGACAATGGGCATCCACTACACCCAGAATACCTACTCTTGTTTTATTCTGCAGCCTTGTAAAAAGGGGCATCAGGTTAAAAAAAAGGTCTGCTAGTGACTGCCATAAAGATGAAAAAGTAGAAATAAAAGTGTGGGGTTTTGTTACACCTACACCATGATTATTCTGAAC
Organism: Dendropsophus ebraccatus; assembly: GCF_027789765.1. Taxonomy (NCBI): domain Eukaryota; kingdom Metazoa; phylum Chordata; class Amphibia; order Anura; family Hylidae; genus Dendropsophus; species Dendropsophus ebraccatus. Next base: position 97,805,240 of record NC_091462.1, on the reverse strand, counting down.
CGCTCACATACACAGTACACAATTGCTTATAATAGTGACAAGTGTAATGGAAAACCAATTTAATGTTTGTACACTCATAGCACCAGTGCTTTAAAGTTTGTTTTTTTCATCACCACGTGATGTCTTTATTATTACAGAAAAAAAACAATCAATGATATGTTTCTTCTCGTCTGGCTCATTAGAAGACAAAAGAAAGAAGGAGAAGAAGAGAGAAGATCAGGATGGCAGAGGATGGGCATCAGAGGTAGGAACAAAGAGTAACAAAGATATATGCATCAGTATAGAACACGTCTTCAAACATCATTAAACAAATAGAATCCAAAAGCCAACCTGCTCATCTGTGAGCTTGGACTGGTGCTGCCATGAGGGGTGAGTTCATTGAGATTCTCGCAGAAGCACCACCAATCTGTATTGTGAAGCACAAAAGAATTCAATATACCCATTGACTAACAGAGGCGTACTTGAGAACATCATGCGGTTGGACGTATGCAAGCCAATTCACAGCACTGCAACAAAGGGAGAAATCTGCCGTGGCACAGACTTTATGGCAATGAAGGGAAATCTATCGGTGAGATGCAGGTACCTTAAAACGAAAGCATACAAGGATGGGAGAAGTTGACAGACAGCGCCGGCTGCTTATATATATTTCTTGAACCTTTTTTTTTTTAAAGAAATTTTTTTATATTATTGTGCAACAAAATATTATTTTTCAGGATACAGTAAAACAAGCACAATAAACAATATTTTTCATTAGAAAAAAAAAATCTTGTGGTTATTATTTGTTTGTTCTATTCTCTGGATACGTACGGGAGAACCGTCATCCAAAGTCCCATTATGTCTCTGTGGTTTATACATCAATAAAACCCAAATGTTTTTGAGAAAAGGCTGGATGGGGGGAGGGGGAGGAGAAATATGTATTGCTTCTTTTGGTGTGAGTGGTGTGTTCTATGTTCGTCTAAAAATACTCTTTCCAAATTCCTTTCCAGTGAAGACGTTGTGGTAAAAGATACATTCTCATGTGCCAGTCAAATTTCTCTTTCATGGTCAGGAAAATAAAGTCTTTGGTTGACAAGAAAGGAGAAAAAAAAAGAATCTTAAACCTTTTACTCTCAACTGGAGCGCACAAGGAGTAATACTTTATTAAGTGAAGGAAGCATTAAAGTTGAGCTGACCGTCCGTCAAAGCCTGAGGAACACTCTCATACCGTTGTCGCTGGACCGTACTGAAAATGCAAAGGAGAGGTCTCTCGAATGCGGACAGAGAAGTGGCCTTTGTTCCACAAACTCTGAAGCGAGAAAGGCAGAAAGTCATCGTCCAGCCATTGTTCTTTATTGTTTTCAGAAGTAAACACCAGTGCAAAATGGTCCAGTTGGTCTTCAGCGTAACAGTATCCTTCTGGCGTTCCCAGCATGCTCCTGGAGATCTCGTTCATCTGGAGGACCACCAGCTTGACAACTTCCCGAGCTGCTGTTTTACTCGTTATATGTAACTGGTCACAGAAAAAAAAAAAAAAGAAAAAAAATATTTTAAATGGCTGAATAGCGTATTTCTGGAGGCATAAAAGTTTCCGATACTTTACAGCTCTTTGCAAAAGTATTGTTCCCCTTTCAGGTGTTCCCTTTTATTACATACGTGTCACGGTGAATGGTTTCTGACCTTTACGAAAAAATTATAATAGGACAGGAACGGGAGTAATCGCAGAAGTTTTTGGATTAGTTCAACACCCATATTAACTGTAGGGAAAAGTAATTACCACCTTGTAGCAAACAGGCCACCAAATCCCTATTTGAGTCTTGGACTTCGCTCTTCTCTCAAAGCTTTAGGTTTTCACATACAGACTGCTCTTTTGCCACAGAATTTTCGATGACAACTAGACATGAGCGAACCTTGAGCAGACTCTCCAAACCCAAACTCTCTGCATTTGATTACCAGTGAATGAAGAAGTTGGATACAGCCCTAAGGCTGTCTAGAAAACATAGATCTAGCCTATGGTCTATGGCTGTATCCATGTTTTCCAGAACTCCATAGGGCTGCACCCAACTTTTTAAACCACCAGTTATCAAATGCAGAGCGTCATCTCTATTGACAACACATAAAAGGGTTTTACCTCTCAGACCCCCACAGACCATTAGTATGAGGGTCTTGTGTAGCCCTGACTGTATGGGTAGTGGGGGCAGTTGAACACACTGCCACTTCAGTACTCAGCTACCCTTTTTAGGCCCATAGGCCCATCTGCTTCTATGGTTGTGGGGATCCCCCTCAGACTGGGACCGATCAGACACTTAGGTCATGAGCGTCAGTCATTGGAGAACCCATTTAAGAATTTGTCTAGACAAGTACTTCTCACATTTTGTAGGCGGCTTCACTTTTGATTTGTTTTATGTCACACTTTGCTTAGGAGAAAAATGAAAAATATAGTGAAAAATACTTTTAATTTTGGCCTAAAGTGTTACTGTTGTTTCATAAAACTTTTGACATGTCATAGAGACATGTCAAGAGCCGGGAGAGACTGCGCTTAGCAGGCCCAGACCCAAACTGATCAAAACTTTTGACGTCTCTATGGAATGTGAAAAATTTTGGGACACTTAAGAAGCACTCCCCACAACCTGTTTTATTGGCTTTCCGGCTGCAGGCTGATAACTATACCCAGCAGTGATGATCACTTTCCCACGGTGCAGCGTTATTCCGGTCTCTGACACCATTGAAATCATGCTGGCGCTCCACTTGTGCTGCATCTTCAAAGGCCGGAAGTCAGTGTTCTATATGCATCTTGCATTCATAAAGATGCATTAAAGACACTGATTTAGGGTCATCAAAAGCACAGGAGAATCAAGAAGAGCAGTGAGGTCAGTGCCAGGTATGTAAATGGCATCAGAGCATCAGAATAGCCGCACAACAGGAAAGCAATATTACTGGTGAGTATACTTGTTAGCCTGCAGCTGGAGAGCCAATAAAACAAATTAGGGGGGAGAGTGCTTCTTTAAAGGGGAAGTCCGAACAGACCTCTTTTTTTCACAAGTGCCAGATCATGATGTGTCAGCTTCCGCTCAGCCAGTCAGCGGCCGTAGTGGGGTCCTCCCCATCCCCGGCACTTGGGGAAAAAAAAGAGGTCTGCCCAGACTTCTCCTTTAACTTTGGCCACTTGTAAGGCTCCACTACAAAAAGGTTACTTAGGAAAATCCAAAACTGCATTTTTGAGTTTCCTGTGGCTGGTTTCACTTTACGTTTTTCTGTTTCAATTAAATGCATCTATCTCATCGTAAATACCCTTGTGGCTCAGGCTAGTTGCAAACTGTTATGCAGTGTACAGCAAGATCTGCTTAATGCAAGGTCCCGATATATATGCCTATATGCATGATGGGGCCAAAAGTTTGTGATTTTGGCTTCTATTCAGTATATATGCAGTTGGGTATGCTAGATGGAATAGTGGTGTTCCTCTGCGCAATACCAATGAAACAGCTGCAGCAATAGGGCGTATACTGTGCGGGATATGTCCTTTTACTATAGTACCTATAAACATGATGTTTATCTGGGAATTCCATGAAACCAGCCTAAGTAATGCTTATGATGATCATAATCGAGTTTCAACCTACAGAAAGATGGTGACACTTTCTTAGCAAGTTTTAAAGATTAAAGATTTCATAATGAGGTGACAGAATACATACAGACCTTCTGCTACAGTACCTTAACACTCATCTCTTTAGACAGACCCGTCTCGTATTGTGGATATATCCGTAAAGTTACTGAGTTATTCTTTTTTCCTTGGCCTGATAAAATTTTCGGCTCCAAAGGCTCTTGGAAGTCATGTGTCCACTCAACAGAGTGAGTGCGGTAGATTCTCCGTGAGTTTTCACACGGCTGATCATTGTCCGGGGTAAAAGAAGTGCTTGTCCTCAGGCCCCGCATAGTACGGTGACTTGTAGGTTTGGACTCCGTTGGAGAGCTGTCTACAGAACCTGGACAGGACTTTCGAGAGGCCTTGTAAGGTTGCTTAGGAAAGTCCAGGCTGCTGGTACGGACACAGTAAGCTTGCCGCTTTTCAGTAATACGCAAAAGTTCAATCTGGCGGCTGGGAAGCACAAAGTCACTGTCATAAAGCTGCTGTGGACGATCATCTTCCTGAGTCAATACTTTGGGCTCATGTGTCTGCAGTACATCGGGTGTACCATCTCTGAAGCTACGAATGGTCCTCCTGCCACATTCCTGTCCAGAGGAGTAAACCAGGTCCAGCTCCTTCGGACTTTGGGCTCTGCTAGAGTCATAATCACTATCGGTGGCAAGGAAGACTTCTGAGGAGCCCTCTTCATCGGATACACCATGGGAATCTAGAAGAGGGGAAGACTGGTTCGTGAACTTCACATCCAAGAGTTCATTATCGGAGTAGGGAGCAGATAGCAGATCTACAGGTGCAAATATCAAAAGGAGGTAAGTAGGTTATAACAACCTTCTTACAAAAACATCAGATCATTACAGTGTATGAAACGTGTATAAAACCCTGCGGTTGTAAGCTGGACAAACACACTGCAATATTGTCAGCCTCACCTGACAATTTTTGAATAGTTGATACATTTTTGAGTTGAGTAGATAAAAGGAGTGTTAAAGGGGTTACTTGAACCTACCCCGACAGCAGGACGATCTAACAGATGGATCCAATATGTCCGATCCTTTCAATATTTCTACTGGAAACGAATGCTGAGGCACATGCAAGTGAATGTGTGAGCAGGATTGTTGGACAGACAGCTATCAGTGAATGGCCAGCTTTTCCCATACATAGACTAAAAGGCCTTTTACATGGGCCAATTATCAGCCAGGAGCGTTGTTAGAAACACTCTGTTCACACTGTGATCAATAATCGGCCTGTGTAAAAGTGACCACGATCAGCTGAGGACCAGGAAAATCCTTGATCCTCGGCTGATCATCTGTTTAGAGCAGGCTTTAAAATAAAGGGAAATTGACTGCAAAGATTGTATATAATTTCCAGATCACAGGCAGTTTGTAATTACCAAGTTACTTGTGATCTGCCATCTGGCTTCTGCAGGAGGCAGGGCCTAAAGATTCAGTCAGCAGCCCAAGGACTGGAGAAGCCAGATACTGGATCACAAGCAGGATGGTAAGTATAGACTGTTTGTGATCTGGAAACTGACAGCACAGTTATATACATGCTATCAGTTTACAGGGCTGCACAAACGATACAGTGATCATTCGTGCAGCCCGGGCCCTCGATTCCTCATGCCTTGTAAAGGCACTGCAAACGAGCACCAATATTGCCATTCTTGTGCTCATTTGCGGATGCCAGCGGCCCAGAAATCATCAGGTCTAAAATTATCCTAAGTGGTAAGATTAACCATATCACTTGTAAATGCTGATCTATTAAATAATTCAAATATGGCTGGTCATCCAACTATTGGCCAAGTGGCATTCTACTCACCAGTGATGGCCACTTTTCTTACTGACCTGTGTTGAGCTTTCTGTTGGTTTCAGGAGAGGGGGTTGGCGATGGAAAGTAGTCCAGGTGAGATGAGGTGGACTGAGCTTTCTCCTTGAGAAATATTTCTCCAGAACCGTTGAGGAACCAGGTGAGGGGTACAGCACATGATGGTTGTTTGTACCTAGCATGTTGTAGGGCATCCATCATCCACCGCATCTCCCTCCAGATCTCTTCCATTTGCTGCATGGTTAAAAAAAAAAAAGAGAGGTATCATAATAACGTGAAATGCTAAGTTATTAATCAAACACTTGATGCCAGGTTCTTGCAGATCTTGGAAGGTTCCTGCAGTGGGACACTTCCCGTCAACAGCTCATTACCTGGATTCTTAGGGCCCATTTTCACTACAGAATGTCAATTCTTTGAGCGGAGAGGGGAGGCACGCAACGCCTCCCATTGAAAGAGATAGCAGGCGGGATTCGGCACAGAGTCCGCAGGCGGGGGTTCCAAGCGGAATCTCCACCCCGATTCCGTAGTGTGAACGGGCCCGTATAACTGAAATTTTTGCCCTATTAAAAAATGAGCAAGAAATAGAGAAGGTACTGAAACACATGGCTAGAGATTCTATGAATTGTCCCTGTGGCTCTGTAGCAGTGTTCCCCAACCTTTAGCTCTGTAGCTGTTACAAAATTACAACTACCATGATTCCTTGGGCATGATGGGAAGTGTAGGGATGCCCATAATATTGTTCTTCTACCTCCTATCATCATACTATAAAGATTTCAGCAGGGTTGTGCTACAGAGGAGGACCCCAGGCTGACACTTGGCACCCGCCCAGACATTAATTGTAGCCCTGCTCACTATATTTTCAGAGTATTCTGCAAAACAAAACAAATGCTAAATGTTTCCGCTTCCAAACCTAAAAGGAGGAAAAAAGCTTTTCTGTAACCCAAGATATCAAATGAAAAAAAAAAAAAGCATAAGAATAAAAATTGCAGACTCAACTCCGCAGGAGCACGGCCTGGTCAGACCAGACGACTCCTTCAATTGCCTCCCAACCAATAGCCCCATTAGCCAAAGAACAGACTGCCATGATAAATAAATGGCATGGAGACGTCTGCTCCAGGCAGAATCAGTACACACGCCTTCATACACAGCGTATCTCCCTGACTTCCTCTGTGGGACTTGGCAAGGTCAAGTCTGTATTAGTGGTGAAAAGGTCTCCCAGTCTTTATCCTGTTGGCTGGTGCAGCCATACACTTATACAGTTATCAAAGCATGTATTAAATCTCCTCCCGCATACCCGGCCTATGCCAGCAAACTTGTCTTACTCATAGGGGGACTGCCTGCTATTCCTTTCCAGCAGGGCCACAGAAGTGCTATTTGGAAGCGTGGGCAAAACACTGCTGGCTCCTACTAAGTAATAATCATTATCGAAAACACAGAAGACGTTAGTAATACCACCAGTGTCCTATGTGGCTTGTAAAATGATAATCTTAGAACCCATGGCACCTGTGGGCAGCCTGTTGGTGGACGGCTATTACTGCCTGACCCAGACTCCAGAACAATATGGAATCTATAGGAATGCCAATAGCTCCGTCTGATCCTCCATTACACAGCGTATAATGAAAGTGTTTACAGAAAAGCTTCATAACTGGTCACGGGAGGAACTGGCGGGATGCTGTTTGGAAGCCAAGTAGGAACGAGATCTCAGATTTATCAGGCAGCCCTTCCCTACAATTACACTTTATGTGTTCTTGTCAATAGGCCTGTTGATTTAGAGCTGCCCTTGGCTTAATTCATACCTGTACTTTACATACGTTCCTGCCAGACGAGATGAAATGTTTTCTACCACAAGTTGAAGTAGACATTGTTCCTACTGAGTGACCTCATGTCCATTAGTAGGTAGCTTCATAATGAAGTGTGGTATTACTTACTCCACAGTCTGTCTTCTCGTAATGACAGATGAAGGAATAAAGGGTAAGATAACCATGCTACATTATATGAGGCTATTAAAATAGAGCAAAATTACTTAAAAGGAAAAAAAAACTATCATATCTGTATTGCTACATAAAAAAATAAAAACAATGCATAATAATACAAAAAAATAAACCAAAAAAAAATAAATAATAATAAATATACACACCTAGAAAAGAACACAGGACAATAGGCTGACCTGAATGGATGGATGTAGATTTTTGCCCTTACAGACTATGTTACTATGTATTTAGTGTTTTTTGTCTCCTTACTTTAAGGGTTTATCCAGCATTAGGATTTTTTTCTATAATGCTGCCCCCGCTGACTGTAGGTTACCGCCACCTCTGAGACAAACTCGTCTTGGGAGTGACAGCCCGCTCAGCAAATCACTGACTGAGACGGAACAGTGCAGCAGCCAGTGATTGGCTAAGCGGGCTGTTACTACCAAGACGAAGTGGCGGTGGCTGCAGACAGCGGGGGACACCAGAGATGCCATAACAGGACACCTGGGGGAGCGCAGGGAGATAAGCATAACATGTTTATTATGTACTGGTTATGGTCTGTTACTGCAGGTATAGTTGTTTTTTATTTATTACCTGGATGTAATCCTGAACTTGCTGATGTCGCTGCTTTGCTGTGGTAAGTTCAGTGTCGGAGAAGGCTTCCCTGAGACTCTGCTGAGACAGGAGAGACTCCAATTCCAGCAGGGCAGATAGCTGACAATACTGACTGATGAACTCCCGATCATAAGTGAAAAAGTGAACTGCAAAAAGAAAAAGTGCAACCCAGTTTATTACAATGTAGAGTAAAAGTAGAGCAGCCATAGATGTGGATGGAACACAAGGGTGTGTGATTAGGAAGCTGAGGGGTGTGAATCATGTTATGAAGCTCCTAATCACACCCCCTTACCCCATTTACACCCATTTTGCCCATCTGACTGTTCAGTGGAAAGCAACCCCTTTGTTCTCAGAGAGATAAGCTGGTGCCATAGGGAACACATGTATAAGGAGTAGAGGGAAGATAACTGTCGGACCACAGTTAATGAAGGTGTATAGGCACCTTAAGACCCCAATGATCATTATAACAGCTGCCCCATGTCTGTTGCTTGAATGGAGCCATAGACGAGCATAAGTGTTGCTGTTCCATTCTTGGTGTACAGCAGTGATTTTCAACCAGTGTGCCGTGGTCGGGTGTGCCACGGGGAAAGTTCCCCAAACTATGGTGCCCCTGTGAAACAGGAGAAAACAATGGGGGAGAGAAACCTGGGGATGGGGGAGAAACAGGGGAGAGAAGCAGGGGGGAGAGAAGTTTGGTGGAGAGAAGTTTGGTGGAGAGAAGCACAGGAGAGAAGCATGGGGGAGAGAAGCACAGGAGAGAAGCAGGGGGAGAGAAGCACAGGAGAGAAGCAGGGGGAGAGAAGCACAGGAGAGAAGCAGGGGGGAGAAGTATGGTGGAGAGAAGCACAGGAGAGAAGAAGGGGGGAGAAGTATGGTGGAGAGAAGCAGAGGGGAGAGAAGGTTGAAAATCACTGGTGTACAGGACTGATAAAGAGCCAAGGGATGTATTTCACCGTCCAAAGCCTTTCAGATGTATGACTGCCATCAGAGGGGATCCCACCGATTTACCAGTGATCAGCTATGCAGTAGACCGGTATATCACTTTATTAGGAGCCTGGAGAGATCATCTAATCCATTGGGTATGTGACATTTGGTGCCCACAGAGGGCTATGTGAGGGATATTATAAAATAACGAACAATACTCGGAAAATGATCGCCAACACTGGTTACAGGTACGGCTATCTGGAGCTGCAAAAGTTATAGCTCTATAAGCGCAACTATTGTAATGGAAACAATGATCAAATCCAAAAATCAGCGGCGGATGTGGATTGATTGTCAATGTTTGGCATCAGGTTCTTAGACTGTTGGGTCTAGGATACGGCTACTAGTATCCCTGAAGACTGGTATATAAGGTCTGACTTGTTCTGTTAATATCATGTGTATACTACTGTGCTATGGAGCTGAATACATGGGAGGAGGCTGTACATTGGCGTTCTCCTCTAATCTGATGATTTGTTCTGTATTTTCTACTATGACATTAACGTTGTAGGTTGCTGTCATACCGTAGGATATTTTTTTCTAAAAAACACAAGTGATTAAAAGGAAGAAAAGAATTGTACTTGGCTGATTGTGTTCATTGGTTTTTTTAATGAAGTGAGCCGCGTTGTGGAGCCCCCCCGATGGGGATTGTGGGTTTTATGAATGTTTTTGTTGTTATCCCACATTTCCCGGGAAGACACCGGGGATTGGCGCATTAGCAGCTAATTCTGCCGCCAGCTCTTATCCCAGCATGTACACAAGTACCTGATACAAAGAGCTCATGTGATGTTTACTGGTATAAAACACTGGCAAATAGCGAAGTAAACAGAAAAGTACATAAAAACTAAAATTGGTAAAGCACTTGTAATAGTCACAATGCAGGGATTAGACAGGCATCATGTAACACACCATGCATTGTGGTGAAAGGTTATAAAATAGTTCTCATTACTGCGTATGAAGACCCCCTCTAATACCTTAAATCAGGGATGGGGAACCTTCATCCCTCCAGCTGTTGCGAAACTACAATTCCCAAAGGTTGCCCATCCCTGCCTTAAATAAAGGGGCTCCCCTGCTATGTAGTGCTCCATGCCCTTAAGACTCCAACTGGCACACATCAAGAGAGGTCAAGTTTGGGGATGTATAGTTGCATTACAGTGTATTGCTGGTCTTCTAACCTCCTGGCCCTTTAATCCAGTGGGGCATTAACAGGAGGTAAAGTGCAGGCTGTGTGACACCTGAGCATGTTGTAGTAGTTAGCCTGAGGATATGTGTGGCTAACAATAGTACAATACAGCTGGAAGCATGGTGGCTTACATGGGGACATACTGTATGGGGCTAATGGTGGCTCACATGGGGACAAATATGGCAGGCTTTCTAGATGGTACTAGAATGGGCATTTTAGTATAGCTTTTTTAAGCTTTCTTAAAATCAGAACATTTCAGTGAATTGAAGACCAAGCAGCCATTATATAGTGCTCACTACTGAGCCAAGTGCTTGTTATATCATCCTGACCCTAGATGGTTATTAACCTTGTACCAACTACCAGTCATTTGGAGCCAAGTACTATCATATCTGGAGTCAATGTTATTTCCAGTGGCTTCCAAGCCAATGGTGGGCTATCATAGACTAAGGGTCCTATTACACGTAACGATAAGATCATTACTCCATGTGATAAAGACAGTGATCAGCTGAGAAAAACGATTATTGGCTGATCAGGTCTTTTGGCCCTGCCTTAAAATCATCAGCTGATAAATAAACGTAATACATAACTGTGCACGCTCCCCAGTGTTCTTCTCGATACTGCCCACTCACCACCAGCGCTGAAGCTTCCACACCGGTATTTAAAGTGACCTGCTGCTCAGCCAATCATTAGCCATGGCGCTGTCCCATCTCAGCCAGTGATTGGCTGAGCGGCCTGTCATTTCAGAGACCGGCTCTGAAGTGCCAGCAGCAGCTGTGGGCGGAAGTTAGGAGAATACTAGTCTGCTTCCGCCATGCCTATTACATGAAGCGATGTGCAGCAGACCGCCCCTGTCATGATCAGGCTGTTTCAACATGTTAAAAGACTACGATCAGCTGACATTGTGCATGTTGGCTGATCATGGTCTTTTACCATGCGCTGTTACACCAAACAATTATTGTCCCGAATGGCCGGTAATCGGCCAAGTACTGCCTATAATCATTTGGTGTAAAAGGGCCTTTACACTTAAGGCAAGGGCTGCACAGACATCACTAATGGTATATATATATATATATATACATACATACATATACATACATACATATACACATACAGCTCTTGCTACACGACTATCGAGCTGCGTAATAGACTTAGTAAGCGAGCGCTGATCTAGAAGACCCTAACCTGATGTGTTAACATCACTACTGTATTTTTGCATGAAATAGGCTTTGCACAAAAAAACTCTCACTTTCTGATGCCTAACACCAGTTGATAAATTTCCCCTAAATTTTTGATTTTTAACTTGTGAAAATTACTTGAAAAAAATAAACACAAACATATATATAAATAATCAATAAAAGGCACTAGCAACAAGGATAAGACTGTTACCCAGCTCAAATATTTGCAGGGGCAGTGTGAGGAATCCTGAGTAAGGGGTGTAAGGGTTGTTCTGGCCGGGGGCTGTGCAAACATCATCAGAGGGAGGAAGCAACAACAGCAGAGAGACCTGACCTCCGAACTCTAGCACTTCTTGACTGTATAACCGGAAATCTTTAGCCTATAAGACAAGTAGAAAGAGCAGTGAAGCGGATTTCTTAGCAGTAGTGACCTGTCAATAAGTTTTGCCGTTCTCAGTGCTGACATTAAGCGTGACCACGTTGCAGAGGTGGCACTAAGAAGGGTAAGATTATATTGCCCTCTTCTTCTAGCACACACAGTAATCGGCTTTGAAGGGGAGGCTACCTCTTGAAGGGGAATGTTGACTTGACTCATCAGTTCCTTCACGGCCGTCTGAAGTTCTTTTAGCAATAGGCTCTGGCTGCAGTCCGAGTCCTGCTCATTGCCCATTGGTTCATCCACATTGGCCATAGTCTGGAGCCATTCCCATTCTTCCCTAAGTAGAACATGGCAAAATGATTACACTTTACAGCCAAACAAAGTAATAAAAAGCTACATGGATCATATACAGGTCATAGCGACAGACACTTTTTAGATGTGCTTTTATAATGATGGTCTCTCAGAAATGTAAAAGATCTTGAAGATGACAGCAAAGAGCATCTCCCAACAATTTCGCATTACATGGACAGCCTACTGATTTCAATAGCAACTAGGTTACACTTCATTCACCCTGTGGAGACATTGCAGAGAAGTTCCTAAGTGGTTTCCTAGTTGAACGACCTGACCACAGTTATTGTTCAGAATGACAACCTCAACAACATTTTGTCTTTGAAGCAGGAATAATGGGCAATGGAAGAAGGTGGCTTGCTCTTTTTATACAACGGGCTGAGCCTCGGACACTATAAAAAGTTGGCTGAAGAAGTGTAATGCTTGGAAATGTTTTGCTGAAAACCTTGGCTCCTGCAAAAATTTCTTGAGAAATGAACAAGACAAAGCCTTTAATACAAACCTGATTGACACCACCGTGCACACTGTAACGGTGCCGTCTATTACTCTTAGTGCCGCCTGATCCCTGAGATCTCCTCTGGTTTGTATATCTGCAAATGTGCTAGTTGGTGCACTGACAGTAGGCCCAGAAGCTCCAGAGCACCAATATCCCCCCATCCCAATGACGTGCCAGGCCAGGGACAGACTTCACTCTGAAGGTGGCACGTCATTGAAGGGAGGAGATATCATGCTCTGGGGGTGCTGGGTCCGCCTTCACTGCACCAACTAGCACATTTGCAGATATACAAACAAGAGGATATCAGGAAGTATGTGGCAGTATGAACGGTCAGCACTGTTGCAATGTGCGTGGCAGTGTTGATCAGGTTCTTATTTTAACTCAATCTCATTTCGCTTTAAGGTGGTCGGCCTCCAAATTCACCAGATCTAAATCTGATCGATCATCTGTGGGATATGCTGGAAAATCTGATCCATTGAGGCCGCACCTCACACATTTTAGGACTTTTAGAATCTGTTGCTGACATCTTGGCGCAGATATCGCAGGACAGCTTCTAAGGAGTCCAGGCCTCAATGGGTCACAGCTGTTTTGGAGATCTGCACAATGTTATAACTCATTGCTGTATACAATCATTTAAATCCTGATTCACCGTTATACCCTAATAGATTATAGAAGTGTAAATGTACACACAAAACGCAATAACAGCTTCAATTCTGATTGAACTTAATGCGGAAGAGTTCCAGAAACAAGATAAGCCCTTTATCCAATATCAACACTTTCATTGACTTGACCTTGTCTTGAACCATTGTGGATTTCCTTCTCGGTATCCCTCCAAGATATTTACTAAGAATTGGTAGCTTGTTGCTTATTAGGGTTAGATAAGACTCCAGCCAATGAAAGCCGTGTATAGTAAGTGTGTCTGCCTCTCCTGCTGTTCTAAACCCTATGCCGAAACATGTGCTCAGACGCAGCCGAATGAATGGCGCCTCAGGAGCTGTTAAGGGGCTTCGGGGATTGACTGGGTTAAATCCCCAGATACAGACAGATCAGAAAAAATTTGCAGCCTCAGTTCTCATGGCTTAACCCTGTGCACATGGATTAGTGACCATCAGGAAAAGCAGCGACAGGTGATACTACAGGCAGATATTTCAATTCTGTCCATCCAGGCAACTGATGATGGTGGGATTAAAATCCTGAAACATGAGTTAATTTCAAATGTGCAACGTGTGCACGTGTGTGCGCTCTCTGCTCTGGAGGATGGGGGAAGGTGAAAGCTAGCTGGAGACCTAAATAGAGCACAGTGGCCGGGTACGTGCCTCACTGAAATGACTTTGGCATGGTGAAGGTAAACTGAGTATGCTACGCAGCGTAGTGTAAGGTGTCTCCATCCATTCCCAGTCTAGGGTGATGCCTGTCTATACATCTTGCAAAATTCTAAAGCCAATGATACTACTTCTAACTATGCTAACAAAATATTCTGCATCAAATGGGAGTTGAGCTTGTGCAAAAAAATCAGCTCCTATTATAAGGGTCTTGTGGAGAGAAGCATGGTGGGCCAAGGTTCAGGTCCTGCAGAGGAGTCCATCGTAGTCAGTCCCCTGCAACTATGGCCCAAGTCTTATGGCATGACTCTTATATAGCCTACTAGTTAAAAATATGCAAAAATCCAATTACAAATGGGTAGAGGTGCACAATGAACATCAATATGCACATGACTTGCTAGAAAGCTTATGACCTCCATTGGTATGGAAGACCAAGTAGGAGAAATAAAAGTCCATGCTTCTATGCCTGGTGTAGACTTATAGCAGGTACTCTCCTTACCTCACCAGCCGGGCCAGATTGGCTCACTAGAGTACCAAAGGACGCCAGGTGTGCTAAAGGTCTGGCAGAAGACAACCCTATTTGTAAGCGACTCTGGAGTCAGGAGATATGTCCTGTGCGCATATAATAATATATAACAGACAATGCATACAATGATAACAAGGATTACCATGGCAATACAAGTGGATGGGACCATTATCTGTATAAATGGAGGGTTTCTTTTAGTGAGACCAAGGAGCTAAGTCCAATACTGCTGACTACTATTGATTACATCATGGGTCTCTAAACTGCGGCCCTCCAGCTGTTGTAAAACTACATTTCCCATCATGCCTGGACAGCCAAATCCAAAGCTTTAGCTGTCCAGGCATGATGGAAGTTGTGGTTTCTCAACAGCTGGAGGGCCGCAGTTTGGATAATAAATAATATACAGTCAACTAGTTGTCAGCAATTCCAATGGCTCAAGGCTCCTATATAAAAATGTAAGCTGTCTTCGACAGTCTAATGTGTGTGGGATGGAGGAAATTTGGTATGTTGAACCTCTGATTTCGATGTGACAGTCAATGGTCTTTTGTGTATCTGTGGGAGAATTGGGCATGTTGACTTGCCGATTTTGATTTGACAGCCAATGGATAATGTGTATGGGGAGAAAGAATCGGACATGTTGAATATGAAGTGCCTAATCCTTTACTGCTGGCAGAGGAGTCTAGCCTCTCCACTTCCCGAATTCAGAACACATGATCACTCAGTGAAACTAAGTTTTCATGCATATGGGCAAATTGGGAAAGATCACTGTCAGCTGACTAAGACAAGACCATTGATTTTATAGTCTGTGTCTGGTGTTATTCTTAATGGTCAAGTTAAATTGCCATTTATTATGATACAGGAGACATTTGATAAGTTTACTATGAGTAGAGTCCGATCTCTCAACTGTTCTCGGCCAATCATCATTGATGTAACACTCCCGGTGATACTGATTAGCGGACCACAGTCCTCAATACTCATGTCTTTTAAGGCTATGTTCACACTGCGTATGATTCCGTCCATAGATCGTACGCCGCCGTACATGTGGAGCTGAAACTACGGGCGTGGGAAAAATAGACATGCGTCCGGATGCGTACGAACCGCGAACATACGCCCGTAGTATAGTTATGCTTCCCTAGCTTGATTCGAAGCGATCTGAAGCAGGTCATTTACTTGGAAATCTTCGCCCAGCCCCGTAAACCACACAGAACCTTTTGGATCGAAAAATCAAGTTCAATTTGGCTGAAATAAGTACTTTGTACGGGACCGCATGGAAATCCACGGCCGTGAGTTTCAACATTTTCGTCCTCAAACAATGGTCTTGTTCATTTTTCACGGCGCCGTATACGATCCGGCCGTAAGCTCATACATAGTGTGCACTGTGCGGGCGTACATCGTATACTTTCAAGCGAACGCATCAACCTCAAAACTACGTGCGTATATTCGCGGTTCGCACTACGGACGGAATCATACGCAGTGTGAACATAGCCTTAAGCTGGATACCAGGCCAATGTGCAACCTCCATTCTCCATTTCTAGAAGTTATATAATAGGAACATTAGTAAGTGTCCTTGTTTAGGCTACTGACCACAATGGAGCTTCACATGGGTTACACAAGTATCTATAGAGGCACTAAAAGCAGATAGAGAGAGATGGGAGACAGATATGTGATAAAAAGGACGTCAAGCATTGACTTCTGCCCTAGTCCCCTTACAATTTATGTAATAGCAGATGTTGGAGGAAAGGTTCTTGTGCTCATCCGTGCTAAGCCCTAACTAGAGCCTGTTTGTTCAGCCAGCAAATGATCCTTTAACACTCTCACCATTTCCTGTACTTCCACGCTCCTATTTAAAACCATGTTCCTTCATTCTCTATGGGATGAGACAGGCCTCTATTCACTGTGACCTGAGTGTATCTCCCCGAGAGGGACCATGGATGATTCTGTGCAGGAAGAACAATGCTACTAATCTGGTGGTTACCATCTAGACATCCTGTTTGCAAACCTGATTTATCTTGTTCATTTTTGCCATTTTCTAATGGCGTGAGCAGAGGACAACCCTATATAAGCAACGTCCTGGACTTGTATCCAAGCCGCCTGTGTCCTCAGCTAGAGCTGAATGCAGAAGACAGCTGAATGCACGATGAAATGTATCCCAGGCTGGAGAAAGCCATCACTAGCAAGAACCTGAGCTTTCCAGGACCTTCCTAAGCCGCTCCGATCATATGGAGCTTTAAATAGAGCCAGGCTGGTGAGTTAATGTGGATCTATCAATGCCCAGAATGGGGCTAACTATAGGAAGTCTCCTGGTATTCTATCCCTTTGTGGATTTAGCAGTAATTTTTCTTACAAATGACTAAGAATAGTCGGCTATCTTAAGATATCAGTGCCACCTACTGAGCGCACATCAGTCCGCGATTAGTCTGGTCCAGGAGCCGGCAGGATTCAAAGCCAGGGCAGCGCTAAAGTAAATATTGATAGACAGCAATGCGCAGCTTTCATAAATCACTGTAACCGAGGGCTCTTATTACATTACAGTCACATAGAGATATAAATAGGGGCACACATGAACCATTCAGACATCTATACAATCTGCAAAAAATAGACGTAAACCCCAAATGTCTATTTTACCTTATTTCAATGCTGAGAGAAAGCAGAGGTAAAAAAAAAAAAAACAGGTCTACTTTTTATTCTCCCTGAAACAGCACCACTTTGGTCCATAGGTTGTTTCTGGTATTACATAATCAGCCTTTTTATAAGTGAATGAGGCTTCAGTACCACACACAGCCCATGGACAAACATGGTGCCAGGTCTGGAAGAATAAGAGCAGGCCATTGTTCTCAAAAAACCCTTTGAATAAAAATACATGTAAATAATTTTTTCTCTATCTAGTACAGCCTCGCTGTTGATCACCCTGGATTCTGCCCCTAGTACCCTTAGAATTAGCTGATCACCATGGGTCTTCCTTCCCTTTACCCTCTTGCTCCCCTGTACCCTTAGAATTAGCTGATCACCATGAGTCTTGCTCCCCTGTACCCTTAGAATTAGCTGATCACCATGGGTCTTCCTCCCTTGTACTCTTAGAATTGGCTGATCACCATGGGTCTTCCTCCCCTGTACCCTTAGAATTAGATGATCACCATGGGTCTTGCTCCCCTGTACCCTCTTGCTCCCCTGTACCCTTAGAATTAGCTGATCACCATGGGTCTTCCTACCCTGTACTCTTAGAATTGGCTGATCACCATGGGTCTTCCTCCCCTGTACCCTTAGAATTAGCTGATCACTATGGGTCTTTGATAAGGCCAGCCATACGATTTTACCTACCTGCACCGTACCTATATGACTACACATATATATAGGCCTCTTGCTCAGAAGCTCCAGCACATTAGAGAGTCCCTGATAGGGTTAACTTATAGTTGGACCATTTCTTACCTTGGAAAACTTCTGATATGGACACTAGAAAGAATGTTTTGTCTCAAGAACTATTTCCCTCAGAGACATGTTTATCAGCGTTCAAGGCCGTTCTCAGAGGAAAGCTGCCTGTCTGTTACAGTGGGAATAATGTGAAAGTATCATTGCACAGAATGTATTGTTCTAACCTTTTTGAATAATAATAATGAATACTAATATAGATGCCATTGCGCATGACTGAATATCTAAATCACTAGCACCGCCTCATCTATGTCTTATTAGCATTTGTTACCACCCTATATTTTATCTGTCTATAAAATGTGATGACCATAATAAAACTTGGGCCATTTTCTCCAGGCTTATAATCATGATACATTGTCTTATCTGTGTCAGTGACGTATAAGTAACGAGCTGGTAATACTGCAGGATTCCAACTCTAGATATAATTAAAAAACCATCCTTTACCTGGGTTTTTGGCTTCTCTCCATAGAGAGAGGTCAACATATAAATTTAACCTTAACATTTGGCGCCCGAACAGGGACTCAGCCTCTTGCAAACTAGAACGCAGACAGACGGGATGTGGTGATTTATCCGTCATCGGACGCGCAGATATAACTGGCCAGGTAAGAAAGACTTTCCTTTCTTACGTACTATCTGTGCCTCAGGGGAACGGATCTAATGAGATTCCCGTCACCTGTGTTCTCTATATGTTTGTAAAGCTGAGTCTAATTGTTAGACAAAGAACTCTGTAACCCAGGATAGGACAAGGTTAAAGTGCTGCATTGCCGTCGCAAACTGTTGTGTGATTGAGATAAGCTGTTGCTGTATTTATGCTGAATTAAGGAAAGGGATTGCCGAACTTATTCACTTCTGCGTCCTTACGGGGAGGCTGTGATTAATGCTTAACCCTTGTAATACAGCATGGCATCGAGAACACCTGCGAGGTCACAGACAGTAGGCATATAACTTTTGGAGTGAACGGGTTCCTGATAAGTGATATCTGTCTCGAGCAGCGGGAACAATACTTGTATTGATCCCATTACTTGTGCTTGTACTGTGGTAGAGAGCAGGTCAGAAGATCTGTGACTTACCCCCTTGCCCCCTAGGAGGAATTAGCAACGAGGGACAGTAGGTTGCTGTAGTGCGTCGCCATAGTGTGTCACTGTGACGGCTGGGCCTATAGCGGCTGTGCTTGTTAAAACCTAAGGTTTAGGTTTCGTTCCCCAATACGCTACCTAGGGATTAGCTGAGCAAGGATGAGACAGTTATTCTCTAAAAGAAGGGATCCCCAGTCTCCACAAGAAGTTTATGTGAAGCTGATGTGAAGCTAAGGAAGATAGCGATGGGCATGTAAAGATGCAGTGCAAGATCTAGAACAGATCTTTAGGAGGTTTGATATGAAGGCAGATACATGCCTTAGCCCCACCAGCCTCTGGCTCTCTGACCAACACTTGGGAAACCACTCACACTCCTGTGCACACTTATTTTTGCCTTGTGGGTAGGTAACCAGACCTACATGTAACATGCAGGGCAAATGGGTCCTTGGAATTTCCAGGAACCTTGGGGGTTAATCGAAGTACTATCCCTAAGGGGGAATCAAGGATTAGAGTTCTAAGAGGGGAGGGTGTGGAGTAGATAGATGAGAGCCAGAGGGTCAGACAGAAGGAAAACATTTAGGATAATGGGTGGGAAGCACAGGTCCAGCTGGGTGGACATGTCATGTGCCGGTGACCAACAATATCTAGATAAGACAGAATATTGTAGTGTGTGTGGCCGACCCAAGCCACATCATTATGTTACATCATTGTACCCAGTTTATATCTGTATACAAACCCCAGATCCTGCGAAAAGCCAACCTACGTCCAATGGTGGCGTATAGACCCTCTGTTCTGCAGGAATCTTCCCCTTGGTCGGCTGTTGAAGTAGTTACTTTGATTTAAAGTGCCCCTTACCTGATAGTAAGACCAATGCCTTTGTGGAGGTGGGCAGCCTAACCTCAAATAGTGTATATTGCCATGTAAGTGTCTGAGTACAAAGCCACGTACTCAGACAAGGAGAACAGTCCAGCTCATTGCTAGATACAGTACTGAGAGAGCTGAAGAGGTTAATTAATGCTGCGTAGTGAAGCAGCATACAAAGTACATAATGTGTGTTATTTGTTATGTTTTGTACAAGGCCATCAACCAGCTCTGAGGGCTGCAGATCACATGCAAGCAGCATTAGGAAAAAGAATCAGAGCTGTTAGTGTAATGTAATGTACGCTCCTACATTATACTGTATTTCAGCCAGTTTTACTAAGCTGGTGTTCCCCTTTAGAAGTATGTTACGTGTTAAAAAAAATGTTGATCATTTTCTGTTGTCCCGACCGTGGAACATTTGCTTATTTGTGTACACCACTTTTCTGTAATCAGCCCTCAAAGATGGCGACTGAAAGCCAACCACTCCCCATATCATCCACGTCTCCATTATAATTGTGACGTCTCAAAACCATGCCCTAAGCCAACACCCTTATATCCGGTTATCTAGTCCGGTGGCCATTTTAACTCCTGGCATTTCTGTCCTCCGCCCATACTGCTTAGTGTCACTGAGGGGGCGGGCACAGGACTTTCCGATAGAGTCTAACAACTGTTTTGCACATTTATTAATGAATATTATTACCTGATGGTGAAGAAAGTTAGACAAAGGTTTGTTGGAGGGAAAAGCAATGAGACTGTTTGAAGGAGCTGGGTCTAGTAGACCTGTTAGTGTATAAGATTGTTATACGGAAGTGTCAGTAGGAGGAGTCAGAGAGAAAAAGTACGTTTTATTAGGAATGTCAAGAGAAAAGTGATAATTGGTAAAGATCAAACGCAGAATTTTGTGCACTTATTAAGAACCCAATGGTATAAGGAGCCTGTAGTAACTTATTACTGTAACTTACACATTTGTATTTAAAAAGTATTTTGTAGGTATATATATGTATCCCAATATATATTGTAAGCAGATTTTCTTTAAGTGTGTGTCCCCAACGTATGATATTTCAAAGAAGAAGTAGTTTACTACAGTAAAATATATATATTTCTATGTAACTTTATTTAACAAGTGTTTATATATGTGTGTGTATATATGTGTACACATCTATCCTAATAAGTTCTACGCAAATTGTTTTTTTTCCTACTAAGTTATAAGTATGTGTGCCACTGTCCAAGGTTACAGTCTGGTGCATAAGAGCACAGCGCTGATATCTTCTGTAACTTCAAGGATGTTAGAAAAAAAATAAAATAAAAACTTCCAAGAAATTTTAACTCTTGTATCTATGATTTTACTGCTCACTGCTCAAGGTTAGAAGTGAAGCTCAGAGCGTTCTGCTTACTGATAAGAGCAGCGTATTGAAGGAATATTCATTTCAGCGAATTCATTTAATTTTTTTAATGTTTTTATTTTTAGGGGTAACAGTTTTGTGATGATTATAGCAAACTTAGCTCATGAATATATATGTATTTTTATCCCTAGTAAAAACCAAACCCATGTCCATGGCTCCAGTCTGCACTCCTTATGCCCCCCCAATATATATATATTTTGTGTTAAGTGCATTGAATCTAGCATCTCTGTTGCCTCTTGATGTAGATTCAAATGGGGGAGGGGATAGAGGTGAATGGAAATGGGAGCAGCCCATTTTGATGGAGTAGCCAATTTTGATGTTTTAAATTTTTTTAAACACCGTACAAATTTTTTATTTTTGAATAAGGATGTTTTTGTTACTTATTGTGTTTGATATTTTAAATTGTGAAAGATGAAAATGTAATTGAAAGCCCAAATATTAATGAAAGTTTAAAAGTTTTCATTGTAGATTATCCCAGACTTTTCAAAGATGGATGACACAAGACGCAAGGATATATGGTGACCGCCATGCAGTGTGACGTTCCACTGCAGAAACCGCTCCTGCTATAAGCTGGAGGTGAGGACAATCACTGAGACATGTAGGATGGTTGAAGGTAACTGTGCAGATGTCTATATGAAGCCCACCATTATGGGTTAATTGGCAAATTAGAGATTTGTTTGGTCCCTGGGCTTACCAAAAACACTTGTAGAAAAAAAAAACTGTTCAAAGAAGAAGAAAAGCTGCCATAGAGCGGCTGACACAACGTTCACGCTGACAAACCCTGATGCCAAAAAGGGTGATGGATGATGGATAAAGCTGGTGATGCGGTGGTTTCTGTGCTCTTCCCAAGGTAACAGCGTACAAAGCGTACAAGGGAATGGGGAGATGTTTCCAGTCTCTTCCTGAGGTAACCGTACATAGTGTACAGGTGGAGGGGAGATGTGGATCTGTTTGTTTTTAAGTCTTTTCCAGAGACAATCAGCAACAAGCTGTGAGACCAGCGGATGGAGAAGAGGTACAGGGTAAAGATGGCATCCAATAACTATTTGCCGACAGCCTTGTATCCCACTGTAAGTTATCTGACAAAACCAGCAGAAGGAAGCCATGTGTAATGTGATGTAGTATCCTCACATTGGGCGGCCCAGGGGACAACAAATATAGCAGAGAGGGTTGTGTACGGCTGTATTATCTACACCTGTCATAACCTACTGTAAGTAACACCGTAAAGTGCCTGTCTGCATAGTCTGTCATCTTCCTGCCTGTTTCAGGGAATGTAAGTGGACGTCATCCACCTGCCACAGGTGGCCTATACAGGTATGTCCTTGTCTGTACTGGTGTCTTCTTTACAGGTCAAGCCAAAACTATGGGAGACGACAAAGCCAATGTCTGAGGTGATACGAGTGGCCTTAAAAGAAGCGATATAACTGAGGCCAAGAGTCCAAGTGTCTGTAAAGAGGCCTGTCAGTCAAAAGATGGGTTTAAGGATAAAGGATCCATACCAATGCTACTATTACAAAAAGGATCATATGATATATATTATTCTCATAAAAAGGCTTTGAAACCTTAGGTGATGTATCGTTTACACTTTGCTGTTATTTCTATGGTGGTTATCTTATGTGTAATATATGATGATCTCAGTCAGACAAGAGACAATTCAGTAGGATCCAAATATTATATCGGTATTAAGCGCCCAGTTACTTCATATTATTGGTGTATGTATTATACTATATGATTATGTACAGGAAGAGATGTGACCATGCGACCAGTCATTAGTCCTGTGTGATCTAATCATAAAGACGTTTTCTAGGTACAAAATAAAGTAAAAAGACTAAAAAAGAAGTGGAAATTTTGAGAATCCGGTACTAAAGATTGTGAATTCACTAATTGGTTATTATAAGTGAATCTAGTGGTTACATAGTAGGTCACATTGTGGAGATTTTATTGCATTTACCTGTTATGCTGTTTTTGGTTTATGTATCAATGAATTTTTATTTTTTGCTTTTGCCATGAGATAAGATTTGTTCACATCTTAACTTTTCTTTTTCAGAAATTTTTTAAAGTTAGTTGTTGTGATTTTCCAATATCCACATGATGCCTAAGTGGTAGAGTTTTTGTGATAGAGTCACATCTGTTATATACAGTGAAGAACTTATTGTCTGATCACTCAGTGTCACAGGGAGACGTAGGAGTGACAGGAGACTAGTTAGGTTCGGGACGGAGGATTGTCTTACCTTTAAAGCAGTCCTACGGTAAAGGGACCTAGAGAAGGGGGCTACATCTGTAGTCAAGATTAGGGACAAATCTTAGGGACAGGAGTGATGAGACAATAAGGTTTGGTTATTTTGATAAAATCCGGAGAGGTATTTGTCATATATATATGATTGTTTGAGTATTGATAATAAGCTTTTATTTGTTTTGTTGTAACTAAGCTGTATATTGATGTATACTGTACAGACTCACCCATTGTTTAGTATTTTCTTTCGGTTATTGCAGATCTTACTACCACATCTGCTGTAAGTTTGTTCCGCCATCTATAACTTTCAATAAAACGTATGGTACTATTTTTGTCTATCCTATGGTGATGCCCATAAACTAATGGGAGTCCTTCAGGGTCTCTTCCAAGTGGTCTTATGCATAATACTGATCTGTTTTTCAGTAAAAGTGTTCATGTGTATTTTCTCTCGTATAAAACCTCGACAAACAGGAAGAAGCTTCACCCTCATATAAGAGACTAACGTTACTATGCTTTCTTTCTCTTATCGGTTCTCTTGAATCTGTGCCGCCTGGACATTTCTGGAGGTTGGATGCTGTACTAGTACTTGGAGGATGTTTTCACCTGTGGTCCCTTGATCAACCTGCGGCTGAGGGTAGAGTCCTTAAAACCTCCGGCTACGACCCAACCACCAGTGATGAACCATATCCATGCTCCACGGATGTCAAATGGGGGAATGATAAGGCCAGCCATACGATTTTACCTACCTGCACCGTACCTATATGACTACACATATATATAGGCCTCTTGCTCAGAAGCTCCAGCACATTAGAGAGTCCCTGATAGGGTTAACTTATAGTTGGACCATTTCTTACCTTGGAAAACTTCTGATATGGACACTAGAAAGAATGTTTTGTCTCAAGAACTATTTCCCTCAGAGACATGTTTATCAGCGTTCAAGGCCGTTCTCAGAGGAAAGCTGCCTGTCTGTTACAGTGGGAATAATGTGAAAGTATCATTGCACAGAATGTATTGTTCTAACCTTTTTGAATAATAATAATGAATACTAATATAGATGCCATTGCGCATGACTGAATATCTAAATCACTAGCACCGCCTCATCTATGCCTTATTAGCATTTGTTACCACCCTATATTTTATCTGTCTATAAAATGTGATGACCATAATAAAACTTGGGCCATTTTCTCCAGGCTTATAATCATGATACATTGTCTTATCTGTGTCAGTGACGTATAAGTAACGAGCTGGTAATACTGCAGGATTCCAACTCTAGATATAATTAAAAAACCATCCTTTACCTGGGTTTTTGGCTTCTCTCCATAGAGAGAGGTCAACATATAAATTTAACCTTAACAGTCTTCCTCCCCTGTACTCTTAGAATTGGCTGATCACCATGAGTCTTCCTCCCCTGTACCCTTAGAATTAGCTGATCACCATGGGTCTTCCTCCCCTGTACCCTCTTGCTCCCCTGTACTCTTAGAATTAGCTGATCACCATGGGTCTTGCTCCCCTGTACCCTCTTGCTCCCCCTGTACCCTTAGAATTAGCTGATCACCGTGGGTCTTCCTCCCCTGTACTCTTAGAATTGGCTGATCACCATCGGTCTTCCTCCCCTGTACCCTTAGAATTAGCTGATCACCATGGGTCTTCCTCCCCTGTACTCTTAGAATTGGCTGACCACCATGGGTCTTCCTCCCCTGTACCCTTAGAATTAGCTGATCACCATGGGTCTTCCTCCCCTGTACCCTCTTGCTCCCCTGTACTCTTAGAATTAGCTGATCACCATGGGTCTTCCTCCCCTGTACCCTCTTGCTCCCCTGTACTTTTAGAATTAGCAGATCACCATGGGTCTTCCTCCCCTGTACCCTCTTCAAAAAGTTGATTTTGCCAGGGAGTGCTGTAGTCAGCCATTCATTTTCAATGCAACTGCCACTGCAGGGAAATACAGTATACATGGTGCCATTTAGTTAAATGTCTGTCCTTTAATTCAAAGACAACTTGAGACCTCTGGAACAGGAAATGTTCATGCAAAGTTGCTATCCTTTCTGAGGGCTGAGCAGAGCAGTCCTCCTGAGAATTACATCTAGGGTAGAACAGGGGCTATATTAATTCTTCATCAAACAACCCATTTAATATCATTCTTGCTCATACACACTGTCTCCATTTTATTGCATGTGTTCAGCCTAAAACATGGTGCCTCACCAAAACATTATAAGGTGGGTTAGGAAGCCTCTACAGCTCCTTGGCACACAACTATAGAAACACAGAGGTCCAGGCACACCATTTTGCTGTTTGTATAAGCCCTTAAAGGGGATCTCTAGCTAATTTTGAAAAGATATGGTGTAATGCTTCATCATGGTGTAATGATCCATGTAGTGGCGCTGCAGGAAAAATACACAGCCAGGTTTTCCTATAGATTACAGCTGATCCCTTGCAGAACTTGTGAGCTGCCTATTGTCAAGGAATTCTTCTAACAAGTAGGGGTTGTCCAAAGCAGAGAACTCCTCTGTCACTTTAAAAAACATGTGAAGGGTTTTGATGGGTTAATGTCTGGGTGTTTAGACCCCCACCAATCAGTAGATAGCGGAGAGATGCTCTCAGCTAAGCATTTCACTCCTCCGCTTACTGCAGGAGACATAGACAAAGATGGAAAAGGCAGCAGGCCAGGGAGTGAAACGCTTAGCCGAGTGCTTCTTCCAGCTCTATCTAATGATTGCAGGAGTCTGAACACCAAGACCTCTGGTCTGGTCTTAGGGCCCTATTCCACCGGACGATTATCGTTCAAATTATCGTTAAATCGTTCGAATCTAAACGATAATCGTTCGGTTGAAATGCACTTAAAGATTAACGACCGAACAAGAAATCGTTGATCGCTTTATAAGACCTGGACCTATTTTTATCGTTGCTCGTTCACAAAACGTTCGCAAATAGTTCGCATTGAATAAGACGTCGTTCGGTCGTTCACAGTGGATAAGAACGCAATAGCGAAGAAATAGCGAAGAAACAACGATCGCAAATACGATCATAAGTAACGATTATCGTTCCATGGAAATGAGTGAACGTTTTCAGGTCTTTCGCAATAGCGGTTGTTTGAGATCGTTAATTGTTAACGATTATGCGAACGATAATCGTCCGGTGGAATAGGGCCCTTAGAGACGTCAACATTTTTTAAAGTGACAGTGTCCATTTAAAGAAATGTCGCTCCATGTATCAAATGGTAACTCCGATAATAAGAAACAAGGTTACAAATGAACATAAACTGAACACCAAAGGCGCGCTGCAGGAAAACTACATTCCGGGCACTGACATGATAACACCTCCTCTGAATATGGAAATAGATGGTTTGGTTTGTAGCTAGAAAACCAAAATGGATGTACAGAATAGCTGATGACCACTTAGTCTGTTTACATGAGCAAAAATAAGAAGCGTCTCTGGTTACAGTAACAAGGCTCCAGTGTATCCCCCAGAAGAGCTGAAGTATTTTATCTATTTTGGAGAAGACACCACCTTCCCCTTAGTGACCAGAATGTTCTGCGGACCATCATTTTCTCTCTGAAGGTTTACAATGACTCTTCCAATAAATGTTTACATACGTCCACCGCATGCAGGAAGCTGGATCTGAACGCCAATAATATGAAGCTAAATATTTTGAAATGTATTGAAATGTTAGGACACTTCTCTTATTGTTGGCACCGCTGCATGGGCTCTGTGTAAATGCTGCACAACTCCGACCACAAATATTTCTTCTAAGATTCACTTCCACTTCCATGAAAAAAACACAAACTTCAAGGTTCCCGTTAAAGTTCACAGAGCTAAAAAGTCCAGATACTCCTGGCAAGTACGTAGTGCATGCAACCAAGAACATGGCGCCATGCAAGAAAATACACTGAGGGGCCTGATCTTCATCCTCCCTGACATCTACTATCGGGAGCGACCATACACATTAGATGGCTGTCCGTTCTCACCAAAAACAGTGAAGTGGCGGAAACGCGTGAAGGGGGGGGGGGGAGCTTCAGACATCAACTCGGTCAAGGTGACAGGTTAAAAAAACCATTGTTTGTTGGCCGTACATGTAATAGGGCATGTATAGCTGAGGAACGA
Organism: Dendropsophus ebraccatus; assembly: GCF_027789765.1. Taxonomy (NCBI): domain Eukaryota; kingdom Metazoa; phylum Chordata; class Amphibia; order Anura; family Hylidae; genus Dendropsophus; species Dendropsophus ebraccatus. Next base: position 97,777,717 of record NC_091462.1, on the reverse strand, counting down.
GAAACGCAAAGTGCCACATGAATGATTCAGCACGATTGTGAAGCCTTGTAATAAGTTCTGTAAATGATCCGTAAATGCTAATATAATATAAGGTGCCCATGGCAATCTAGGTAAAAATGCTCTAAGCTTATGGGTTAGACAAGAGGCCCACTTCGACTTGGCACCAGAGGAAATAAGGTCCAGAATACTTATCCCGGATCTCATGGATTTACCTGGTGTTACCTGGTAATAATACCATGGACATAATAACCATCTATTAGAGTGAATAAAGAAGCCCTGCTTATACACAGAGCATACATACGTCCTCTGTACACACCTGGACACATTCGCATTGGCTCGGATTTTCACATGGCAGAGGATATTTGGTAATCTTTCAGGCACCAGCACCCGGATCTGGTCTACGGCACTGCACAGCTTCAGGTATCCCAGGTACAGACCAGGCGGCAGGGCTTGGCTGCTTCTTCTGTGATAGGCTAATTTGTCCTGGAATGTATAATAAAGCAGATATATATATAGATATATATATATATATGTTTTTATGTTATTCTATATTCTTATTCTATATTAGGACCATTTAGGTCCATACCCATATAACATCAGTCTAATATCAGTCCATACAGGTTCAAGAAAAGTATTGCGCCACTGCAGACATGTCGGAATATTGAAGGTTGAGTGAAATAAAACAATCCTTACATCTCTTCCTATATAGGCTTTTTTTTTTTTATAGCTCCAGTGCGTTAAAAATGAAGAAAAAAAAGTGACTTTTACTGAAATGTTTAGATGAACAAAATGTGTTTTGTCTATATAGCTTCAATGTAGCTGTATGTGTCCCCTTACAGAGTATGGCCTTATACCCTCAATTTGTGAACAGTCCATAAAGACGGACCGTGTACAACAGAATATATTATAATGATACATGTTGGTGGGAGCTCCGAAACAGTTTAAAGTGTTGTTTAATTTTTTTTGCAGAAATACAGGCATAGTACAGGCGATTTTAAGAAACTTTGTTATTAGGTTTATTAGCCAAAAAATGCATTTTTATCATGAAAAAGCAGTTTGAAGCGCTCCCCCCTGTCTTCATTGTTTTCTATGGAGAGGGGAGGGGTGGAGGGAGATGAGGCACCAAAACAGGACAACATACAGTTAATTTACAGCTACATCACTGGGCTATCTCCTCTGAAGTCAGCACTGACCTCTCTGACCTCTGAATTCAGCTTTCACACAGGTCCTGCTGTGTAATCCTTTGTTCTCTGCTCTCTGTTGGTGACTAATCTCCCTACTCCCCCCTCCCCTCTCCATAGGATACACAGGGCTCGACTAGTCGAGATTTCCTGATAATGACCAGTGAATGAGAGAGGGGGGGACCTGGGGAAAGTCTTTTTGAATGCAGATAATGGCATATTTGCCTAATAAACCCAATTACAAATTTTCTTAAAAAAAAAACAAACAAAAAAAAACAAACAAGTGACACTTCAATCTTCGTGTTACTTTGTGGCTGTGTCAGTATAGTACTGTGAAAATTTAAACTGTCTTGGAGCTCATCTTGTATAATGATACATAATGCCAGGAGTTACGATAAACCGTTCTGTCCGTATATACAGACTGTGCATGGAATGTGGCAATAAGGCCTAAAAGCAAACCGTGTGTGTAGTCTCATCCTGCAGTCATGCAGACCATAGAAACAGCACATGTGACTGCCTGTTCACCTTATAATGAGACCATTGGCAAGTATGAACTTGACCCTGCATCCCCAGTGCTATTAGATGGGGAGTACCTGTGCTGGACCACTCTCTCCAGAGGAATTGTATTGTTAGCTAACAAGGATATAGTGCCTTGGCCCACTTGAATAACATAACGGAGTAAACAAACACAAGGCCCCTGGGTGGCAAAACCTGGCACAGTGTACACAGCCCTGTTTCACATTGACCATGATGCCCCCTGTCTTCTGTGTGCAAAACTTCTCTGGTTCTTTCTAATATGCAACAGAACTCAGTTTCACAGGTTAGGCTATGTTCTTACTTAGTATGACACCGGCCATTCAGTGACCCGACCACGGCCGATGTCAGAAAAGATCATCCGCCGCCGCTGAATTCAGATGATCAGAATTCCCGACAGCACACAATGGAGCGTGGGGCCCGAACTGCACCCTCCATTGTGTAAACTGACAGGGTTTTCTGTGGTCGCTATTCATTGACATGTCAGTTTCTTGCGGTGCCACTAGGGATCCCGGCTGGAGTGTATACTATGTGCATACACTCCGTCCGGGATTCCCTCAGCCTTCAGCACTACGTAATTACTGCAGGAATCATGGCAGTTGTTACAACGGCCGTGATTACTACGGAACTTACGCAGTGAGAACATGGTCTTAGCCTGTATACATCAGCCTCATACTGGCCGTATACATAAGGTAGATGGAGATTCATTGTATCAAACTCTTGCTTTATTCTTTTCGATACTTTGGTGACAACTATTGTTGAGCAAACTCCGAGCACGCTCTGCTGCATCCAAACTAAATTGTGCTTAAAGTTTTCTCAACTCTAGCGATAACGTATAATGGTTATTTTTGTACAATTCCCAATCCGAATTTTCCCATGGCCATTTATTATAGACATGGACTTCCTCTCCAGTAGGCAGAGCTGGCCTCATCTCCTGAATGGATCCATTTCGGCTTTGTGAGATGTGTGTAATCTTTGGAGTGACAGGTCAGATCAGAACACAAGAGCTGCTTACACATTCCTGGAGATAACACACCTCGCTCACTTCCTTCCTCCAACTACTGTAAGCCGAGAAGGTCAACTCACATGCAGTGTCATCAGCAGGACGTCCAGAGCGCTGGGCTCGTCCGGTGATGAGACAGACTTCCTGTGAGTCTGCAGTTTGAACACGGGCATCCAGCGTACGTTCTCCAACGTTTGGCTCAGCTTCACCTCCTTCAGAGTCACAATCAAAATGTTTCCCTGTTTATCTTTAATGGGCTCGAAGAATACTTGTCCCAGGTCCTGGAATCCTAATAGACCCTGGCAATGGAAAAGAACATTGAGCGAAGCAAAGGTTCACAATGACACCTTGCAATGGCAACACTTGATCTTTAAGATATGCGGCAGCTCATGACACGGAAAGAGAAGATCAGGTTATGACTGTGAGCTGATTCATTGCCGTCCTGTCACTGCTGCACATGGGAAGGCCATTATATCAACTTTTATATGTAGAATGAAAAGTTCTGCTACTTTGTAACATACTTTATGTTTCACAGTTTCAAGATATCTGCTAAAAGTAATGCTGCCAAAACCATACAGACCTTATACACCTTACAGCTAGCATTTTCTGCAATCCTATTCAGTGTAAGCAATGGTCTGTAGCTATATACAAAGCATTAGTACAAGTGGATGAATATAGCTAGATGTTGTTCAGTTGTTCTGCACAGTCCGTGGAAACAATGGCATGCTGAACACCAACACCCTGATGGACCACACTGACTTTTGCTTCCAACATGGTGTCCAGCATTTTACTGGACACAGTAGAGCAGCATACTCTGCCATTTTATCCAGTATTTTGGATGGAACCTGCAATGGAGACACCCAACAGAATCTCCAGTGCAGGTGTGCACTCTGTATACAACTGTATTAGGTCTGTATTAGATGACTATAGTCTTAGGATCCTATTTCACGGGCCGATCGGGGCTCGATCAATAATGTAAACGAGCACCGATGTGCGTTTGTTTACTGGGTCTATTCCACGGCCCGATAATCGTTTAGCGAAGGCTGCAGGGACAACATTACCCATGTCCTTGCAGCCCTTGTTTAAACACCATACATTACCTAGCCATGCTACAGGTCTTCTCCTGCGCTCCTTCACTCCTGATCCCGTGCGCAGCAGCAGCAGCTTCGGAGCGGCCTGTCTGAGCTGACAGACCGCTCAGCCAATCATTGGCCGCGGCGGACCTGGCCAATGATTGGCTGAGCAGTCTGTCAGCTCAGACAGGCCGCACCGGGACCGGGAGAGAAGGAGCACAGGAGACGCCCTGCAACATGTATAGGTAATGAATGGTGTTTATGAGATCGTCGGTTGCATACCGCTATTCCACACAGCGATGCGTGGCCGGTGCCCGATGATTTTTGGTTTGCACCTAAATAAACGATCAGCCGATGACATGATCATCGGCTGATCGTTGTCTCTATTCCACGGAGGGACAATCGGCCGATTCAGCCGATTATCGCTTCGTGGAATAGGCCCCTTACCCAATGTTTGCAATTTTGACATTCGCAGCTTTTTATCCAATAGAAAACCATAAAGTTTGTCAGTAATACTGAGGTAGTACAGCGTGACTGTTGCTGTGGAGTTGTGGCCTAGATGGAGATCAGGCCCCAGTAATTCATTGATGGAAGGGCACAGGTTATCTCTGGGATTCGTACCTGCATCTGTGACACAGCTAGCAGCATTTTAAAGCGAGTTTGCAGAATGCAAGAGCAGGAGGACTGTGACACGGTAACACACTGCCGCAGCCACAAGATGTCATCCCACATGCAGGATACCTAGAAGAAAGAAGGAAAAAAAGGGTCTTTAGTTGTGTTCAAGAAAGTTGTATTCTGTCATTTATAGGATTCAAACACCAGTTAGCCTTGTACACACTCTCTATAGACTTAATATGGCCATGCTGCATCAATAGCCATCAGCCACTTGTTTGGCTGAGCATGCATGTGTTCTCAAGGTGTGTTGAGATTAGGTGTTGAAATTTATGATTCCCAACCCTACTCTTTTCCAATATCATTTGTTGGGTGGAGTCAGGTCAATCACCCCCAAACACATAAGTCAGCTGGTCCAGACAGAATCGTTGGGTCAACAAACTTATTGTTATGTGTGTATGGTCTTGTGGAGTAGACGTCTTAGGATGGAACCAGCCTCCTGTAGGCAGGAGATCTTACCTTAGTGAACCACAGGAAGTCCTGCATGAGGAGGCAGGAGTAGGAGTCATCAATCTCCACCACCGGTATCTGGTCTTCGTGAGTCACTAGCACATTGTCATCCTTATAAAATATGGACGCCAGATAGAGTCCTCTGCAAATAGATGAATGTGACATCTGAAATAGAAGAAATCTCCCCATTCTACCCAGTCAATTCGGTGCCAATTCATCTTCTGTAGTCTGGTTGCTAGGGGTCGTTCTGCTTAGCAACCAATGTTTCTTTCAATACTGTTGTTAGGCACCAACAAAGAACAACCATGTCTTGTTCTGTCAAACATTTGGGAACAACCATTGATAGGCATTTTAAGGTTCCTCACTAACTGTACTAGCCATGATGGCCCTGGGCATGGAACAATTCATTGTTACTAATATTTTAGGATGGATACAGGGACGCCATATTAATTGTTTTTCTGCACCAAAGTGATAGAGGAGATCAGTCATGATAATGTGGCTATAGAGGACAGGCCCGGCTGTCATTCCCCCTTGTACAATACCTCTTGAGGCCTTTTAGAAACTTGCTGCTCGGATGAAAGAGATGCTTCAAGCTCTTAGACACCGAATGCTTTCTGCTCTGCGGCTGATTCTTGAACGGCTCTGAAACAGAAATGACACCTATGCCTCATGGAATATTCCACCTATATACAGTTAGATGTCTGACTATAGCATGAAACTATGCATGCCCATAGAAACAAATACATGCTGCCTGGTAGTACATAGGATCCTGGAAGGTCAGGCACCAGTCGGTAGAGAAGAATGAGCAGAGCATTGCTTATATGCAGCTATGGGGGGAGCTGTATGGTATTTCTCTGCCTGTACAATGGCAATAACATCTTACCATGGCACACACAGTGCTGGTGACTTGTCTTCACCTGACTGAGTAGAAGATCTAGGGCTTCTGCCTGGCCTCTTCTTCTTGGCGGCCGACCGTCATACTCACGCCAGTCTAGGGAACAGTGACGGGAAATTAACGATGCATTGACGGGTAACCATACCCTACTGGCATGCCAGGCTGTCATGTATACATTCTCTTACAGGGTATGTGCGCTTTTGTAACAATTTTTCTAATTTCACATTAATGCATCTGAGATAAAATCTAAAATTATTTAGCAAAATATATTTATTACTCCTATATTACTATGGAGACCACGGTGTCTCCATGTTCCCAGACTACAGCCAAAAAAACAATGTAGTCTGATCCTGCAGTTATGAGTTACTACCTGTTCCTGAGCACAGCAGACAAAGCATATCACATATCCCCGACAGATGTAAATGGACCCTGCACTTAAAGGGGAACTCTGGCAATTTTTTGTTTTGTGATAGGAGTAGGAGATGATTTCTATAGGGATTTGCTACTACCCTGGACAGTTCCTGACCTGGACAGAGGTGGCAGCAGAGAGCACTGTGTCAGACTGGAGAGAATACACCACTTCCTGCAGGACATACAGCAGCTAACAAGTACTGGAAGACTGGAGATTTTTAAATAAAAGTAATTAGATATCTTTATAACTTTCTGACACCAGTTGATCTGGAAAAAGAAATGTTGCCAGAGTTCCCCTTTAATTTTACAGCTGTAAAATGTACTAACTACAACAGTAGATTAATAAAAGGGCTGTTTTTTTAAAATCCATTTTCTGAGCCACAAATCCGTGAACCATTTAATGGTTCACAAAATGGACCAAAATATTGTGCGTGAACATAGCCTAATAGAGGTACCATGGAGGAGATGGATACAAAGGCTTCACAGGGAACCCTAAAAGAAGCAAAAGTGCCCATTCCACTTACTAGATGGAATGGCGAAAGCTGGAAGGGATGTCTGCGGAGGTCCCCAGCCTTTCATATTATATGCAGACACTTGAACATAATATCTTGTGCCCTGTAAAAGATCACATATAATTGAAAAGAACATGAATGGTTACATCTACATACACATATACACTGTCAAATACCGTGTATGGTGCATGCCCAGCTATATACTGTCTAGTCCAAGCAAACTCAGCAGCAGCTATATGGATTTACTATTAGGATGAGATGCCCCTTTGCTAGTCCTTGCTCCCATGTACCTTATTGATTTACCTTGTGACAGTACTCTCTCTATTGCCAACTAGGGATTCATCTCATGATATCTACACTTCTACTTAAAGGAGAAGTGCAGCAAAAAAATTTTATTAAAGTATTGTATTGCCCCCCAAAAGTTATACAAATTACCAATATACACTTATTATGGGAAATGCACATGAAGTGCTTTTTTTTCCCTGCACTTACTACTGCATCAAGGCTTCACTTCCTGGATAAAATGGTGATGTCACTTCCTGGATAACATGGTGATGTCACTTCCTGGATAACATGGTGATGTCACGCCCGACTCCCGAAGCTGTGCGGATTGTGGCTGCTGGAGAGGATGATGGCAGAGAATGCTGAGTGTCCCTCCAGTGTCCTGTGTCCCTCAGTGTCCCCCTGCCATCATCCTCTCCAGCAGCCACAGCCCGCACAGCCCTGGGAGTCGGGTCGTGACATCACCATTTTATCCAGGAAGTGACATCACCATTTTATCCAGGAAGTGACATCACCATGTTATCCAGGAAAATAAATCACCATGTTATCCAGGAAGTGACATCACTATGTTATCCAGGAAGTGACATCACATGTTATCCAGGAAGTGACATCACCATATTATCCAGGAAGTGAAGCCTTGATGCAGTAGTGCAGGGAAAAAAGCACTTTATAAGCATTTCCCATAATAAGTGTATGTTGGTGATTTGTATAACTTTTGAGGAGCAATACAATACTTTAATGAAAAATGTCACCGGACTTCTCCTTTAATTCTACTCTTCCTATCTCATGTCCGGGGGTAATGGCAGCACCAAATGACAATTCATTTTTATATTTCCAAGAGGAGTAACAAAGGAACGGCACAGGAATCACATGCTGAAGACACAGATCTTTTGCAAGCTCCTTTATAACGCGAGTCAGGAAACGACAGAACTGTGTCGTGTAACACATGCCAACATCCAGAATGTCACACCTGCCTTATCGCAGCTGAGAAAGGTTTCAGTGCTAAGCTGTGCACTGAAGGCTGGGATACTGTACGACGTACATGCTTATGTCTTTGCTGGTGTAGTGCAGGTCACTTTGTCAGTAGATCGTCCATCATACAACCAGTACAGACACAATGCTATGGCGGTGGTTTGGGGTATCCTGGGGAGGCACATACAGCTGTCATGCAGTTCTCAGAGAGATAAAACAGCTCGGCTCACCACCCCCGACCAGCCTGTGACCCTGTAGCTGTAGGGGTTGAGCCGCAGAGATAGAGAAGGTGACTGAGTGGAGTCAGAGCTCCTGTTCTACAATTAGCTATGGGGCTGGTGAGAGGGTTTTGATCTGAGTAGGTGGCGGATGGCCAAGTCCTGATTTATTATGAGAGTGGAGATGAAGGGTGGGGGTGGCAGTAATGACAGACACTTGTACCAGACGCCTGAAGCAAGTGCCTGATATTATCTGTACATGGACGGGTATGGGGAATTTATGGGGTTTTCTAAGAGACCTAATTAGGAATTTGGTGATTATTTCCCAGGCCGAGAACATTGCCTTTTAAATCTCCATTCACCTGCTGCATTGTCTCCAGCCCATCTGCTCCAACACTGTCTCGCCCTGCGCTAGCAGACAAGGCGGCTCTGCTGAGACTATGCCAGAGCTGTTTATTATAACCAGTATAATGGAGAGGGCTTACTGGATGACTGTTATCCCCCAACCGCCAAATGCATCTTCAATATTAGGATCCATGTAGGGGAAAAGATTGGCTTTCATTAACAGGATATACCACTGTTGAAAAACTACAACTCTCAGCATGCCCTGATATCATCCTGAGAGTTGTAGTTTTTTTAGAATATGAAGATCCGCCAGATGGAGACCACTGGTTTACATGATACGCATACAATGTAACTTACCGTATGCATCTGGATTATTATAAGGAAGGGGGCAATACATCAACTCCCTTTACTAGAAAGGCGCCCCCAAAATGAGCCGATCATACGGTGTCCCTCTGCTGGGACCACAAGCCATCAACTCAATTCTGCAGTAAGTGTTCAGCGCCACCATAGGCGACATGAAGCATTACACTGTAAACAGGCTGTCCATATAATGCAGGGATGGGGAACCTTCGACCCTCCAGTTGTTGCAAAACTACAATTCCCATCAGGCATGGACAGTTAAAGCGAAGCTTTGGCTGTCCATGCCTGATGGGAATTGTAGTTTTGCAACAGCTGGAGGGCCGAAGGTTCCCCATCCCTGGTGTAATGCATGGATGTGTCAGATTCTCCATTTGCATGGAAAGGAAAGGTTGGCGATCAGTGTTGAGCGGACCTGTCAAACTGTTCGGTTATGTTCTCCAAACCCGAACGATCAGCATTTGAATCCCAGAACTTTGATGCTGCCCTAGAGCTACCAGGCAAACAAGGATACTACATGTATGCATGCTTTCCAGGACTCCCTAGGAGCGGCATCAAACTTCTCCAGCTGGCGGGGAATCAAATGCTGAGCGTTCCAGTTTGGAGAACGTGGCCGAACCCGAACAGTGCGACAGGTCCGCTCACACTACTGCCGATCTGACACACATTCTGTCCTGAGATTTATGAAGCCGTACAATAAGAATCTGACTTACTGAAACAAGACCCCGGATGTTGAACTGCAAGTTTCTTAGCTTCTCGATGACGACTTCTCCCACGTTTGGAGAAAACGAAGGTGACAAACTCCATTCCACTATAGAGAAACACAGAGAAACGTTACACAGGTATACAGTGTATTTATTACAGGTGCTTTCTTCTGCCCGAGACCAGCACCATTAACCTCTGCACATACATGAACATTAGGTGTTTGCCAGTAATCGCTCTGTAGACCAGTGTTCCCCAACCTGTGGCTTAACAAAACTATATCTTCTATCATGGGCATGATGAGAGTTGTAGTTTTTACAACAGGGGGAGACCTGCAACCTAAAGGGATACTCCGGAGGAAAAAAAATATTAAACTGGTGTTAAAAATGTATACAGATTTTAAAATCTCAAGTCTTCCAGTACTTATCAGCTGCTTTATGTCCTGCTGGAAGTGGTGTATTCTTTCCAGTCTGACACAGTGCTCTCTGCTGCCATCTCTCTCCATGTCAGGAACTGTCCACTTGACACAGACAGATGTGGCAGCAGAGAGCACTGTGTCAGACTGGAAATAATACACCACATCCTGTAGGACTACACCTGTGTGGAGAATAGGGTCCCCGACCCCCCTCCTGCCTGGCACGGCAGACGCCAGCTGCACATCTCTCTTCATAATTATATATATATATATATATATATATATATATATATATATATATATATATATATATATATGTGGAGTTTACATGGATTGTGTTTGGTATTGCAGCTTTAATTGTTCTTTTTTCATCAAATATTTTTTTAGTATTGTCTATTAGAACAGGTACCTTTGTATTTTGTGACAACCGCAGAGTTGACGCTCAGTGGCTCCTGGAATGTAACCTGGAGGATAGTGCTACTGGTGACGGCTAGGCGTACATTGGTGGGAGGATCCGGCACACCTGGTATACAGCACAGAAGAATTGGTTACTATTGTATTTCTCTATATAACCTTCCTCTGTACAGATCTAATATATTACTGGCTAGTAAGTACACAAAAAGGCCTAAGGGGGCAGAGCATGACACAGGGACGGAGATTGGTCACACTCCACCCTCTTGGGCCTGACACTAGGTATATAGCAGTATAATCACAGTACGGAGTATTAGGTGAACTTACGCGCATGCTCAAATCCAGCTTTCATGCGCTTGTAGAGCCGATATCTCCATTCCCACGATTTCAGCTGCTTTTCTTTTTCGGAACAATCTGCATTCGGGGCCTCATTGACCACCTGAGCGGTGAGGTCATTTACCCTTTGCTCCGCCTCTCGGACCAACGTGGACAGGTGGAGTGATCTGCTTTCCAAGCTCATAACTAAAGGAGGATGAAATAACTACAGTAAATAATGAATATTGGTTACAAACAAAAATCTGCTTTTTTTCTTCATAAATAGCACCACTCTTGTCCACAGGATGTGTCTGGTATTGCAGCTCCGGCAAAAATTTTTATTAAAGTATTGCATTGCCTCCCAAAAGTTATACAAATCACCAATATACACTCGGGAAATGCTTATAAAGTGCTTTTTTCCCTGCACTTACTACTACATCAAGTCTTCACTTCCTGGATAACATGGTGATGTCACTTCCTGGATAACATGGTGATGTCACTTCCTGGATAACATGGTGATGTCACTTCCTGGATAACATGGTGATGTCACTTCTTGGATAAAATGGTGATGTCACCTCCTGGATAACATGGTGATGTTACTTCCTGGATAAAATGGTGATGTCAATTCTTGGATAAAATGGTGATGTCACGACCCGACTCCCAAAGCTGTGCAGGCTGTGGCTGCCGGAGAGGATGATGGCAGAGGGACACAGAGACACATGGCACTGGAGGGACACTGAGCATCCCTCTGCCATCATCCTCTCCAGCAGCCACAGCCCGCACAGCTCTGAGAGTCAGGTTGTGACATCACCATGTTATCCAGGAAGTGACATCACCATGTTATCCAGGAAGTGACATCACTATGTTATCCAGGAAGTGACATCACTATGTTATCCAGGATGCAGTTATCCTTGATGCAGTAGTAAGTGCAGGGAAAAAAGCACTTCATGTGCATTTCCTGTAACAACTGTATATTGGTGATTTGTATAACTTTTGGGGGGGCAATACAATACTTTAATAAAAATTTTCGCCTGATTTCTCCTTTAACTTGAATAAGGATAAATTAAAATAAAACGTATCTGGTCAGTGTAAGTAGAGGATATGAGCGCACAGCAGATCTCTGTATACTTACAGTGTGGACTTTCCTTTGCTCCAGCCTGCAGCAGCGTCTTAGCAATCGGAGCGTTGTTGGTCATGATCGCGATATCCAGCGGTAGGAGCCCCTCGCTGTTGGGGGTGTTGAGGTCCAGCTCCTCCACACTGTATTGCTTCAGTAGTTCTTGAACCCGGTCAAGATCTTGCATTTCAACTGCCTCAAAGAGAGCAGCGTTCCCCTGAAACTGCAGCGGAGACCAGTGAGAGCACATTCCCATCATTCACCTGGAGTTTATCACTCAGGAGACCTGGATTATGGCCTCATGTTCTTTAGAAAACTCATCCGTTATCCGTTTTTTGCAATGTTTTATTGCATCTAAAATCAATCAAAGTTATATAGCTTTGCCAAAAATCTTGATTAACCCCTTAAAGTGTCCCTGTCATTGCAGGGGCCATCATTTACTACTTCTTTTGTCAACAGAGATGTACGAGGGATTGTTTTTTCCTCTTTTTATGGTATTATTTTACCTTATGCTGTATTAAAATTAAAAATATATATATTTGTAGGATGTAATTGAAACAGGTTTTTTGGCAGGGTTTACGATGCAATTTAAATGACACGTTAAAGAGGTTGTTCACCCCAATTTTTTTTCTTTCAGATCAACTGCTGCCATAGTGCCAGAGATTTGTAATCTACCTCTATCAGAAGTCTTTAAGGGCTCCAGATGGCGACCAAAATGGTCGCCAATGCGACTGACATCTTGCAAATGGCGCCCAGATTTATTAATCTGGGAGCCATTTGCGACTGGCCTCGGCGGTGGCGCGCTGTCTCTTTAAGGACAATGACCGCCTTCCGCACGCTGCACCAAAGCGTGTCCCCGCACACTGGGGACACGCTTCTCCAGTGACGTCATCCAGCACGTCCGTCATTCATTGGACGGACGGCCGCAGAGGCGCCACACTCCTCCAGCGCCTCTCTCCCGCCTCTCCTCACCCGGCGGATCTTCAAGTTCACCCCAGCGGCACCAAGCTTAGATTGTGGGTGAGTACAACCGGAGGGACGGCAGGGGTGGCGGCCGGCCAGTAATGTGTGTGGGGGGACCGCGGCCTGGGCGGGGGATTGGTAGTGTGTCTGTTGTGATGGTGGCCAGGTGCGGTAGTCAGTGCGTGTGGGGTGCGAGGGGGGGGGGGGGTATGTATAGACTGCACAGTACCACTTCCCTCAGTGTCTGTATATATAGACTGCACAGTACCACCTCCCTCAGTGTGTATGTATAGACTGCACAGTACCACTTCCCTCAGTGTCTGTATATATAGACTGCACAGTACCACTTCCCTCAGTGTGTATGTATAGACTGCACAGTACCACTTCCCTCAGTGTCTGTATATATAGACTGCACAGTACCACTTCCCTCAGTGTGTATGTATAGACTGCACAGTACCACTTCCCTCAGTGTCTGTATATATAGACTGCACAGTACCACTTCCCTCAGTGTCTGTATATATAGACTGCACAGTACCACTTCCCTCAGTGTCTGTATGTATATACACTGCACAGTACCACTTCCCTCAGTGTCTGTATATATAGACTGCACAGTACCACTTCCCTCAGTGTCTGTATATATAGACTGCACAGTACCACTTCCCTCAGTGTCTGTATGTATATACACTGCACAGTACCACTTCCCATATACATTGCCACAGGGGCCATATGTCATCGGCTGCCGGGGGCTATATATATAGTAGATCATTGCCGGTAAGATGGCAGCTGGCTGAGGGAACACACCGGCAGCAGGGGGGTATATGGTTGTCAAGTTGCAAGTTTCCATGTTGAACGTTTTCAAACTAAGAAAAGAAAGGATCTAAAGGAGGAGGATGCTGCCGTGGCCTCTGCACACAGTAAGTCCCATTTAACATAACATTAATTTTACATGTTTTAAAATGTTGGCGACCAAATATTCTATTTGGCGCCTAAATTTTTCAGGTTAGGAGCCAATGGCTCCTAGGTAAATTTTTTAGTCTGGAGCCCTGCGTATGTCCTGCAGGAAGTGGTGTATTCTCTCCAGTCAGTGGTATTGATCAAGTCTGGTATGGCTGTGTTATCCAGTCACAGTATGGTGGTATTGGTCAGGTCTGGTATGGCGGTGTTACCCAGTGACAGTATGGTGGTATTGGTTAGGTCTGGTGTGATGGTGTTATCCAGTCACATTATGGTGGTATTGGTAAGGTCTGGTGTGATGGTGTTATCTAGTCACAGTATGGTGGTATTGGTCAGGTCTGGTGTGGTTGTTTTATCTAGTCACAGTATGGTGGTATTGGTCAGGTCTGGTATGGCAGTGTTATCCAGTCACAGTATGGTGGTATTGGTCAGGTCGGGTGTGGAGGTGTTATCCAGTCACAGTGTGGCGGTATTGGTCAGGTCTGGTATGATGGTGTTACCCAGTCACATTATGGTGGTATTGGTCAGGTCTGGTATGGCGGTATTATCCAGTCACAGTATGGTGGTATTGATCAGGTCTGGTATGGCAGTGTTACCCAGTCACAGTATGGTGGTATTGGTCAGGTCTGGTGTGGCGGTGTTATCCAGTCACAGTATGGCTGTATTGGTCAGGTCTGGTATGGCAGTGTTATCCAGTCACAGTATAGCAGTATTGGTCAGGTCTGTATGATGGTGTTACCCAGTCACAGTATGGTGGTATTGGTCAGGTCTGGTATGGCAGTGTTATCCAGTCACAGTATGGCTGTATTGGTCAGTTCTGGTGTGGAGGTGTTATCCAGTCACAGTATGGTGGTATTGGTCAGGTCAGGTCTGGTATGATGGTGTTACCCAGTCACAGTATGGTGGTATTGGTCAGGTCTGGTATGATGGTGTTACCCAGTCACATTATGGTGGTATTGGTCAGGTCTGGTATGGTGGTATTATCCAGTCACAGTATGGCGGTATTGGTCAGGTCTTTGTGTGGCGATGTTGCCTAGTTACAGTATGGTGGTATTGGTCAGGTCTGGGATGGCAGTGTTATCCAGTCACAGTATGGTGGTATTGGTCAGTTCTGGTATGGCGGTGTTATCCAGTCACAGTATGGTGGTATTGGTCAGGTCTGGTATGGCGGTGTTATCCAGTCACAATATGGTGGTATTGGTCAGGTCTGGTATGGCAGTGTTACCCAGTCACAGTATGGTGGTATTGGTCAGGTCTGGTGTGGCAGTGTTATCCAGTCACAGTATGGGGGTATTGGTCAGGCCTGGTGTGGCGGTGTTATCCAGTCACAGTATGGGGGTATTGGTCAGGCCTGGTGTGGCGGTGTTATCCAGTCACAGTATGGTGGTATTGGTCAGGCCTTGTATGGTGGTAAATGTGACGCCTGGAGCTATTACCTACCAATCTACCAATCCTGTGATGAGAATTCCCTCAGACAATATGCGGACGGCTCTATTCAGTGATTCAATGTGGAAATTTGTTTATGTTTTCAGCAGTTACAAATCATGAAAAACGATTCAGATAATGTTTCTACATGTAGAGAAATGCAAGTGGCCGAAACCATTCTCTCCAGGATGGGGCGTCTTCAGATTTAGTACCTAGGGCAGCAGCAGTTAATACAGCCCTGCTCTCCAGACTGGATAGAATAAACCACTTTCTGCAGGACATACAGCATATAAAAGTACTGGGAGACTTGAAATGTTTAAATAGACGTAAAATACAAATCTCTGGCATCGGTAGGTTTGAAAGAAAAAAAAAAAAAAAAGGTGAACAAGCCCTTTAACTTTATTCTCTGGCAGCGATGGGTCACACACTGTGGACTTACAAGACATGATTTCCGCAGCCTCTCCTTCTCATTCCGTGCTGCCAAGCTGCTCTCATCAAAAGACGTGTAATTGACTCTGAACTTCCCAGACAGGTTTCGGTACAGTCTCTTGGCGGCATTGGGCGATGAGGGCCCTGAAGGCTTCTTGTTCTGTCCCATCTGGAGATCCCTCATCTGCTGCGTCATTTTTGGTGAAGACGACCTAAGTGAGAGAGAGAGAAATATAATGGCATTTAAGACCTGATCCTTTAAGGGTGAACCTTTGCTTTAAATCAGTAGAGCCAAAAGCTGGTCAGTGAAGCCTTAAAGGGAACCTGTGATCAGGAAAATGCTATCTAATCTATCAACATCTTGTTATAGAGCTGAGCACAAAGATTCAATATAACTTATCATTGATTGATATAGCTGATGTTTCCATACTCAGGTTAGTGGGAGCTTCTAGAACTGAGTGACACAGTCCAATGGACTCCTTAGAAAGAACAGGGACTTCTAGCAGTAAGTTACATGTTATACTGAATCTTTTCCCATAAAGATATATATCAATCTGCTCCGCTCCTCTAACTCTATAACATGATGCTGATAGGTTAGATAGCATTCTAAAGGTTCCCTTTAAAGTGTCACTGTCGTTTAAATTTTTTAAAAAAGAAAAATCAATAGTACAGGCGATTTTAAGAAACTTTGTACTTGGGTTTATTAGCCGAAAAATGCATTTTTAGCATGAAAAAGCAGTTTGAAGCTCTCCCCCCGTCTTTTTTGTTCTCTATGGAGAGGGGAGGGGTTGAGGGAGATGAGGCACCAAATCAGGACAACAAAGAGTTAATTTACAGCTACATCACCGGGCTATCTCCTCTGAAGTCAGCACAGACCTCTCTGACCTCTGAATACCGCCTTTCACACAGGCCCCACTGTGTAATCCTTTGTTCTCTGCTCTCTGCTGGTGACTAATCTCCCCCCTCCATAAGTTACATAGGGCCCAACTGATGTAAAAGAGTCGAGATTTCCTGATAATGAGCAGTGGATGAGAGAGAAGGGAGGGGGGGGGGACCTGGGAAAAGGCTTTTTGAATGCAGATAATGACATATTTGTCTAATAAACCCAATTACAAAGTTTCTTAAAATCGCCTGTACTATTGATGTCTGAAAAAAAACACAAAAAAAACCCAACAGTGACACTTTAAAGCCTGCACAAAAGGTAAGGTCAAAGGTAAGTGATAGAGATGAGCATGCTCGGGCTCATCCCAGCCTGAACGCTTTGCATTTGATTACCGGTGGCTGAAGTAGTTGGATACAGCCTATGGCCTATGACTAAATCTATCTATTCCAGGAAGCCTTAGGGCTGCATCCAATTTTTTCAGCCACTGGTAGTCAAAATCAGAGCGTTTGGGTTTGGACAAGCCTGAGCATGCTTGAAGGTTGCTCATCTGTAAGAACTGACCCCCCCACTGATCGTCAGAATTAAAGGGTTACAAGTGATTCTTCAAAGTTTCCCAATTACTGCATTGGAGCTATAATATGTACAGTATGTACATGACATGGCACAGACCATTTTAACATCATCTTGTGATACCTGATAAAGGTCCTAATCTGACATCCTAACAGAAAGCAAAAATTATTAACCCTTTAAGGCTTTCATTAACGACAGGCCCAATTAGGCTTGTTTTTTCCCCCTGATGACATAGGCGAACCCCTCATTTTTAGTCTTGGAGACATCTATTATCTATAAAAGGATCCTGTATATCCCTGTCTATAGATCTGTCTTTTCTGCCTGGCTTCTGTGTATGAGCACAAGCCCTGCACTAAAGTCCGTGCATAGAGAGCTGCCCTCTGGGTACAGTATGATGATGAACTACAAGCTACAAGAGAGCCGCCCATGCGTCAGCCTTTTTGCCATCATTTATACCTGAATCCGTGCGGCTTAGCTTTAATCTTTGTATAATAGGAGCGGTGTCTGGAGAGCGGCCTTCCATAGCGTTTGTGTCGCCGACCTGAGACAGATGTATACAAAGTAAGGAAATTCTTTCTTCATGTGGCGCGGGGAGATGACCTCATGAAGACATTTATTACACGGCAGTGTCACAACACCTCTTATTCTCCCTGGACGTGTTATGGTAAGGCTGGCACCCCCTAATCTGAGACCCCTGGGATGTGATTTACAGTAGCAGAGGGGATAACAGGTTTTTTTTCATTTGTTAGACTAGGTGCGGAGCGCTCTGTCAGACTGTCTCGCTCGGATAAGACTCTGGAGGAGAGGGGGGGGGGGTGTTATAACTCAAACATATCCCAATAAGAACTTGTGTCCCCCTGCAAGAATGTGTTCTGGAGACGGTGCCACTTCAAACCATTTAAATACGGCACTGGTGGAGACGTGTGAGAATTCCACCGACTGTCTCCATGGAAAACGGGCCTATAATGTGGCGGCCTAGGGGGACTGCCGCTGAGGAGCCATCACCCCGGTGGCACTATATAAAGCACCCAATAATGCAGGTTTACATCGACTCTGCTAATTGTAGAAGCCATACCCAGTCTGGGGAACAGGTGGCCAATAATCTGACTAATTGCTGTATATTTTCGGGCTCAGATTGCCTTTCTATGCAGTAGAGATAATTCTCCCTCTCAGACATTGGCTGCTGTCTTCTTCTATAGCCTGGCTATTCCCTACACCCCTCCCTTCTCTTCCCTCGTGCCCGCTACAAGTTCAGGCTAAATATGGCTACTTTCATTCTCCAGGGTGAAACTTGAACCCCGGCACCAGGCTGACTGGAATTGGCCCGGGTCGGGGTGACGAGGACCACACATTCCCAGTGTATGCACTCCCCTGGCCCGGCCCGTAGCACTGTGGGCCCGTAGCACTGCTTTCCATCACATAGGAGTATATATATATATATATATATATATATATATATATATATTATATTATATATGGTTTTGTATCCAGTGCATGATCCAGGGCCTAGCAGCACATAGCAGATAATGGTCATCAATACACAGCCCCATACCACTAGGAGACAGGTAGCACTGCTCACTGGATTTATAACTATAACTAAAACTTTAGCACTGTACAATAAAAATGTACTATAGGATTCAGTTTAGTTTTTTTTTTTTTTTGCAATTTTCAAGCTCTCCGCTTGCTGTCAGTGAATAGAAACATTCAGTATCAGCCAATCAAAACACAAATCCCCTTTCATCCTGTCTGACGCATTTCTATGGCACAGGTTCCCCTGAACATGAACATTCAGCCCAACCAAGCATAGAGGTGTTTTGAACTGAGAGGATGGGGAAGCCATTGGCAGATTCTTCTGGTGATGGCTTATCCGTCCAAGAACTAAAGGGTCCAACATGCCCGAATCTTCTCTGGCTTACCATCTGCTGTCAGGAGAGAGTCGGAGGACCCTATACTGTAGACATTAGATCAGCAGCAATCCCCTCCAAAACTCTAGTGCCCTAGACCACCAGGCATGCTTGCATTTATCTCTACTGCCCTAGACCACCAGGGATACTTACATTATTCTTCTACTACCCTAGACCATCAGGGATACTTACATTATTCATCTACTACCCTAGATAACCAGGGATACTTACATTATTCCTCTATTACCCTAGACCACCAGGGATACTTACATTATTCCTCTACTACCCTAGGCCATCAGGGATACTACCCTAGACCACCAGGGATACTTACATTATTCTTCTACTACCCTAGACCATCAGGGATACTTACATTATTCATCTACTACCCTAGGCCATCAGGGATACTACCCTAGACCACCAGGGATACTTACATTATTCTTCTACTACCCTAGACCACCAGGGATACTTACATTATTCCTCTACTACCCTAGACCACCAGGGATACTTACATTATTCATCTACTACCCTAGATAACCAGGGATACTTACATTATTCCTCTATTACCCTAGACCATCAGGGATACTAGAGGGATAATAGGGGTAGTAGAGGGATAATGTAAGTATCCCTAGTGGTCTAGGATAGTAGAGCAGTTCTCTGCCCTAGACTACCAGGAGAGCTTACATTAATGCTCTACTGCCCTAGGCCACCAGGGTTGCTCACATTATTAATCTACTGTTCTAGACCACCAGGATTGTATATATCATCCCTCAAGTGCCCTAGACCATCAGAGGTGCTTACATTAACCTTCTACAGCCCTAGACAACCAGGGATGCTTACATTAACCCCTTCCCTGTCCTAGATCACCAGGCATCATTGAAGTCCCTAGGCCCCAAGA
The DNA here is from genome assembly GCF_027789765.1 of Dendropsophus ebraccatus. NCBI lineage: Eukaryota > Metazoa > Chordata > Amphibia > Anura > Hylidae > Dendropsophus > Dendropsophus ebraccatus. The sequence goes on along the minus strand of NC_091462.1, from coordinate 97,757,829 downwards.
ATATTAGATAGAGTCCATGTCCCACATGGTACATTGTTATAGTAACATGGACTACAGAGCCCCTTAAAATGTGCGAGGACAAATCTGGGCTAGGATCCATCTGAAAATAATAAGCGGCAAGTAATTATTTCCCAAAATATAGAATTTTTAGAGACAGTTTAGGAAGCAGAAGAGAAGATCTCAGCTCTTGGGGTAGTGATGGGATGAAGGCGCTGGTATAGGTGTTTCTATGGTGATGGGAGCTGCCGGAGCAGCTGATTTTCAAATGAGGAGGCTGCTGGGGGCATACATGGAAGAACGTTAGGGGGGCCGCAGGCTGACCCATATGAAATGGTAAATATCCCTCATTAGCATCTTCTCTCCTATCTGCCTCAAGGACGGAAAACCTATTTAGGGGAAGAGAATATGATGACAAATATAGGTTCTCTCTGATAGTGTAGTAATCCTTCACTTTAACTCCTTTTAAGCCAATAGTTTGTGGTGCATGATGAGAATACAAGGGACCATACACCAGGACTCTGGGGATCATACAAAAGTCTAATATTAACATAAATGTACTGTAGTTTTGGGATCACTTGTCATCCATTCACGCAAATCTCCATTTATTTTGGCTAATTAGTCATGTGGTTGACAACTCTATTTAATACATAGATAGTTGCCAATCAATGATTAGGACCGCCCACTTGACTACTTAGCCCAGAATGAGCAGTCATCCTAAAACTTTACCCACTAAACTATATATATATATATATATATATATATTATATAATAATACTTTATATTCATCTGCTTGTCTCTCCTTCTCTATAACATGATGCCTGCAGATTGGACTGGATTTCTAAATTCCATCTTTAAAATAATTTTCACTAAATATACAGTAAGGGTACGTGCACACTACGGAATTTCCGCAGAGACTTCAAGTGGATTCCGCCAGGCGGGCTCCGCTTGAAGTTCCACCTGTTCCATAGACTCAATGATATTTGCTGGCGAATTTTCACTTTGTGATCACCACAGTTAGCACATGCTGGTGCTCTAAATCTTAAAGGGGTTTTCCAGGACTAGAGAAAACATAACAGCTTTGTTCCAGAAACAGCACCACTCTTAGGCTCAGTTTGGGTGTCAGTTTTGCAACTCAGTTCCACTGGTGTAAATAAAGCCAGTTGTAATACCACATTCAACCTGAAGACAGGGGTGGCGCTGCTGTTGGATGTTTTTTCTGCTATTTTTTAAATCCTGGATAACCCCTTTAAATAATTTTCACGGAAGACTTGACGGAGGCGATACATAAGGGTAATGTTTATATTTTTGTAAGTATTGTAGCTGTGTCAGATGCTTCCCCGGTCTGTCCCACATGTCCCTAATCATCAGTCAGGTCAGACTATGAGGCAGCTTGTACCGCAGCGACACAATCTGTTCCTTCGCTGCCGACCACTCAGGCAACACATTTCTACTGATAATCTTTGCTGCTATTCCAAGACGTAGGATGGACAGCCTGCTGAAATTTATGTATGAAGACAAGATTTATCACCGACAAGTAAGACAAATATTGACACTGGACACAACAATGGAGGAGCACAACTAGAATTCTTGGGGGGCCCCTACAGTCAGAACTGGGCCCCAAACAGCACTAACTGTAAACACCACTATAGTAATACAAAGAGCTGCAATAAAGTAGGGACATAAAAAAAAGACAAATCACTTAGAAGGGGGTATACAGCTGATATACTCCATGTATCATTACAAAACAAACATCCTACTAGTTTTTGCATGTTATAAAGGACACAGAATCGTCTGATGCAGAGTCAGGTCTGGGATTGAGGGCATGTCCATGCTGCATATCTGATAGAACTGTAACTACTATGCAAACCGTGTCCACTATAAGGCTATGTTCACACTACGTAAAACAACGGCCGTACTTTATGCTCCTGTGAACATTGCCCCTTGTTCTATGGGATCCCGGCCGGAGCGTATACACATCGTACACGCTCCGGACGGGATCCCATGCAGACCTGCAAATAACTGACATGTCAGTTTTCTGCGGCCGCAATTTAATGAATTGCGGCCGCAGAAAAACCTGCCAGTTCACACAATGAAGCGAGCGGCCGGAGCCGCTCGCTTCATTGTGTGCTATGTGAAGTTCTGATGCAGGCGCGCGCTGATGCGCCCGCATCAGAACACTGCGGCCGGAAAGATTATCTGGCTGGGATGATCTGGGCAGAGACTGGCCGTTCCGTGACCCGGCTGGGTCACGGAATGGCCGGTCTCTTTACGTTGTGTGAACAAAGCCTAAATGTGCAATGGTGTCCAAGTGTGCTCGAAATGGAAAGCCACAAAATAGTGATATTGTTTCTTCATATGGTGGGTTTAGAACAGGGATGGGGAACCTTTGGCCCTCCAGCTGTTGCAAAACTACAACTCCCATCATGCCAGGACAGCCAAAGCTTTAGCTTTGGCAGTCAAGGCACGATGGGAATTGTAGCTTTGCAACAGGTGGAGGGCCAAAGGATCCCTATCCCTGGTTTCGAAAGTTGAAATATATTCTGTGATGCCAAGACTAACATAAAAACAACGTTAGGGGATTCACTGTTCCAAATGGCAATGGTCTCCCAGCTATTCCCTCCTCTCCTGTCTGTTTGAGGCAGTTTCTATACGACTGGAAGCCTGATTCCAGAGCAATAGACCAGGCAATCTGGACTGATTCATTAGTCTGTAAAAGATCCAGATCCTGTGCAGCTGTGCTGTGAATTATAGCATATATAAGGCCTAGGTTTTCCAAAGGTTTCTAGTATCTCTCAAGTTCCATGTTCTTGTCCTTGTTTCTAGTTCTTTTGTAGGAAAAGTGTGCTCTGGTCTGCTTTGTTTCCTTGGAGGATCACAGGGATAGTGAAGGGACAGTCAGGTTTAGTTGTCTGGTGTTAGTTTAGGGAAAGATCCAGAGAAAGGTTAGAAATCATCGGATAGGGCCCATTCCTGTATTTGTTTTGTCATGGTTCATTCCTATCTATCGCCATCATTTTTCATTTATGCCATCATCACTCCCTTCAACTCCTGCTATTTATTGGCGAGTCGCTGTTTTTCTTACCTGTCAGTATAGATATGTTCTACTATGCTTTTGCTTGTGGCTAAAGATGAGCAAACAATTGGCATTTGACACCTGCTGCCTGGAGAAGATGGATACAGCCTGAAGACTGCCTGGAAAACCCTACAGGCCCTATTCCACTGAACTTTTTCGAACGATTATCTTTCATAAAATCGTTCAAACGACCGCTCGTTAACGATATTCGTTCTGTGGAATAGCTGTAAACAAGCGAACGACAACAGCGAAATCGTCGTTGAGTCGTTCACTATTTTTTTTCAACATGTCGAAAAAAAAGTTGTTGGTCTTTCAACAATAATTCGCTAATCTTTTCGTTGAATAAAAAATCTTTCAGTCGTTCTTGAAATGTCTACCTACATTTCCCCACGTTTTAAACGACCATGTAACGATTTAACAACCGCAAATAAATCGTTACACTACAGATATCGTTCACGTTCCCACACGTATTATGTGTTATCGTTCGCTTAAAAAAATCGTTAAGTGCTCGTTAACGAGTGGTCGTTGGAGCAAGTCTATGAACGATAATCGTTCCGTGAAATAGGGCTATAATATACAGCCTATGGCTGCATCCATCTTCTCCAGACAGCAGGAGTCAAATGCAGATAGTTCAGGAGCTTACGAACCTGAACTTACGGTAAGGGTGCATTCACACGTTTTCTCGCTGCGGATCCCTGCCCAGTACATTCTATAGGCAGACAAACTCGCAGCGGGATAGATACTAATGCTTCTAGTGTTCCCCTTTAGAAAAAATAAAATAAAAAAGTATGTCCCCCCCGGACCATCAGAGCCTTGGATAGAGCATTCCTCCAGTGTGTCCTATGCTCTAAGGTCTTTCTATACAAAGCCGCTTTTCCATTCTGCAGTCATTAGCAATGCGGTAAAAATAACTATATACACTATTCCTGTAGATGAAGGATAATCAGCCGCAATATTAAACCCCTCACAGCCCAAATATGTGCCCCCTAAAAGCTCCTAATATTAACTAGACATCAGCCAATCATACCATAGATTATCTTGCTACATTCCCAGAATGCCATTCTCCGCTAGGTCCCTACCTACAGCAGGCAAATGTTTACCTTGTCTATGGCTGGAGCCAGTCTGGATATAATATACAATCGGCTTTATCCTGTCTGTATTTAGCGGAATGTCATACAAAGGGTATATAGACGAAAAGAGAAGGGGGGTTATACGAGAAAACACAGGGCGACACAAGCAGAAGAGGCAATGCTTCAGAGCGGGACATGCTGGGAGTTGTAGTCCCACAACCAGAGCAGCTTTAGGCTATGTTGTATATGCTGGAGCCATTCCTCTATTATTCGTCTTTATACACAGTTGTTTACAGGCTCTCCCATTCATCACTGCGGAGTGTGTGGTCACTTGTCGTTGTGCAATGGCGAGGGTGGTACTATGGAGAGTAAGTTTACGTATGACCAGGGAACGGGCCTCTGGGCTGTTTTCCACAGAACGGAGAAAACCCGACGTTCTAGGCAATGTATTAGCATGAAAAATTACATGGTTTATGACATGCAGCCAAGAAGACAGGCTGTGAGCGCCCCCTACTGCTCTGCAGTTATATTTAGTGAAGGGATGATGCTACTGAGTATATATAATAGACCTTGCCATTGTAATTTGCGTCTTTCAGTGTGTATGTCCTATATGTCAATGGAAACAAAGCATTGGGGCAGTTCTTGTAGGTCAGGGGGGTCAAACTTGTGGCCCTCTAGTTGTTGCAAAACTACAATTTCTGTCAGGCTGGGACAGCTGAGGGCAAAGCTTTGGCTGTCCAGGCATGATGGGAATTGTAATTCTGCAACAGCTGGAGGGCTGAAGTTTGACAGCCGTGTTGTAGAACGTCTCTCATTGCTTCTACAGAAGGTGAGAAATGTCATGTAATGTGTGGTACTCGTGTGTACGGGTGTAGTGTGATCACCGGGGTCTGCTCTATGTAAGCGTCCGATTACACTGAGAGATTTTTAACTTTTAACGATAAACAATGGCAAATGAGATTGTTTAGCATTAGCCTGAAATCGTTCACCATATTACACAGAACCATAGTCATTAGTTACGATCATTACTACAATCGTTATTACGATCGTTGCTATAATAGTTTATTCCTTCTGATCCCAGCAAAACAATGGACAATGTGCTATTACACTGAACGATTAGTGAAAAAACGCGGAACTTGAGGGAACAAATGTGGAATTACAGCGAACGATTAACAATGATTTTAGGGTCAGATCTAAATCAACAATCAACGTGCAATTACACTGAACGATTATGGTTAAAATTAGAATAATATAATGATTTTTCACACGATAATTGTCCCATGTAATAGGGCCCTAAGTGTCTCTGATTTTATATAGAAAAGCAGCCAAAGGCAGTCCGGGCATGATGGAAATTGTAGTTTTGCAACAGGTTGGACATCTGTGTTATAAAGGCGTTACATCATCTCTATTTTACAGAAGCAATGATCACAGACACGGCTGTTTTAACACATAAGTGAACCTAGTGCAAAATGTCACCTTCCTGAACATTTCATATGAGCAATGCAGATTGCTCAACACGTAGACCATGGATTGCTCCATGCATGATTATTACACTAAATAATTTATACCAGGGGCATCAAACTGTGGCAAAACTACAATTTCCAGCTTTGGCTGTCCAGGCATGATGGGAATTGTAGTTTTGCAACAGCCGGAGGGCCTGAGTTTGACACCTGTGATCTGACAACCAATGGCAGCTTACCTCCTCATCCCTAGGGGGCAGATGAGAATCCCTACTGATCGTACTGGCAGTGCTAGGGGCATTCATTGGGGGGTGTTATATAGGCAGGAATACACTAGACCAGTGTTACCCAATCTGGAGTTTTCCACCTGTTGCAAAACTACAATTTCAATGATGCCCTGACCACCTTCAGCTCAGTATACCCCAGTGGTTCTGGGCTGATAGCTCATGACAAGGGGCAAGAAGTGGTCACATTAAAGGGCTTTTCTTCGGGGACTTTCTATCCTCAGTACAGACAGTCAATATGTGACGCCTCCCATCAGCTGCTTAGTAGCGTCTCTGCATCCAGGCGTACACAGTGAACAGAGCTGGAAGCCTTGGCCATGTTCATTGTGTAGTGGCCATGCTCATCCTCCTCAACATCTGATTGGTGGGGCCTGACACTCGGCACCCCTGCTGATCAGCTGTGTCTGGATATACACAGTGAACAGAGCTGGCTATGTACTATGTACACATGTGGGCGCACAGCTGACTGACAGGCATGCAAGTATCAGGCACCTGGCATCCCTGCATATCAGCTGCCTATCCTGAGGACAGCTTGTCAATCTCTACCTCCTAGAAACCCCCTTTAACTGCCCCAAACGTTGGGTCATGTGATGTTCTGCAGGTGGCCCATTGCAGCTGCACCATTTGCCCAAAGGTTATAGCTGTCCTGCTCCCATAGACACTATACAATAGCACATGAGTGTATGATATGGACCTATGACAATGATCAGGTATCTCCGGGAAGAGAGAGTCCATTGCTTGCTATATATGGTCCATGCTACTCTAATAGAGAGAGCCCATTGCTTGCTGTATATGGTGCATGTTACTTTAATAGAGAGAGTCCATTGCTTGCTATATATGGTCCATGTTACTCTAATAGAGAGAGCCCATTGCTTGCTATATATGGTCCATGTTACTCTAATAGAGAAAGCCCATTGCTTGCTATATATGGTCCATGTTACTCTAATAGAGAGAGCCTATTGCTTGCTATATATGGTCCATGTTACTCTAATAGAGAGAGTCCATTGCTTGCTATATATGGTCCATGTTACTCTAATAGAGAGAGCCCATTGCTTGCTATATATGGTCCATGTTACTCTAATAGAGAGAGCCCATTGCTTGCTATATATGGTCCATGTTACTCTAATAGAGAGAGCCCATTGCTTGCTATATATGGTCCATGTTACTCTTATAGAGAGAGTCCATTGCTTGCTATATATGGTCCATGTTACTCTAATAGAGAGCCCATTGCTTGCTATATATGGTCCATGTTACTCTAATAGAGAGAGTCCATTGCTTGCTATATATGGTGCATGTTACTCTAATAGAGAGCCCATTGCTTGCTATATATGGTCCATGTTACTCTAATAGAGAGAGCCTATTGCTTGCTATATATGGTCCATGTTACTCTAATAGAGAGCCCATTGCTTGCTATATATGGTCCATGTTACTCTAATAGAGAGAGCCCATTGCTTGCTATATATGGTGCATGTTACTCTAATAGAGAGCCCATTGCTTGCTATATATGGTCCATGTTACTTTAATAGAGAGAGTCCATTGCTTGCTATATATGGTCCATGTTACTCTAATAGAGAGAGTCCATTGCTTGCTATATATGGTCCATGTTACTCTAATAGAGAGAGCCCATTGCTTGCTATATATGGTGCATGTTACTTTAATAGAGAGAGTCCATTGCTTGCTATATATGGTCCATGTTACTCTAATAGAGAGAGCCCATTGCTTGCTATATATGGTCCATGTTACTCTAATAGAGAGAGCCTATTGCTTGCTATATATGGTCCATGTTACTCTAATAGAGAGCCCATTGCTTGCTATATATGGTCCATGTTACTCTAATAGAGAGAGCCCATTGCTTGCTATATATGGTGCATGTTACTCTAATAGAGAGCCCATTGCTTGCTATATATGGTCCATGTTACTTTAATAGAGAGAGTCCATTGCTTGCTATATATGGTCCATGTTACTCTAATAGAGAGAGTCCATTGCTTGCTATATATGGTCCATGTTACTCTAATAGAGAGAGCCCATTGCTTGCTATATATGGTGCATGTTACTTTAATAGAGAGAGTCCATTGCTTGCTATATATGGTCCATGTTACTCTAATAGAGAGAGCCCATTGCTTGCTATATATGGTCCATGTTACTCTTATAGAGAGAGCCCATTGCTTGCTATATATGGTCCATGTTACTCTAATAGAGAGAGCCTATTGCTTGCTATATATGGTCCATGTTACTCTAATAGAGAGAGCCTATTGCTTGCTATATATGGTCCATGTTACTTTAATAGAGAGAGTCCATTGCTTGCTATATATGGTCCATGTTACTCTAATAGAGAGAGCGCCTCTCATTCTTTTTCATACACTTGGCAGAATGGGATTCTGGATGATTATGTTTATTTACCGAGCTACAAAGAGCCGGGAGATGTATAATGAGATGACAGCGGCCGGATACACTGAGGTACGGATGACAGCACAGGGAACAGACAGCGCTAATGTGCACATAACCTAGATTTAATGAAAGGTTGCACATCCACTAGAAATACGATATAGATATTTGGTCGACTTATTCACCATTTGTTTGTGATTCTCTTTTCAGGTTCTATAAGTATTGCAGGTCTGTATGGAGGGGCAGGGCATGAGGATGGAAAGCTCAGCAACAGCCTCTATACTACAGTATGTACCATTGTAACATTTAAAGGGGCTCTCCAAGGTTTTATAAGCAAAGGGGGTGTTCCCATTTAGAGTCTGAACTGGCATAGTAGCCCACCTTTTGGCCTCTCTTCGGGGCAGGACAAGTTAACACCGTCTTTCTCCATTGTGATGGATGGGAACGTTCGATACTAGAGATAAGCGCAACTAGAGCGTGCGCAAATCTGATTGTTCAGCATTTGAATAAAACTTGGATGCAACCCTAAGGATACTATTACACAAAGCGATTTTTTAACGATAAACAATCTCAAACGACTGCTATGGCGAACGACCTGAAATCATTCACCAAATTACACGGAACGATGATCACATGGAACTTATGATCGTTCTTGCGGTCGCTATTGCGTTCGTCGCTACTGCGAACGGCATCTTATTCCAACGATCAAAGATAAAAATAGGTCCAAATTTGGGGGAACATTAACACATCTTTTGGACATGCCCCTCTCTTGCTTCTTTCTGGGAACGGGTAACCAAAGACATCCAAGAGATGTGTGTCAGTCTATTGACATACCCCACAATTGGTATCGTTATGGTTACCTTCCACACGCACTCAGCTGTCCAAACAGAACCTTCTTGTTCATCTCCTCCCCGCCACCAAACTACTCATACCAACATATTGGAAACAAAATGTGCCGCCACCCAAAACTGAATGGTACGCCAAAGTGGAACACATATGTACTATGGAGGAGTTGGTAAGCTGGACAATGAGGACGCACACTGAGTTCGTAAAGACTTGGTCACCTTGGTCGCAATTCACATAAGCCGACCAATTACAGACGTGAACCAGACTGGCCTCCCAGACCATTACATTTTTCGGTCCTTTACTCTATGGAACTGGAACATACATAGCTTGGAACTTTTTCAACCCCCCCCCCTAATTTTTCCTTACCAAATGTTAGGCTATACCACTAGTTCATATACTGTTGTTACGGATCTTTGTTTCTCCAGTCTACTTTGTTTACAGGTATCCCTATGATACTTCAATTGTTTATTACTAGAAAATACTTGTTGTCTTTTTCATTTTTACAAAATATAAATCCTTAAATTGAGAATGTTTTAAAAAAAAAAAAAAAAAATAGGTCCAAACTCTATCAAACGACTAACGATTTCTCGTTGTCTGCTATTACACTAAACGATAAATCCGAACGCTCTAACGATTTTTCGAACGACAATCATACGGTGTAATAAGGCCCTAAGGCAGTGATGGCTAACCTTGACACTCCAGCTGTTGCAAAACTACAATTCCCATCATACCTGGGCAGCCAAAGCCATATCAGACTTCAGTATGCTCGAGTTGCGCTGATCTCTATACATGGAACAGCTACTTTTCAAAAGTTATAGATTAGAGATGAGCGAATCCCGAGCATGCTGGAGTCCATCTGAACCCGAACGTTCGGCATTTGATTAGCGGTGGCTGCTGAAGTTGGATAAAGCCCTAAGGCTATGTGGGAAACATGGATATAGTCATTGGCTCTATCCATGTTTTCCAGAAAACCTTAGAGCTTTATCCAACTTCAGCAGCCACCGCTAATCAAATGCCGAACGATCGGGTTCGGATGGACTTTAGCATGCTTGAGGTTCGCTCATCTCTATTATAGATGCATTTGGCAAAATGAAGACATTAGACAATTCGGAACAACAGATTAGGGAATTGGAGTACCAAGGCTTTAGGAGATCTATTTCTTACCTTTCGTATTCAGCCTGGTCGGCATGCAAAGATATGGTGCCCATTTAGTCCGCCCCATAGAAAGCGGAGAATCCTTGCACAATGTAATACTCAGTAGTTATCGATTGCTAGGTTATACATAGTGGTGCATAGTGCTGTATCTGACAGGAGAAGCAGCCATTACCTGGGGCCGTATTGCCGTATATCATCTACATACCTCTAGGTCCATAAACCAACTATACATGATACCCTTGTGGAACATCCCAATGGCCACACTACCTGGTTTTCCCCCAGCCGCAGCACATCCAGCTCTGCATCTTCCTCGGTGAAGACCTGCTGAATACATGCGCTCCACCATAAAACCACCAAACGTACACAGTAGACTTGTGAAGACACGTACGGCCATGGGCCTCGGCAGCTATGAAGAACTCTTGTGTGTGAAGCCTTCGCTTTGTGCTTAGGGCATGTTGTGGGAACAGCTGGTTTAACCAGTGTTGGGATCTATGAAAAAATCTACATGAAGTTCAGCGTTCATTCAGAAAAAGCCAATGCCCTGATGATGGGAACTACAACCCTAACATGGGTGGAGGAACGTTCTTAGGCTATGAGCACAATGGACCATATGGACTGTTTTAGAATGGGTCGATGCTAGATGAATGCTCTGCTACTGGAAGCCTGCCGGAAAAAACTTCAGCTCTCTTCTCACTTTTTATCAGGTTTTTGAGTTGTTTTTGAGCTACATGTTTATGGGCATCTATATTATAATATCACCCTAACCCCCTTCACTTTTCATTCTCACCAATAGGCCTAATAGTAGGCAGAGGTATGAGGATGGACGGCACTCGGTATACCCAGTGCTGCTCGTGGTGGAGAGACCCCACATATATGAAAGGCAATAGACCCGGCACTCACTGATAGATGCTTGGAGGGTTTATTTGTAGAATCGCATTAACAGGAAATTGCAAAACAACACAGAACGCATTTTGGCTTTGACAAAACTCTTCCTCAGCTAAGGAACCCCTTCAAGCATCCATCGGTGAGTGACAGGTCCACTGCCTTTAATATTAGACAGACACCTTCTTTACTGTAGAGAAAACGTGTCAGCAGTCTCCTCCTTATCATTACAGACAGGGTTACAATAAAAGGTAACACCAGTATATAGATAAGATAGAATCAGGCCATTCACAATAAGTGATGGCCACAGTTCTCCTTCCCCCCTCCCACATACTGACCTCTGCATTGGTCACAGAGCATGCCTAGAAGTTTTCCTAGAAGTTAAGGAATCTGCCTTAGTGAGATTGTAGCTCTGTCCTTGCAACTGCCAAAAAGCAGATCTTTAAATGCTGTTAACAGAACATAAGCTCAGACAATATGGCTGCTACCAGAGTAATTTTTAAGAATAAAATCCAGTGAAAATCTTTTTCTTTCAAATCAGCTGGTTTCAGAAAGGTATATAGATTTGTAATTTACTTCTATTTAAAAATCTAAAGTCTTCCCTTACTTATCAGCTGCTGTATGTTGTGCAGGAAATGTTTTCTTTTCATTTTGACACAATGCTCTCTGCTGCCACCTCTGTCCGAGACAGGAACTGTCCAGAGCAGGAGAGGTTTTCTATGGAGATTTGCTGCTTCTCTGGACAGTTCCTGTCTCGGCCAGAGATGTCAGCAGAGAGCACTGTGTCAGACTGGAAAGAAAAAAAAAAATTCCTGCAGGACATACAGCAACTGATGAGTATAGGAAAACTTTTGATTTTTAAATAGTAGTAAATTACAAATCTATATATCTTTCTGAAACCAGTTTATGTGAAAGAAAGATAATTTAGCTCGAGTACCCCTTTAAAGCATTTAAGTGAATGAAAGCTGATCTCTGATTGGCTGCTATAGGGAACAAGGCCAGTTCTTCTGTATTGATAGAAATCTGAGAATACACTCAGCGTGTGGATAACAACAACATCCTAACATGGCGGTATACTCAGCTCCGCAGCACGCCATGAAACCTAACACAGGAAACCCAGAGTAAGGAGTTCACGTTGGTATCCTGCCTCTAAGAGCACATCTAATAACTCTAATAAACATGATTTCTATTTTGTGAGACAGAATCTCAATAAGATATTAACAAGGCACCAGGAACAGAAACCACCGACTTGACAGACTTCATTTATTTCCCCCCACCACAGGCCCACATAGGTTTCCCAGAATGGGTGGGAAAAGCCCTACTGTTTATCTGATTCCATCCACCCTCTGTGTGATCCCAGCCAAGTCTCTGCGTTCGCCTCTTGGCTTGTGAGCCCACCACGAAGTACTTTCACACACACACCGCAGTCCACAAGAACATGGGCTCCGTCCAAGAACCCGAGCCGCTTGTACAACAACTCCCAGATAGCATTACTTGTGCAAGCAGAGAGACTCCAGGGTTATTAGTAAGAGATTGGAGAGTGGAGGGCGAGGGAAGCCAGCCTGGCACACACTGGCATCTTATCACATGGAGAATGGGATCACATGGCCACTGTCCGAATACACTACATAAGCAAAGGCACTATCATAGGGGGAGATTTATCAAACATGGTGTAAAGTGAAACTGGCTCTGTTGCCCCTAGCAACCAATCAGATTCCACCTTTCATTTTCCAAAGAGTCTGTGAGGAATGAAAGGTGGAATCTGATTGGTTGCTAGGGGCGACTGAGCCAGTTTCACTTTACACCATGTTTGATAAATCTCCCCCTATATCTGCAATATATTATGTCCACAACATGAAGCATTATCCGGCTACAATGTTATATAAAATGTTCCGACATCACACCAAACTGAACGCAAAACATTCATTTTCTTGTATTTTTATATTCTTCATTATCTGTGCCCCCACCCCATATTATATATGGTCAAAATTCTTTTACTTAAAGGACACCTGTCACCCCCGTGCCGGGGTGACAGGCTGCGGACCCCCTGTTAGATCCCCCTAATCTCACGTGAATCCACCGGGTCCCGCTTCCTGAGCCGGTCGGGTCACGGAGATTCCAGCGCCCGAAGCCCGGCGCGCACGCTGACAGCAGAGTCAGATCCCCATAGAGAAGGAATGGGGAGTCCGATGCTCCGTCATTCTCTATGGGCATCGGACTCATCTCTAAGCGCGCGCCCAAGGCTTCGGGCGCTGAAATCTCCGTGACCCGACCGGCTCAGGAAGCGGGACCCAGCGGGATCACGTGAGTATAGGGGGATCTAACAGGGGGTCGGGAGCCTGTCACCCCGGCACGGGGGGTGACAGGTCCTCTTTAAAGTGACTGTCACCCCCTGACCACCTACCAAGCTGGTGACACTGCAGAATACATATTATTAAAAGCATTCAGAATATCAGAATATAACTTTGTTGTCTGTCTCTGTGTTTGTAGTTTCATAACAAAAGGATTTTATTCAGGCTGTGTATAGAGTAAAGGAGGCGGAGCCTATAGTTCTCTGGACCCTAGTACTGCTATGCCTCACTTCTGTATGCCTGCGTTTAGCATAATTACGGCTGAGCACTGTGCATACATAGCAGTACTAGGGCAGAGGCAATGATAGGCCCGCCTCCTTGACACTTTTCACTGCCTGAATAAGGGCCAAATAGCCAAATACAGGCAACAAAGATATATACTGAATGTTTTTATTGATATCTATCCAGCGGTACCGTCAACTCCAGAGCTGCACTCACTATTCTGCTGGTAGGGTCACTGTGTACATACATTACATTACTTATTCTGTACTGATCCTGAGTTACATCTTGTATTATACTCCAGAGCTGTACTCACTATTCTGCTGGTAGGGTCACTGTGTACATACATTACATTACTTATTCTGTACTGATCCTGAGTTACATCCTGTATTATACCCCAGAGCAACACTCACTATTCTGCTGGTGGGGTTACCATGTACATATGTTACTTGTCCTGTACTGATCCCGAGTTACATCCTGTATTATGGGTCACTGGTGCTGGCTAAGCAGCCAGTGACTGTGACTGATGGGTACAGGGGTGTAGCAAGCACCTAGAAGGCGGTCCATTACACAAATATATGTTTTAAAGTTTAAAATAGTTTTAAGAAAATTAAAAAAGCTGTGGCCTACCCCCACGCATTTATAAAGAACAAACAGTTGTCAGTGTGTAATTAAGTAGCATAAGTTGGGATTACTCCATTTCAGAGGCAAGATAGCCAAGGTGCAATGGGATGCCGGCAGTCTACTCCAGAGCTGCACTCACTATTCTGCTGGCAGAGTCACTGTGTACATAAAATATTTAACCTATACCGATCTTGCCCTACATCCTTTAATTATGCTGCAGAGCTGCATTCTCAATTCTGCAGCCTTCAGAGCAGAAATCTCTCAGCATTCTTTGCAGTCTCTTGTCTTGTCTTCAGGGACGTTCTGTCTTTATATCAAGCACTTTGCTGTAGTGAAAATAAAGTTCCTTACTGTGTTATTCCCATATTATATTAATATACTGTATTATAGTAGTGTGTCAGTGAACAAACATGTTGACTGTTTCCAGCAACCACCAGAAGTGTAACTGCAGCTGCAATACAGCTACAGTTCAGGACTGGTAATTGTACTATGGCAGGGATGGGGAACCCTTTACTTTGGCTGTCCAGGTATGATGGGAATTGTAGTTTTCATTCATTGTCCATTGCAAAACCTGTTACAGTGAATCACAGCTCTCCCTATTGTAATAAACCTTGCAGGTATATGAGGCAATCATTGGGAGTTTTCATTTCCTGACAGCAAGCAGAGATCTTGAAAACTGGGAAAATTATTTACTAAACATATTATTTTGACCCGGAAATGAATGAAGCCCATCACCCCTGTATACAACAGATGTATACACACCTAATGACAGCCGTCACCAGTTGTACATTGTACATGTCTCTGTGACTGCTGCCAACATAGCATGAATGACAGGATTTTCCATGGATGGGACCAGAATGCCAGTTTTTTGCTTCCTCGGGGCACATTACCTGGTTCAGAAACATTTGGCAGATATGACAATGATGTTAGTTATAGAGAGAATGTCAGGCCGGGCCATAATTACAAAGCACACACTGTCTCTCGTCATGCACATTGTATATTGCCGACACAAGCCAAGTTGTGAAATCACACAACTCATAGCAGAGGAGACAGAGAACCGGTCTCTCCTGTAAGTTACATCAGGACTTGAAGGATCAGGATTACTATTCATTTCCATAGATACACACCACCTTTGATTACATATGTAGTCACCGATTTAAAGGGGAGGTTTGCCTTAAAGGAGAAGTCCGGCGAATATTTTTATTAAAGTATTATATCGCCCCCCAAAAGTTAATCAAATCACCAATATACACTTATTACAGGAAATGCTTGTAAAGTTTTTTTTTTTCCCTGCACTTACTACTGCATCAAGGCTTCACTTCCTGGATAACATGGTGATGTCACTTCCTGGATAAAATGGTGATGTCACTTCCTGGATAAAATGGTGATGTCACAACCCAACTCCCAGAGCTGTGCGGGCTGTGGCTGCTGGAGAGGATGATGGCAGGGGGGTGCTCAGTGTCCCTCCAGTGCCCTGTGTCCCTCAGTGTCCCCCTGCCATCATACTCTCCAGCAGCCACAGCCCGCACAGCTCTGGGAGTTGGGTCGTAACGTCACCATTTTATCCAGGAAGTGACATCACCATGTTATCCAGGAAGTGACATTGCCATGTTATGCAGGAAGTGAAGCCTTGATGCAGTAGTAAGTGCAGAAAGAAAAGCACTTTATAAGCATTTCCTGTAATAAGTGTAAATTGGTGATTTGTATAAGTTTTGGGGGGCAATACAATACTTTAATACAAATTTTCGCTGGACTTTTTCTTTAAGGATCTTTCATATTGTAAATGCAGTTTAATCTGTGGGAGTCATTTTATAGACCAAGAGGGGCTAAACACTTTGATATACATGTGTGTGGGAGAAAATAAAATGTATAACTAGTAATTATTTATTTAAACCTCTATGTTCTCGTGGGCGGTCCTTATTAGTGACAGTTAGGACCGCCCACTGGACTCCAAGTCCAGAATGATTAGAGTTTCAAATTACTAGTTTTATTAAATATTTTCCCACAAATATATACATCATTCTTCTCAGCTCCTCCTGGTCTATAACACGCTGCCTGCAGATTGGATGGTATTACATGGTGACAGGTTCCCAAAACATCTCTACATATAGACCAGTAGATTTTGGAGACAGAAAAAGAGTTAAAAGCTCCAGGCCCCCCTAGTTTGAACTGCCTGGTTTACTATACAGTATGTTTTATGGAGTTGACCAGTTTCAAGCAACACCATGACCTGCAGCAAAGGTGAGAAGAACATCGCCCACAGGGATGGGGACCCCCCCCCCCCCCTCCCAGCTGTTGCACAACTACAAATCCCATCAAAGCCAAAGCCTTTCCAGTCCAGGCATAATGGGAATTGTAGTTTTGGAACATTTGGAGGGCTGCCCATCCCTGCTCTCGGTACCAGGCTGGAACCACCAGGGTAGGAGGCATGCCAGTCACTATGGGGGTCCCAGGGTACATCTTCCTACAGAAAAAACTAGGGGGAGTGAAGACCTAACATGTCGTCAACACACAGGACATGGTAGAGTAGGTGCCCTATTCCAAGTGGGGCAATGGGTTCCCATCCCTCTACTTATTCCATACAGAAAACATCCTACGTTGGGAGGACCACTCTTCATCCCATCACCCTGTCCTAGAATTGTCACAACTAAGCAGTCACTCTGAGCATAGCCGAATCTATGTCTCAGCCTTACGCAATACTTCAACCCCAGACAAACCCTGTAAATTCTCCTAAGACCCTCCCACATGGCACCAGAGCAGAACGGTCTACTCCACGTCCACCATGACGAGACCTTATCACTATTCTCACCATTCAATGCTCAGAGATCTTGGCCGGAAAGCAGGCTCCTCCAGCGGCGCAGGCTCAGCATCATTCTTCTTCTCTGACCTCTCCTTCAGTGACAACCTATGGGTTAGCTTTGAGAGTCCTCCAATGGACCTGCGGGTTGGATAAAAAGAGTAGTTGTTACTGGAGCCTCCCGGACAAGTCTCATTCTTCACTGCTCTCAGGACCAAGGACAGAGCTTCTGTGGGTCTTCTCGGAAAGTTAAAAAAAAAAATAAAAAAAAAAACAACCCACATACTTTCTCCTAGTGATGATATCCTAAGCCATGATGGTTATCCTTAAATAATAGAAAGGTTGGAGGATGATACTGTACCGCATTGTATCAGAGGCTATTTATAGAGACTGTGCACAAACTGTACTGCAGCAGAGATGAATCATGGCAGATATGCAGTGTCTGTGCAGGCATATGTAACAAATACCACTGACAGATACATGGACAACCCCTACCGACACACACAAACAACCAGCGCTCCGATGGGCTGCAACCTCAGCGCGCCCCCCGGGGAAGGTCCAGGCTTTCAGGATGATCAAAGCCTTGATTGAAAACAATTGTTGCCTGAAGTAACCCTGGAGAAATCACATTATGTTATCTCAATAAGATGGTAGCATCCTTTGGGCATGAACTTAGTGCTTGTGTTTCTCTGCTGTAGAAGTGCGGAGCCGCATATAGCTACAGCTGCGAGCGCTACACAACCAAATGGAGGAATTCAATAACCCCGCTTCATGTGTAAATGCACCGCCATCTGATGAGGAGCGACTCTCGCTGGGAAGCCCCATTATGTCTACAAGCGCAATGAATGGTTTATGTTCACTGATGCCCTGGGTTCTTTTCCTGCCGCTTTCCCGAGAACTGACTCGCGCCCTCATTTGATCCGCCTGTCAATCCGCAGATACTTAACCCATAATTATAACCTCTTTGACTCAGTCGATATCAGCTCCGTAAGAGAGAGAGAAAAAGGAGTCGGCTTTATGGGAGAAATATAGCGGAAGAAATGGGCTGAAGGGTTGGCGGCATAATAGTGTGAATTAGAAGGTGGTCTTTGGGAATGATAGCTAGATAGATAGATAGATAGATAGATAGATAGATAGATAGATAGATAGATAGGGTCTATTTACACAGAAAGATTATCTGACATATTATCTGCCGATTTGAAGCCAAAGCCAAGAATGGATTTGAAAAGAGGAGAAATCTCAGGCTTTCCTTTGTGACCTAATCTGTGTTCCTGGCTTTGGCTTCAAATGTTTGGCAGATAATCTGTCAGATAATCTTTTTGTGTAAATGGACCCATAGATAGATAGATAGATAGATAGATAGATAGATAGATAGATAGATCAGTCACCTGGGTCAGATATAATGTGGTCCCTACGATTTGGGCAAAAGATTAGAACTAAATGTGTCAATGGACTCCATAGGATCAGCTGATCTTTCTCACACAGACATGGCCATTATTTTGCTCTGCAGATAAAGGCTGGTGCCCTGAGTCTCATACGGTCTTTGTATCAGTCTACGTCTTATTTGTCACACAGGGATCTATTTGTTCCCTGTGGGATTTGTCCTTCTTCCCATCCCCGGCCGTTCTCGCTGGCTGTCACCAGTCGCCTTACTAACATCTTACTGACATGAAATCAATGAGTAATGGAGCTTGGAGCGGGGATTAGACCGGGAATGCATTCATTAGCAGAAAAGGAAAGAATCTAATGGTTTTTACCCACAACCCCCTTGCTGTGGGGGAAACACGGGGTGTCTGATGATTATGTTATAGCGTAGTTTTTGCCCCGTCTGACATGTGTGAACTCGCTCCTATGTGGTTATTTTATTGGTAAAGTTCACATTTCATGTGGAGTCGTCGGCCTTAATGATGATGTAGGATCTGTGATGTCAGCTGGTTGTCACAATATAAATGGGGCTGTGCGGCACACGCACCCTGACTGGGGCGGCCATGTATCACTGAGCTGAAGGTTGCTCTATATAGACTATTATAGCATTTCCCTCATCAGCTGAGGGGGAGGCGAAGCCGAAAAACTGGGGCACCACCAGGAGTCAATGATGGGTGCAGAGGAATCTAGTACATACAGACTAGTTTAGAATATTACAGACTGGGGTCCATGAAGACAGGAGTACAGGCTGGGCTTCTATTACATTGGTTAGCATTACCCCATCAGGGACAATGGGGGAGATTTATCAAACATGGTGTAAAGTGAACCTGGCTCAGTTGCCCCTAGCAACCAATCAGATTCCACCTTTCATTTTCCAAAGAGTCTGTAAGGAATGAAAGATGGAATCTGATTGGTTGCTAGGGGCAACTGAGCCAGTTTCACTGTACACCATGTTTGATAAATCTCCCCCAATATTTTCAACCCTTGCCATGTTTAATGGAGAAAAGAATGTCAGATGGGTTAATGTAGATGATCATCTCCTCCTCCAGGACTGCAGTCTTGCTTTACAGCGCTGCGTTGAAAGGCTAAAAATCCATAATTATATGTCGCCTGTTTGGAAAAGCTGATTCTGGAAGTATTAACATATTTTCCACTTATTCACTGAGGACCGAGACATTATCTGGGCTGAAGCAATATTCATGGGAACGTAGCATTAGAATTCATGAGCGCATAGTCTGCCCCCATATGAATACAGCTACGATTGCTGGAAGTTGAGAAGTTATAGTCTCCTGGTTCTTCCATTCCATGCAATTTATGGGCGTCTGGTTTAAAAAAAAACAAAAAAACTAGTTCCATACCCAGTCAGCCCTTCTAACGTGTCCTTTTTAATAAAGTCTTCCATTTATCCGAACAAAGGAAAATCTAGAACATCTTTACTTAGAACTCTGAGTTGTGCCATCACTCCCCTCTTAACTGTACATGAATACATTGCCAGTTGGGTGGTACCATTCCATTTGGCATGGGGCATGTTCATATGCACTGTCAGACTATTCGGAGATACACCCTATTGACATGGGGAATGGTAACGCCCTATTGTTAATGTATTTATACATTTCCAGGAGGAAGAACAGAGGAGTAGCACATTGAAGATATCTAAGAGAAGACACTGGAATTGTTGTGTTATGGTGACTAAGTTAACTAAAACGTGTCAGGGGAGCTGACCAGTCCACTTTGATAGAGAGAGGGTTCTCCAGAGCGTAGTTACAGCCGGAGAAGCGGACACAGGAAGAGGTGGCTACAGGTGAGCATAGCAGTAAGGACACATAGGGATAGGTATCCTCCACCCTTACTTCTAACATTTACAGTGGTAGGGGAATAACTAGAAATAGTCATAACTAGTCATAAATTTTAACATTTAACCACAAACGTACAGAAAAATGTGGTCAACCACGTTTTTGTGTATGCTTAAAAGAGAAAGAACCTGATCCACTTCCATTCAATTGAAAAACGGATCCAAACGGATGCACCCAATTGCTTCTATTTTTGCATTCATTTTCCCCCATAAAACCTATAAGTTAAATAGACTGCACAAGCGCAGTGTGAACCCAGCCTAAAATGAACTACTACTAATCTGCATAGTGTGAACTAGGCCTAACTAACGTGGCACAGGGCAGATAAAGTGATATCCTGATATGCCTGAAGCTGGTTCACTAGAAGTGAAGGGGTCCGGGGTTGTACTCATAAAACCGATACTATCCTCTGCCTAACCGTATATTATATAATACAATGTAAGACGCTACAGCTGTCTATTATTACTGAAGCTGCTATTAACCCTGTAATACATGTTCAACGGTCATGTAACACAGCGCCTGATCATTATTCTAAGGCTCAATAAGCTCCACTGTATATGAGGAGCCCCAGTCTATAAGATCCTACACCCCAGGGACTCGACATAGCAGTGGGGCCTACGTTATATAAGATATAAGCACACAATGCTTGTTCAATAAACTTCTGGAGAACATTGAATACGTTGTTCTTTTTTTACAAAAAACTATTTCCTTTTACCCTATTAGAGAATTCTAAGTTAACATCAGGGGGTGCTGTTCAGGATTCTCATCTGTTAGCCTGGGTGGAGTATGGTTATAAAGAGTGTCTCTTGCTCTTTAGGACCCGTCCTTTCCTGAATTATGCAGACTATGTGATCATATGACTTGTAATACTTAATTCTCCCTGTGGTGGCGCTGCAGGGAAACTGAACACTTACAGTCTGGTTTTCCCACATCTAGGGATGAATTTGTGACCAGCCTATTGTTATTGGAACCTTCAAAAAAGTGGAGAGCCCCTTTAAAGCAAAAGAAAAAGGGGGACACCCCAGCTATCACTATGAGCAACACATAATAGTCACAAGATGTCATTATGCAAAATATCTAAAGAAAAGCTACTGATAATGGAGGTAAGAGGAAGATGGAGGGTTCCAGCTACTGACAATGGAGGTAAGAGGCAGGTACAGGGCTCCAGCTACTGATAATGGAGTAAGAGGCAGGTACAGGGCTCCAGCTACTGATAATGGAGTAAGAGGCAGGTGGAGGGTTCCAGCTACTGATAATGGAGGTAGGGTGCAGGTGGAGGGTTCCAGCTACTGATAATGGAGGTAGGGTGCAGGTGGAGGGTTCCAGCTACTGATAATGGAGGTAGGGTGCAGGTGGAGGGTTCCAGCTACTGATAATGGAGGTAAGAGGCAGGTACAGGGCTCCAGCTACTGATAATGGAGGTAAGAGGCAGGTGGAGGGTTCCAGCTACTGATAATGGAGGTAAGAGGCAGGTGGAGGGCTCCAGCTACTGACAATGGAGGTAAGAGGCAGGTGGAGGGCTCCAGCTACTGACAATGGAGGTAAGAGGCAGGTACAGGGCTCCAGCTACTGACAATGGAGGTAAGAGGCAGGTGGAGGGCTCCAGCTACTGATAATGGAGGTAAGAGGCAGGTACAGGGCTCCAGCTACTGATAATGGAGGTAAGAGGCAGGTGGAGGGCTCCAGCTACTGATAGTGACCTCTTCAGCTCATCTTCCCTCCATGTGACCCTTGTGCAGACCACAGGGTCTGGTACTCCGCTTAGTGGCACAGGCTCTAGCTGTAAGACCATCTCTCCTATTGCCCCCCTATTTCCATCTGCTATAAGGAATGGGAGTAAAAATATGTTAATGAGGTTTAAGAATAGCGCAGGCGAGCAGACGCAATTATTGCACCTGTCATCGGCTGCAGAACAGGTGTACGAGGGGCAGCACGCAGCCACTTCATCACCACGGATCACTCACCCGTATTAGGTTGTGGGATTACATTTCTGAATAAAATATTTTAAATGTAAAAAACAAAGCCCAGCCAAGACCCCCTCCGATCATAGGCAGCCAGCCTGATATCTACCCATTAACCCTATAAATGTCATGTATTCTCCAGTCCTCCCCCTACCACAGGCAAGTGACTTCTCTACACATAGATAGATATGAAAGAGACACATAGCTAGATAGAGAGACACACAGAAAGATAGATAGATAGATAGATAGACAGACAGACAGACAGACAGACAGACAGACAGATAGATAGATAGGAGATAGATAGATACGAGATAGATAGACAGATAGTAGATGGTATATAACAGATTATGCCAAAGCAAACTTGAAATGCAAAACTTTTATAGCAGAACAGTCTTAAAGGGGGTAGCCCCATTTTAGACATTGAAGGGATCTGTAGCAGATATGTCATAAATGCCTGATAGCTGGGGGGTCCCATCTCTGTAACCTCTTCCCTGCCATTGACCTGTTGCATTGATTACACTGGATTGTCCTTGTCCACATTTTGACAGGACAATTCCTCAAACTAGAAAGGGGTGGCGTTCATGTATTTTGGGGGTGTTCCTGGGGTGGGGCTTAAATGTCCGAATATAGTGATTCAAATGTCATCTGTAGGTCCTTTCGATGTAGAGGGAGGGAGACATCTCATGTATGGATGGTAGGATGATAGCCGTATTGTTTCAGTAAATAGGGGTCTATTCTGCCAGTAGATAAGGGTCCCGGCAGTGAGATCTGCTCTGCTAATGACTACAAGAGAGGAGAGCCATAAAACTTGGAGTCCGTATCTTTATAAGTTGTTGGTACATGGGAAGTGATGCTACAAATCCCCCCTGTGGCCGGTATACAGGGTATCGATAATAGCTAGTATAGACATTGGCCTGGCGGCTACAATGTATTATTTCATATTATCTACTTAAAAGTAATTTTATTAACTTGTTGGAAAGCAACCCACTGTAATCACTCCTGAAGCTGGCCATAGGATATAACATAAGACTGACGGCCGCCATGCCAGCCTGGCTGGGCTACCCTCACATCCAGCGCCCTGTACACGTCACAAGTTCTTATTAATAGAGAGATAAGCGCAAGGGCCAAGAAAGGGAATGAGAGTTACCTTCCCCGAAGAGCGGAGAAGAGTTATTGCAGGATAACATAAGCCGGGCTGTAACTCCATCCCGTGGACGTCTTCTGGACCCGAATCAAATAATAGGGAAAAAAAGCCACATGAAAATGACAGGCGGGTGTTTGTAGCAAATGAGAACAACAGATGGAGAAGGGATAGGAGTCTCTTGACCCGGGTGTCCTGTGTTCCTGTTCCGAGCAGGATCTGCCCGCCACCTGTTGGGGGTTAATCTATGAAGCAATGTCTTGATTTTTCAGCCTCCACCGTATCTATTTCTGCCGCTCCATCTTGTAAGAACTTTGCACTGGGTTTAATAGAAGCAATGAATCTCTTTTCTGCAACTCTATCCTATTCTAACATGCCATGCATACGATGGGCACCCATAGTCTTCTCCATCCCCGCTGATTTGCATTAACACTTACCTGCTGGGACTCTAGCCTCACTCATCGTCCACCTCGGGAAGAATGTAGGATCCGTCACCAGCATCCCTGCACATCAGTCATGTAGAGGGAGTTGATGCGTCAGCCATGGTCCTGTCCATCAGCATATGGCTCAGTGGCCATTGACGCCCCGCGGGCTCCCCTCGTACCTATGGCTGCTCACCTCTCTATCCCGCTTTCTCTGGTTCTCACTCTTTTCTGCCCCTCTCCGTCTGTCTTTTTTCCCAATCTTGTTTCTATAGAAACTAGATTAGCTGGGGGAGGGGGGGTGGACTGTAACGGCCCCATGTGACTAAGATTCCAACACTGAAGAATCTCTTCGCATTTTTTTTCTGGATACAGGCTTCTTTACATAACAACAAGCCATTGTTACTGGTACCCAAGAAGTGTGAGCGGGCTGATGGGAAGACGGCTCGCCTTCTGGGACAATGAGATGGGGCCACCAGAAGAGGTCTGGGAGCCGAAACTTCCCGCAGATACCTACATGTATCCGCAGAGCAACAGCCTGTCATCCCGGGTGCTGGAAGTTGTAGCTGATGCCTGAACGTGTCACAGTGTCATACAGTATGAATAATACATACAGATATACAGTGTAATACATAACCAGGTGCTCCATTATACACATACATGATATGGGGCTCTATTATACACATACATGACCAGGTTCTCCATTATATATATACACATGACCAAGTGCCCCATTATATATATATATATATATATATATATATATATATATATATATATACACATGACCAGGTGCTCCATTATATACATACATGACCAGGGGCTCCATTATACACATACATGACCAGGGGCTCCATTATATATATACACACATGACCAGGTGCCCCATTATATATATACACACATGACCAGGTGCCCCATTATATATATACATGACCAGGTGCTCCATTATACATATACATAACCAGGTGCTCCATTATATATATACACACATGACCAGGTGCCCCATTATATATATACATGACCAGGTGCTCCATTATACATATACATAACCAGGTGCTCCATTATACATATACATAACCAGGTGCTCCATTATACACATACATAACCAGGTGCTCCATTATACACATACATGACCAGGTGCTCCATTATACACATACATGATCCGGGGCTCCATTATACACATACATGATCAAGGGCTCCATTATACACATACATGACCAGGTGCCCCATTATATATATACACATGACCAGGTGCTCCATTATACACATACATGACCAGGTGCTCCATTATATATATACATGGCCAGGTGCCCCATTATACACATACATGACCAGGTGCTCCATTATATATATACATAACCAGGTGCTCCATTATACACATACATGACCAGGTGCCCCATTATATATATACATAACCAGGTGCTCCATTATACACATACATGACCAGGTGCCCCATTATATACACATGACCAGGTGCTCCATTATACACATACAGTATCAGGCTCTCCATTTTATATATATATGGGCAGGGGCTCCATTATATATATATACACATGATCAGGTGCTCCATTATACACATATATATATAATGTATATGGGCAGGGGCTCCATTATATATATATACACACATGATCAGGTGCTCCATTATACACATACAATATCAGGCTCTTCATTATATATATATGGGCAGGGGCTCCATTATATATATACACACATGACCAGGTGCCCCATTATACACATACATGACCAGGTGCTCCATTATACACTTATACACATACATAACCAGGGGCTCCATTATACATATACATAACCAGGGGCTCCATTATACACATACATTATCAGGGGCTCCATTATAAATATACACACAATAAGGGGCTCCATTATACACATACATAACCAGGTGCTCCATTATACATATACATAACCAGGTGCTCCATTATACACATACATGACCAGGTGCTCCATTATACACATACATGATCCGGGGCTCCATTATACACATACATGATCAAGGGCTCCATTATACACATACATGGCCAGGTGCTCCATTATATATATACATGACCAGGTGCTCCATTATACACATACATGACCAGGTGCTCCATTATATATATACATGGCCAGGTGCCCCATTATACACATACATGACCAGGTGCTCCATTATATATATACATAACCAGGTGCTCCATTATACACATACATGACCAGGTGCCCCATTATATACACATGACCAGGTGCTCCATTATACATATACAGTATCAGGCTCTCCATTATATATATATATATATATATGGGCAGGGGCTCCATTATATATATACACATGATCAGGTGCTCCATTATACACATACAATATCAGGCTCTTCATTATATATATATATGGGCAGGGGCTCCATTATATATATACACACACATGACCAGGTGCCCCATTATTCACATACATGACCAGGTGCTCCATTATACACTTATACACATACATAACCAGGGGCTCCATTATACATATACATAACCATGTGCTCCATTATACACATACATGACATGGGGAAGCTGATCCCTCCATTACCCTTACCCCCTCCCCTCTTCCCACATACCACCCCCCTTCCATCCCTCCCACAAAGAAGACAGAGACCTGGTTCTTTGGAAAGTTTTGGCCACAGCAGCCAAATTTTATTAATAAACGTACAAAACATAAAAACATTATGCAACAATGACCTAGAACGGGAAGGAGGTCCTTGAGGCTAAAACTACAACCGGCCACCCATAACTGTGCCACAAAATATCAGGCTATTACCCCTCATATCCGACCCCCAGCCGGTTCCCCCAGGCTCAGGAGCCCTACCACAAGTCCAAAGGCACTGGCCGATTGTCCACAAACCATTACTCCCCGGGACACCACCCAGTCAGGAGCCCAGCCTCCTCCAAGGCCCCCCCGATAATCCTTAATAAAATGAGGGGGAATGGGGGTGCACCTCACCTCGTGTACCCCCCCTTATACTCCATTTTTCCAACCCCAAGGACCCCCTAACCCGCCAGCCGCTGCTATGACAAAATGACAACCCAACCCCCACCCCGAACTACCCAACGACGACCCGAACAATCCAGCTATCCCCAACTAAGGGAGGGAGGGCGGGACTCTTCACTGCTGCTCCGCATGTGCTGACCAGATCCAGGAAGAGGCAGTAACCTATATACCCTCCCCTGACTCCCATACCCCTCCCCTTAGCAACTCCCGCTCTTCCCAGCCAGATCACAAGTTAACCCTTCCCGTGCCAGCTCCCCTGTCATGCTGGCCTCCCTTAACTCCGTTGCGTCCGGCCTTTTCTTGACATGGGGAAGCTGATCCCTCCATTACCCTTACCCCCTCCCCTCTTCCCACATACCACCCCCCTTCCATCCCTCCCACAAAGAAGACAGAGACCTGGTTCTTTGGAAAGTTTTGGCCACAGCAGCCAAATTTTATTAATAAACGTACAAAACATAAAAACATTATGCAACAATGACCTAGAACGGGAAGGAGGTCCTTGAGGCTAAAACTACAACCGGCCACCCATAACTGTGCCACAAAATATCAGGCTATTACCCCTCATATCCGACCCCCAGCCGGTTCCCCCAGGCTCAGGAGCCCTATCACAAGTCCAAAGGCACTGGCCGATTGTCCACAAACCATTACTCCCCGGGACACCACCCAGTCAGGAGCCCAGCCTCCTCCAAGGCCCCCCCGATAATCCTTAATAAAATGAGGGGGAATGGGGGTGCACCTCACCTCGTGTACCCCCCCTTATACTCCATTTTTCCAACCCCAAGGACCCCCTAACCCGCCACGCGAGCACTTGGGAAAACCTCACACGTGCGAGCTCCCCCACAAACACAGGGCTCTTTCCACACCTTCCTGAATGCCAAGCGCCCACAGATCTGTTCCCACCGCGTTCAGATGAACCCCGTCCCCCAGCCAATAGTTGCAAGAACAATCCTCCAAATCCCTGTGCCGAACCAACACCCCTCCATTACGCGCAACAAACGCGCCTACTGCTCTGTTGACTTTCACCCGAGCCTTATTGAGCTTCACTACCGACCTGGCGACCTTCCAAGTCCTCCTGGGCACAATGTCCGACCAGACCACCCGAACCCCCGGAAAAATCCTCCAGAGGCGCAGGAGATCGTACCGGACATCCCTAATCAATTCACGGAATGGGCGGACCCCCAGGTCATTACCTCCAATATGCAACACCAAGATATCCGGGGGCCTGTCCAGCCGTGCAAAACGGTGAAACTCCGGCAGTACTTTGTTCCACACCATACCCCCAACTCCCAGCCACCGCACAATCGCCGCCGCCCTGGACAGACCGAGCTGCCGCCCCTCCGGGCGAATGTCCGCCCGCTGTGCACCCCTCGCGACGTACGAATGCCCCATGATCCAGACCAGAGCCGGGCCGCCACCTGCAACACACAAACAAAGCAGAGAGAAATAAACAGGCCCAAAGCTCGGAACAAACAAAAAACACCAAAGAAAAAACGACCCCTACCACAGATCAACACCCACCCCCGCCACTAAACTTGCACCAGCTGGGGCCGAACATAAGATCTAAACCGACCGGACTCCCATCTCCCTATACGCCGCACCACCTCAGCACTCAAACCCCAACTCGCGGCCTCCGTAGCCGCCCCTATTCGGAAGGAATGAGGGGCAAACAACCTCCCCTCCAACCCCAACTCTTCCAAGCACCTCCTAAAAACGGCCGTAAATTGGTAACGGGATAAGAACGACCCATCCCCATGCCGCAACACCGGCCCGCTCCCCCCACCCCCCAATGCAAACAACTCCTTAACACACTGCACCGGGCACATCCTCGACCCCCCCACCGCCTGCAACACCACGTCGCGCCCCTTACCCCGCTGATCGGTTTTTGACCGCCGTATCCGAAAAACCACCCTGTCCTGTTCCAGCCAAACATCCTCCCTCATCAAACCACCAGCTTTCCTAACTGACGGGGACACAAGCTCCCCCACCCTTAATGCCCCAAAAAATGCCCAAGAGAAAGCCAAACGAAACAGAACCACTTCCGACTCCGAACTACACACCGAACCCAAACACTCACCCAGCCGTTCCAACAGAGCAAAAGACACCGGCCTCCGCCCATCAGGCTGTGACCTCCCCCTCCGAAAACCCCTCAGGGCCTGGCCCACTAGGAAATTCTTTGTGACGTCCCTGAGCCCCCTCACCTTAAGGCCAAAGGCCAGAGCCGCCACAAAACGATTGACCTTAGCCACAGACCAGCCCGCCGCTGCCACAGTACCCAGCCACCCAAGCACAGCCAACACCCGATCCTCATCAGACTGCACACCACCCCATTCATGCTCCCATGCCACCCATTCCTCCCATGCCACCGAATACGCCCTCCAAGTGCTACCAGCCAGCGAACTCCTCACGAGTTCCCCCGCCGTCCTCAGACAAGCAGCCACAGATGCAAGGGGCATGGGATGCCATCTTCTGCCGCCTCCGGCACCAACTCCCGGAACCGCTCCCACTCCTGACGAGACAAAGAGTCAGCCACTGAATTCTCGACACCCGGTACGTGCACTGCCACCACCCACGCATTAAGAGACAAACAACAAAGGACCAGATGACGCAGCAAGCGCACCACCGGGGGCGAAGACGCCGACCCCGAGTTAACCGCCGAGACAACCGCCATATTGTCGCAGTGGAAACGGACCTTCCTGTCCCGGAACTTCTCTCCCCAAATCTCCACCGCAACCACTATGGGGAAAAGTTCCAGGAGGGCAAGGTTCCGCACCAACCCCCCGTCGCTCCATGCGCTGGGCCACCTCTCCGCACACCACTGGCCCTGACAGTATGCCCCAAAGCCGACGCCCCCTGCAGCGTCCGTAAACAGTTCCCAATCAAAACTGTCCACCACCGGAGCTATGAACAGCGACCGACCGTTATACTTGTCCAAGAACGTCGCCCAAACCCCCAAGTCATCCCGCAGCTCCCTAGTCACCCTGATGAAATGATGAGGAGACCGCACCCCCGCCGTCGCCCCCGCCAGCCGTCGACAAAAAACCCTCCCCATGGGCATTATCCGGCAGGCAAAGTTCAACTTGCCAAGCAGGGACTGCAAGTCCCGCAAGGTTACCTTCCGCCAAGCCAGAGCTCGTTGTATGTCTTCCTTCAGAGCCTCCAGCTTGTCGGCGGGCAACCGGCATTCCATCCGCACGGAATCAATGGTGATTCCCAAGAATTTAAGCACTGACGACGGGCCCTCCGTCTTGTCCCGTGCAAGCGGCACCCCAAAACGGCCCGCCACCCACTCCATGGTGCCCAGCAAGTTCCCACAAGTGAGAGACCCGGGGGGACCTATGAACAGGAAGTCATCCAAATAATGAATGACCGACCGCACACCAGCCATATCCCGAATCACCCACTCGAGGAAGGAACTGAACGCCTCAAAATAAGCGCACGAAAGGGAGCAACCCATGGGAAGACACCTATCCACGAAGAAGGCGCCCTCCCAAAAGCAGCCCAGCAGTCGCATGCTTACCGGATGCACGGGGAGAAGACGAAAAGCCGACTCGATGTCGGTCTTCGCCATCAAAGCCCCTGGACCATACTCCCTCACCCACGCCACCGCCGAGTCGAACGAGGTGTAGACCACCGAACACAGTTCGGGATCAATCCCAGCGTTCACCGACCGCCCGCGCGGGTGAGAGAGATGGTGAATTAGCCGAAACTTGTTCGGCTCCTTCTTGGGGACTACACCCAAGGGAGACACTACCAAATCCTCCCACGGGGGAGACTCAAAGGGGCCACCCATCCTCCCCAAGGACACTTCCTTAGCCAATTTCTGGGACACCACGGAGGCGTATTGATAGGCCGACTTCAAGTTTCGCCGTGAAGCGGGGACCGCGTGAGAAGGGGAAGGAATGACAAAGCCGTCAGTAAAACCATCAGTGAGCAGAGCCGCCTTGGCCCTGTCCGGAAATCTGTCGAGGAAGGGGCGCATCACGTCCACCCTCACCGGAGTCACCCCCATGGCCAGCACCCCGCCCTTTACCTTTTCTGTAACACCGGGCGGAGCCATGGGAAGATCCGCCACACGCACCACAGACATGCCTAAACTTACAGGCCGACCCGTATTTGCACTGGCCGTCATTAAACTGCCAGCACAAACCGGCCTTCCCTCCCACGGACTGGGACGACTGCCCCTGCGAACCCCCGGTCCCCCCAAACTGCGAAGATTGGGCGGCAAAGCCGCCCCCCCCAGGAAAGGGCGGCCCCTGACGGGCCGGCCCCATGACCCGCAACCACAGACCAATATCCTTCTGGTCCCATCGTATACTTGGCCGCACCGCTTTCCGCTGACGAAACTGCTCGTCATAACGGAGCCAGGCCTGCCCCCCGTACACCCGATACGCTTCTCCAATTGAATCCAGGTAGCAGAAAAGACCCGAACAATTATCGGGCGCCTTCTCTCCAATCACACTTGCCAGAATGGCAAATGCCTGGAGCCAATTGGAGAACGTCTGAGGGATCAGACGCCACCGGCGTTTTTCCTCCTCCTCTTTCTTCAATTCAAACCGCTTCGTCTTGTCTAAATTAAATTTGTCCAACGGGAGAAGGGAGAAAATCTCCACGTATTCGTCCCGCCAGATTTTTTCCCTAACCTCTAACTTCAAGTGAGCTCCCAGAGGCCCCTCAAAACACACATAGACCTCCCCACGCGCTCTGTCATCCAACCGCACCCAATCCACCTCCTTCTCCTTGTCCGTCTGCACAGATACAGCCACACCCGCAGCGCCAGCCATCACTCCCCCCACACACGCCGGCGCAACCGCAGGGGCCTGAGGCGCACCCACCCACGCTGCAACCGGGACCGCCCCCCCCGCCGGCGCTTGCGCGCAGCTGCTGACACTTAATTCATGCGCAACCCCTGACCCCCCACCGCCCCCGGAGACCAGCCGCCGCAGGCCCGCCAGCAACTCCTGGAACTCTGCCCCCAAATTCACCACAGTACCCCCCACCCCCTGCCCCACTCCCAGCCTGCCAGCCACCCCAGACCCTCCCCCCCCAACAGACATCAGTACTGAACACTCACCAGGCTGCCCGGGTGCTGTGGGCCCGCCAGCCGGGATATCCGGATCCAACTGCCGCTGAGGATCACGCCGGTCCAGACTGGGCAGCAAGGAGTCCTCTCCCGCACCGAAAGGGAAGGCCACCGAGGAGGAGACTGAGGCAGGGGCAGGTGGCCCCCCACCCGCAGGGAGGCCGCTGGGAGGCAGGACCACCAAGGACCGCAAAGGAGCCTGGGGGCGGCCGCCGGCAATGACGTCACACTCACCGCGCCCGGCCGCCGACTGCGACCGGCGCGCTCCGCTACCGGAAGTTCCCCCGCTGGTGGCATTTCTGGCAGGCTCCCTGGCCCGCACCTCACCAGAAGAGCCCGCCGCATCCCCGGGAGACAGCTGCAGACAGGAGGAGGAGAGAGCACCCAGAGGAGGGGGTGGAGACCTCTCCTGCTCCGCAAGGCCCGGCCGCGCTCTCGGATTCCTCGCAGGCCGGGAGGCCCGACCCCGGGAGGTGAGGTGAGTCCCCCGACCTGGAGGGTCCCCGGAGGGGCTCCTGCGTCGGCGCCGGGTCCTGGGGGGAGAATCGGGGCTGAGGCGGGCGGGAGGCCGAGTCCGCCGGGAGCTCCGTTGCCGCGGAGGGGGCGGAGATTCGGCCGGACCGGTCAGGCATAGCGGGGAAGCATCCCAGGGGCTGGAGGAAGGTCCCGCAACAGCGGAGGCCCCCGAGGGGGGACCGGGGGCGGCAAGCGTAGGGGAACTCACCGCCCAGGGAGCCGCAGGAGGGGTCGCCATAATGGCCTGTAGCTGACTGTCCAGCCAGGCCCTGTCGTCCGCTCCGGCCACCGCTTCCTGCAGTTGCCGCAGGATCTCATTCAGGGGGAGAGCCATCAGGTCAGCTCGTCGGAACAGCTCTCCTCACACGCGGTCTGGCCAGCACACAGCACTGCACTCTTCACTGCTGCTCCGCATGTGCTGACCAGATCCAGGAAGAGGCAGTAACCTATATACCCTCCCCTGACTCCCATACCCCTCCCCTTAGCAACTCCCGCTCTTCCCAGCCAGATCACAAGTTAACCCTTCCCGTGCCAGCTCCCCTGTCATGCTGGCCTCCCTTAACTCCGTTGCGTCCGGCCTTTTCTTGACCAGGTGCCCCATTATATATATACATGACCAGGTGCTCCATTATACACATGCATGACCAGGTGCTCTATTATACACATACATGATCCTGGGCTCCATTATACACATACATGATCCGGGGCTCCATTATACACATACATGACCAGGGGCTCCATTATATGTACATAACCAGGTGCTCCATTATACACATACATTATCAGGTGCTCCATTATACACATACATGACCAGGGGCTCCATTATACACATACATGATCAAGGGCTCCATTATACACATACATAACCAGGGGCTCCATTATACACATACATGATCAAGGGCTCCATTATACACATACATAACCAGGGGCTCCATTATACACATACATAACCAGGGGCTCCATTATACACATACATAACCAGGTGCTCCATTATACATATACATAACCAGGGGCTCCATTATACACATACATAACCAGGTGCTCCATTATACACATACATGACCAGGTTCCCCATTATACACATACATAACCAGGTGCTCCATTATACACATACATGACCAGGTTCCCCATTATACAGATACATAACCAGGTGCTCCATTATACACATACATAACCAGGGGCTCCATTATACACATAAATGATCAGGGGCTCCATTATATATATACACACAATACCCAGGGGCTCCATTATACACACAATACCCAGGGGCTCCATTATACACACAATACCCAGGGGCTCCATTATACACATACATGACCAGGTGCTCCATTATACACATACATGACCAGGTGCCCCTTTATATATATACACAATAAGGGGCTCCATTATATATATACACATGATCAGGAACTTCATTATACATATACACGATCAGGGGCTCCATTATACACATACATAACCAGGTGCTCCATTATACACATACATGACCAGGTTCTCCATTATACACATACATGATCAAGGGCTCCATTATATATACATGACCAGGTGCTCCATTATACACATACATGACCAGGTTCTTCATTATATACATAACCAGGGGCTCCATTATACACATACATAACCAGGGGCTCCATTATACACATACAGTGGTGCCTTGGATTACGAGCATAATTCGTTCCGGGACCGCGCTTGTAATTCAAATCCACTCTTAAACCAAAGCAAATTTTCCCATAAGAAATCATAGAAATGCAGACAATTGGTTCCACACCCCGAAAATAATGATTATTCTGAATAACATGTAAAACAGATGAAACAAACATTCAGAAACAGCAGAATATGTGATACTAGAAAATGTACCCGGCGCTGCCCGGGTATAAAGTGTCAGTGTGTTAATTAGATTTGTTCTAAGGTGCCCAGGAGGCCAAGCTAAAGGTATTGTTTCATCTGAGTTTTATCAGTGGAATTAGTGTATACCTGTAGTGCATAGTTGGAGGGGTTCTGTATACCCACAATGTATAGTTTTTAGGGGTCTCGCATATCTGTAGTGCATAGTTGGGGGGGCTGTATACCTATAGTGTATAGTTGGGGGGGGTCCTGTATACCTGTAGTGTGTATTTGGGGGGGCTGTATACCTGTAGTGTATATTTGAGGGAGGTCCTGTATACATGCAGCGTACAGTTGGTGAAGGTCCTGTATACCTGTACTGTATAGTTCGGGGGTCCTGTATACCTGTAGTAAATAGTTGGTGCTGTATACCTGTAATGTATAGTTGGTGGAGGTCTTGTATACCTGTAGTTTATAGTTTGAGGGTCCTGGATACCTGTAGTGTATAATTGGTGGAGGTCTTGTATACCTGTAGTATATAGTTCGGGGGTCCTGTATACCTGTAGTAAATAGTTTGAGGGTCCTGTATAACTATAGTACAGAGTTGGTGGAGGTCCTGTATACCTGTATTGTATAGTTTGGGGTCCTATATACCTGTAGTATATAGTTGGTGGAGTTCCTGTATACCTGTAGTGTATAGTTTTGGGGTCCTGTATACCTGTAGTGTATAGTTTGGGGTCCTGTGTACCTGTAGTATATAGTTGGTGGAGGTCCTGTATACCTGAAGTATATAGTTGGTGGAGGTCCTGTATACCTGTAGTATATAGTTTTGGGGTCCTGTATACCTGTAGTATATAGTTTTGTGGAGGTCCTGTGCACCTGTAGTGTATAGTTTTGGGGTCCTGTATACCTGTAGTGTCCTGTATACCTGCAGGGTTGTATTTACCCGTATGGCAGTGTTATTCAGTCACAGTGTGTTGGTATTGGTCATGTCTGGTATGGCGGTGTTATCCAGTCACAGTATGGCGGTATTGGTCAGGTCTGGTGTGGCGGTGTTATCCAGTCACGGTATGGTGGTATTGGTCAGGTCTGGTATAGCGGTGTTATCCAGTCACAGTATGGCGGTATTGGTCAGGTCTGATATGATGGTGTTATCCAGTCACAGTATGGCGGTATTGGTCAGGTCTGGTGTGGCGGTATTACCCAGTCACAGTTTGCCGGTATTGGTCAGGTCTGGTATGGCAGTGTTATCCAGTCACAGTATGGTGGTATTGGTCAGGTCTGTTATGACAGTGTTATCCAGTCACAGTATGGCGGTATTGGTCAGGTCTGGTGTGGCAGTGTTATCCAGTCACAGTATGGCGGTATTGGTCAGGTCTGGTATTGAGGTGTTATCCAGTCACAGTATGGCGGTATTGGTCAGGTCTGGTATGGCAGTGTTATCCAGTCACAGTATGGCGGTATTGGTCAGGTCTGGTATGGCAGTGTTATCCAGTCACAGTATGGCGGTATTGGTCAGGTCTGGTGTAGCGGTGTTATCCAGTCACAGTATGGCGGTATTGCTCAGGTCTGGTGTGGCAGTGTTATCCAGTCACAGTTTGGTATACCTGTAGTGCCCTGTATGTACATGTCCTGTATAGATGGAGTAGGGGGTCCTGTATATACATGTACTGTATAGATGGAGTAGGGGGCCCTGTATATATATATGTACTGTATAGATGGAGTAGGGGGTCCTGTGTATACATGTACTGTATAGATGGAGTAGGGGGTCCTGTATATACATGTACTGTATAGATGGAGTAGGGGGTCTACCAGTTATTACTGTGGATGTTGTGAGGCAGCTTCCCTAGCAACCAAAACTGCCTGTGAAAATGAAAGCAGTAATCCTATTGGTTGCTAAGGCTCCAACTGCCGTGTCTGCTGCAGCTAATTATATCACCTGTGTGTGCAGTGAGGAGATTTTCCCATTGATCTCTATGGGGCGCATCTCTTTCCCCTCCCCCTCCCCTCCTGTACATCTGGCAGGGACGGGACCTTCGCAATAACCTTCCCGGACACCCAATGTATCTGTGTGCCAAATTTGGGGTCAAACGGTTCAGGCGTTTGGAAGTCTATAGAGGACAGACAGACAGACAGACAGAAGGACAGACAGACAGACTTTGATTTTTATGATATAGACTAGAAAATGTACCCGGCGCTGCCCGGGTATAAAGTGTCAGTGTGTTAATTAGATTTGTTCTAAGGTGCCCAGGAGGCCAAGCTAAAGGTATTGTTTCATCTGAGTTAATCAGTGGAATTAGTGTATACCTGTAGTGCATAGTTGGAGGGGTTCTGTATACCCACAATGTATAGTTTTTAGGGGTCTCGCATATCTGTAGTGCATAGTTGGGGGGGCTATATACCTATAGTGTATAGTTGAGGGAGGTCCTGTATACCTGCAGTGTACAGTTGGTGAAGGTCCTGTATACCTA
This sequence comes from Dendropsophus ebraccatus, assembly GCF_027789765.1. Classification (NCBI taxonomy): domain Eukaryota; kingdom Metazoa; phylum Chordata; class Amphibia; order Anura; family Hylidae; genus Dendropsophus; species Dendropsophus ebraccatus. The sequence continues at coordinate 97,720,971 of NC_091462.1, read as the reverse complement.
TACTGTATAGTTCGGGGGTGCTGTATACCTGTAGTATATAGTTGGTGCTGTATACCTGTAATGTATAGTTGGTGGAGGTCTTGTATACCTGTAGTTTATAGTTTGAGGGTCCTGGATACCTGTAGTGTATAATTGGTGGAGGTCTTGTATACCTGTAGTATATAGTTCGGGGGTCCTGTATACCTGTAGTAAATAGTTTGAGGGTCCTGTATAACTATAGTATAGAGTTGGTGGAGGTCCTGTATACCTGTAGTGTATAGTTTGGGGTCCGATATACCTGTAGTATATAGCTGGTGGAGTTCCTGTATACCTATAGTATATTTGGGGTCCTGTATACTTGTAGTATAGAGTTGGTGAAGGTGCTGTATACCTGTATTATAGAGTTGGTGTAGGTCCTGTATACCTGTAGTGTATGGTTTTGAGGTCCTGTATACCTGTAGTGTATAGTTTGGGGTCCTATATACGTGTAGTATATAGTTGGTGGAGTTCCTGTATACCTGTAGTGTATAGTTTTGGGGTCCTGTATACCTGTAGTGTATAGTTTGGGGTCCCGTATACCTGTAGTATATAGTTGGTGGAGGTCCTGTATACCTGAAGTATATAGTTGGTGGAGGTCCTGTATACCTGTAGTATATAGTTTTGGGGTCCTGTATACCTGTAGTGTAAAGTTTGGGGTCCTGTATACCTGTAGTATATAGTTTTGTGGAGGTCCCGTGCACTTGTAGCAGGCCCGCTTCTGCCATGAGGCGGAATGAGCCTTCCGCCTCAGGCGGCAGAATTTGCGGTCCGGCAGGGGGCGGCATTATGTCCCCCCTGCTGTCATTTTTGTTAAGTATCACTTAACAAAAATGACAGCGGCCGCTCACCTGTCCCGTCGCCCGCGCTCTCCACATCCCGTCAGGTCCCGCGATGTCACCCTGCAGCTGTCACGGACCTCCAGGCTGTGGTGAGTGCCCGGGGTCGGTGGGGGACGCGCTGGGGTGATCGGGTCGTGCGGGACCGCCCCGCGCGACCCGATCACCCCACTCACTCACCACAGCCTGGAGGTCCGTGACAGCTGCAGGGTGACATCGCGGGACCTGACGGGATGTGGAGACAGCAGAGATCGCGGGCCGGCTACGGTGTGGGACAGGTGAGTAGATGGCTGCTGCTGCGACGGGGGGGACGGGGTGGTCCGGGGGGATGCCGGCTATCACTCGGGGCGGCCGCCTGAGGTTTGCCTCAGGCGGCAGAAACCCTTGAATCGGCCCTGACTTGTAGTGTATAGTTTTGGGGTCCTGTATACCTGTAGTGTCCTGTATACCTGCAGGGTTGTATTTACCCGTATGGCAGTGTTATTCAGTCACAGAGTGTCGGTATTGGTCATGTCTGGTATGGGGGTGTTATCCAGTCACAGTATGGCGGTATTGGTCAGGTCTGGTGTGGCGGTGTTATCCAGTCACGGTATGGTGGTATTGGTCAGGTCCGGTATAGCAGTGTTATCCAGTCACAGTATGGCAGTATCGGTCAGGTCTGATATGATGGTGTTATCCAGTCACAGTATGGTGGTATTGGTCAGGACTGGTGTGGCGGTGTTACCCAGTCACAGTTTGCCGGTATTGGTCAGGTCTGGTATGGCAGTGTTATCCAGTCACAGTATGGCGGTATTGGTCAGGTCTGGTATGACAGTGTTATCCAGCACAGTATGGCGGTATTGGTCAGGTCTGGTATGGCAGTGTTATCCAGTCACAGTATGGCGGTATTGGTCAGGTCTGGTGTGGCAGTGTTATCCAGTCACAGTATGGCGGTATTGGTCAGGTCTGGTGTGGCGGTGTTATCCAGTCACAGTATGGCGGTATTGGTCAGGTCTGGCAGTGTTATCCAGTCACAGTATGGCGGTATTGGTCAGGTCTGGTATGGCAGTGTTATCCAGCACAGTATGGCGGTATTGGTCAGGTCTGGTGTAGCAGTGTTACCCAGTCACAGTTTGGTATATCTGTTGTGCCCTGTATATACATGTACTGTATGGATGGAGTAGGGGGTCCTGTATATACATGTACTGTATAGATGGAGTAGGGGGTCCTGTATATACATGTTCTGTATAGATGGAGTAGGGGGCCCTGTATATACATGTACTGTATAGATGGAGTAGGGGGCCCTGTATATACATGTCCTGTATAGATGGAGTAGGGGGTCCTGTATATACATGTACTGTATAGATGGAGTAGGGTCCTGTATATACATGTACTGTATAGATGGAGTAGGGGGTCCTGTATATACATGTACTGTATAGATGGAGTAGGGGGCCCTGTATACATGTCCTGTATAGATGTAGTAGGGGGTCCTGATTATATATGTACTGTATAGATGGAGTAGGGGGTCCTGTATATACATGTACTGTATAGTTGGAGTAGGGGGTCCTGTATATACATGTACTGTATGGATGGAGTAGGGGGTCCTGTATATACATGTACTGTATAGTTGGAGTAGGGGGTCCTGTATATACATGTACTGTATAGATGGAGTAGGGGGTCCTGTATACATGTACTGTATAGATGGAGTAGGGGGTCCTGTATATACATGTACTGTATAGATGGAGTAGGGGGTCCTGTATATACATGTACTGTATAGATGGAGTAGGGGGTCCTGTATACATGTACTGTATAGATGGAGTAGGGGGTCCTGTATATACATGTACTGTATAGATGGAGTAGGGGGTCCTGTATATACATGTACTGTATAGATGGAGTAGGGGGTCCTGTATATACATGTACTGTATAGATGGAGTAGGGGGTCTACCAGTTATTACTGTGGATGTTGTGAGGCAGCTTCCCTAGCAACCATTGCTCCCTGTGAAAATGAAAGCAGTAATCCTATTGGTTGCTAAGGCTCCAACTGCCGTGTCTGCTGCAGCTAATTATATCACCTGTGTTTGCAGTGAGGAGATTTTCCCATTGATCTCTATGGGGCGCATCTCTTTCCCCTCCCCCTCCCCTCCTGTACATCTGGCGGGGACGGGACCTTCGCAATAACCTTCCCGGGCACCCAATGTATCTGTGGGCCAAATTTGGGGTCAAATGGTTCAGGCGTTTGGAAGTCTATAGAGGACAGACAGACAGACAGACTTTGATTTTTATGATATAGATTATAAGTTTTTGTACAGTAATGGCGAGGATGGGAAACACAAGGGCTGACAGAGACTGCAGGGAGCATGAAGGAATGAGCAGGGCAGATGTGGGCACATACATGCAGCACTCTCTGTCCGGGGAGAGAGGGGTTACAGCTATGGAGAGATTACCTCCACAGTCCTGTCCTCTGATGCAAGCCCCAGCCTGAAGTGGATCTGCTATGATTTGGAAGGTGAGGGAGACTTCCTGGGTCAGAGTACAGGGCTGTAGACCACACTATGCAGACCATGCCCTTCCTCCACTCCTCCTCCCACCCAGTACAGAGAGCTCTTAAACCAAAGCAATGCTCTTAAACCAAGTCACAATTTTGAAAAACTGTGAGCTCTTAAACCAAAACGCTCTTAAACCAAGTTACTCTTAAACCAAGGTACCACTGTACATGATCAGGGGCTCCATTATACACATACATGACCAGGGGCTCCATTATACACATACATGACCAGGTGCCCCATTATACACATACATGATCAGGGGCTCCATTATACACATACATGATCCGGGGCTCCATTATACACATACATGACCAGGGGCTCCATTATACACATACATGACCAGCTGCCCCATTATATATATACACAATAAGGGGCTCCATTATATATATATATATATATATATATATATATATATATATATATATATATATATATATATATATATACACACACACACATGATCCGGGGCTCCATTATACACATACATAACCAGGTGCTCCATTATACATATACATAAGCAGGTGCCCCATTATACACATGCATAACCAGGGGCTCCATTATACACATACATAACCAGGTGCGCCATTATACATATACGTGATCTTACAAATACATGGTATAATACGGTATATAATAATCACTGCTGCAGTGACTGAAGGCTCATCCTACTCTTCAGCACTGCTCGGTCAGGGACAGTAAGATGAGATAGTGACAGACAGCTGCAGTATACAGCACCAGCTCTCCGCATAGTAAAACATATACATCCTCATTCAGTTCACGGAAGGGGGGTTGTATGTGTGATGCCAGCAACTGCTTCAACATGGCTCTCCATGATGATGATGATGATGATGATGATACATATCTGGCACTCATGTAATATATAATATATCCAGTTTCTTCCATGTTACATACAAGTCCTATCCTCACCTCTATAATCAGAGCGGCTGCTCGCCACCCATGGAAGAGAATAGGACCCAGACACCGCAATACCGAGAAAATTACACTGAATTCTATTAATTGTGCTGTGCAAGGCTGTTCTTCAACATGTGCACCTACAACTCCCAGCATACCCTGACCACTGCAGTAACAAGGGGTTTCCATTTTTTTCCTTGTGTAATTCTGCAATTTTAACATGGATAGTGGGCATCGCTGTGTTACCATAGAGCCCCAGCCTAAACCAGAATGTCTGCATTCACAGATAGAAAGCGGCGCGACTGAAACAAATGAACGAACACAAAATATAAAAACTTTTCATGAGATAAGATGTATCATACTATACTATATACAATACTGCCATATAAATACTAGACTCCATCTATGACTCTGCAGCTAGAGGAGTGACATTTCAGGAGCCCTTGCACTAGGACCCAGGAGCCTCCAGCTACCCCTCACATGTCAGGGACAATCTACATAGAGATCGGTCTTGCTGTATATTATGGCTTGTGATCCACTTTCCCCATCACACATGTATGCTGCTTCTTGTACTGTAAATCTGCTGACAAGAAATCCAGGCAACATTTTCCCCGCTCCCCAGAGCACGCCTTAGGGGTCCATTTCACTGTATGAAGTATAATGCCATTTGTCAGCGTTCACGGTGTAAGCGTCACCACTTAACCCCTGTCGCCTACATCACACACAGCTCCATGCTGTTTTACGTGAAGAGTTATAGAACAAATATCCGCAGCCAGGAAGGCCATCCAGTATATTACATTATAGAATATTGTATACTGGGGAAGGTGCAGTAATATATTGGGATGCTGCAAACAACTGCACATAGAGAACCCCCTTATATACAGGAGTAATCGGGAACTGACTATACAGGGGTGCGCCGGCTCCTCTGTAGACATGCAATTTCTACAGTTTCTGACCCATTATAGTCTATGGGTCAATGCATTGTTGCATCCGTACCATGGTCAAGGCTCCATAGACTTCTATTGGCCTCGGGGTCCATGACTGCGGCCAGCCCTATGAGGACACAGCATGGGCAGCCCATGAATTGCAGACCGTAAAACCAAAGCAACCCATGGACAAGGCCTAAGGCTGCATTCACACTACCATTTTTGCATCTCTATTATATTGGTAAGGTCTGACAATCCAGGTCAGGTCAGGTCTGACAACCCTGCTGTTTGTTCTGGTTGGGTAGGAGCCTGCAGATGTAATATGCATCTGTATTACCCCAGTGTCTCCCCAGCCTTAAAAAAAACCTTATAAAAAAAAAAGTTCCCCTTTTTGGATATGCCTTTTGGTTAGATGTTCTCCCAACACTAAGCTGACTGCATGGAGGGGATTTATTGATCACCATCTCACATGCTGTCCTATTTCCCTTCCAGTTCACAGGCATGCTGGCTTAAAGGCGGAGTTCAGCAAAAAAAATAAATAATAATAATTAGTTGAAATCAACTGGTGCCAGAAAGTGGCAGAGATTTGTTATTTATGTCTATTAAAAAAGCTTATCAGCTGCTGTATGTCCTCAAGGAAGTGGTGTATTCTCTCCAGTCTGACACAGTGCTCTCTGCTGCCACCTCTGTCCATGTCAGGAACTGTCCAGAGCATATAAAACCTCTTCTGCTCTCCAGACTGGAAAGAATACACCACTTCCTGCAGGACATACAGCAGCTGATCAGTACTGGAAGACTAGATATTTTTTAATAGAAGTAAACTACAAATCTCTGGCACCAGAAATTTGAAATAACTACCCCTTTAATGTAGAGGTGCTGATGCATGTGAGCTCTCTTTGCATCGCCACCATCCCTGATTTGGCCTGACACACCTTTGATAACTCCACCCCATAGTGTTTTGCTCACAGAATCCTCACTCAGCAGTGAGTTTCCAAAGTCCCAGCAGCACCACCACAGGAGAAAAGAAGCATTACACAGATTCTTATTAAAATCAATGGACTGTCTGCATAAGCATGGTCGTGCTGGGTCCTCCAAAGTGAGAGACGCTCTTTTCTAGGGTACTCGAAAATGGGTTTTCTAAACCACCCCTTTAATAGCATGGTGACTGTGAGAGAGCGAGTATCTCGAGTAGCAATGCTGAGACAGCAACTTATAAGAAGTAGAGAAGAGAAGAGCAGTGGTATAGGAGGTAAGTGGTGCTCAGTGATATGGGGGCAGTGTCACTGATGGTGCCAGCTAATGTGTCACACTCCTCCGCCATGGTGGTCCATAATGTAAAGTAAATACAAACAGGAGAAAACCTGGAGGATCCCTTTCAGCCCATAGAGAGTGTGGAGCTGGCTAGCTGCCTCCCATGGGCTGTAATAACATCTAGGGGAAATGTTAGTCACTGACTGTCTCATCCTTTAAAAATGTAATTATATATCAGGGAGGTGAGCAGAAATCGTGGCGGTGGTGGAAGATGATATTGCTTTATGTGATGATGAAGTATCAGAGGTTGAAACTACAGATCTCTAATGAAAACATGAATCTATGCCATTGTCCCCATGACAACACTTCCTGCCATTGTGCTCTGACGGCTCAGAGGTTTGATAAGCAAACAGGGCAATCAGGATCCCGGTACAGAATACAGCATTAGGAGCTTTAATAAAACTAAATAGTATGTCATTCTTATATCAGTGGTTAATATTACAGATTTTCATAAAAGCCGTTGTATTGCCTCAGTCCCATGACAACACTTCTAGTATTTCAGACATTCGGTACTAGGGACCTTGACAAAATTACTTTGAATATTTTATTTGCCAGGTTTTTACCTCCAACAGATAAGAGTTAGAGGTAGACAGAAGAGTGCCGACCTCCATTAGCCACCACCCTGTGGTATACACAGGGCTGTCATTCCTCACAAGCAGGGGTGTAGAAATTGCTTTCTGGTTTGCTGTAAAACTACTCTTGGTTGTTGGTGCCCTTTATGACCCAGATCTCTGTGCTGCTGGGGGCCAATATTTCATAGATGGGGCCAATTCCATGAATTTCATGGGTACATGTAATCAGTAGAGGATTATAATAGGTCCGTTTTGAGCGGTAGCCCGGGGCCCATGGCCGCCCAAACAGACTTATACTTTCAGTGGTGTATTGTCTCCTGGCTACAGTTCTGCCATGATTTGCAAAAAAAATTGTGCTTTTTTACCTCAGTTTTTCATAAATCAGCTCAAAACTGCAGCCAGAAGACAATGCAGTAACATTTCAGAACATACTGAAGGACCTTATCATGTGACTATGATGTCACCACAGGTCCTGTACAGTCTGCACTATGGAGGAGCAATACTAAACATATAGTTACAGTGGGGTAGGGGGGCCCAGGCTTGGTGAACAGCCTCGGGCCTATGGTAAAGTTAATCCGCCCCTGCATGTAATACTACATTTCACCTGCAGTGGCCACTGCAGGGAAAATTATCAGTTAATCTCAGTGCTGGACTCTCATTTCAAGGGGTTATTCAGGATGAGATAAGTATGGCTGCTTTCTTACAAAATAAAGCACCACACCTGTCTTCAAGTTTTGTGCAGTATTACAACTCCTCTCCATTTACTTAAATGGAAATGAGCTGCGATACCAGACACACACTTAAAGGAGAAGTCCGGCCAAAATTAATTTTTGATATGTTGTTACTTATGAAAAAGTTATACAAATTTCTAATGTACATTAATTATGGGAAATGCACATATAGGGTTATTTCCCTTAATTTAGTAGATCAGGAAGTGTTAGTATTCTCTCAGATCAAGTGACGTCACGACGAAAGGTGTAATTCCTATGGAGTGTCCAGCAGGGGGCGCTCTCTATATAGAAGTCTATGGGACTTTAATTGTTTCTATGGATTTCTATGTAATGTAATGTAGTGTAGTGTACAGTGTTTTATTGAATGAATACATCTATGGAATACTTTGGGGAGCAAGTGTTCCTGCTCCCCAAAGTATTGCATAAATGTATTCATTCAATACATTAGGATATCACAGTAAGCCCGCCGATCCGCCGCACGCCGATCCGCCGCATTCCCACCGATCCGGACCATATACACTGAACTACAGCTCCCATCATCTGCTTACAGTATGAACAGGTGATGGTAGCTTGGTAATGGATATTACTTGCCTGCGATGCCACTGCTTATGCCGCCGGGCGCAGGGGGGAGCCGCTCAGTACACAGGAGCGCTCCCCCCTCCGGGATACCTTCCCCCCTATACCACTGCTGACTCCCCGCCTGGCCGCCGCTCTCCACTCTCATATACCGGCTCCCGATGCATCAGCGCGGACACCAGGAAGCATCGGGAGCCGGTATATGAGAGCGGCGGCCAGGCAGGGAGTCAGCAGTGCTATAGGGGGGAAGGTATCTAGGAAGGAGGAGGAGGGGGGAGCGCTCCTGTGTACTGAGCGGCTCCCCCCTGCGCCCGGCGGCATAAGGCTAGGTTCACACTGCGTTTTTAGCATCCGTTTAACGGATCAGTTTTTTGCAAAAAACGGATGCATTTGTGTGCATCCGTTTTTGATCCGTTTTTCCATTGACTTCCATTATAAAAAACGGATTAAAACGGATGCATTTTTTTTGACGCACAATAAAATACTGTTGACACTACTTTTTTGACCGCTAAAAAAACGGATCCGTTAAACGGATGCTGAAAACGCAGTGTGAACCTACCCTAAGCAGTGGCATCGCAGGCAAGTGATATCCATTACCCAGCTACAGCTCCCATCACCTGTTCATACTATAAGCAGATGATGGGAGCTGTAGTTCAGTGTATATGGTTCGGATGGAATGCGGCGGATCGGCGGGAGTGCGAAGGGAATGCGGCGGATCGGCGGGCTTACTGTGATATCCTAATGTATTGAATGAATACATTTATGCAATACTTTGGGAGCAGGAACACTTGCTCCCCAAAGTATTCCATAGATGTATTCATTCAATAAAGCACTGTACACTACACCACATTACATTACATAGAAATCCATAGAAACAATTAAAGTCCCCTACTGGACACTCCATAGGAATTACACCTTTCGTTGTGACGTCACTGGATCTGAGAGAATTCTAACACTTCCTGATCTACTAAATTAAGGGAAATAGCCCTATATGTGCATTTCCCATAATTGATGTACATTAGAAATTTGTATAACTTTTCATAAGTAACAACATATCAAAAATTAATTTTGGCCGGACTTCTCCTTTAAAAGGAGAACTCCAGCTAAGTATTTTTTTTTTTTTTTAGATCGACTGGTATCAGAAAGTTATACAGTACTTAGCTGCTGTATGTTCTGTAGGAAGTGGTGTATTCTTTCCAGTCTGACACAGTGCTCTCTGCTGCCACCTCTGTCCATGTCAGGAACTGCCCAGAGTAGTAGCAAATCCCCATAGAAAACCTTTCCTGCTCTGCAAAAAAATTGCCAAAGTTCCCCTTTAAGGGTGGGGCTGTTCCTGGAAGAAAACAGTCATGAAAAGAATTGTATCACACTAGAAAAACATGGCTGCTTTCTTCCAGAAACAGGGCCACTACCAATGTTCATGCTCCGTCAGGTACTGCTGCTCAGCTCCTTTAAAGAGAATGGTGCTAAGCTGTAATGCCACCTGTGTACAGGTGTGGCGCTGTTTTTCTAATCTTGTACAACCCCAACAGCCCTGTTCTATATAAAACCACCTCACAAACCTCAAAACTCCCACCAATTCATCATTTCATTACCAGTGAACAGAGGGAACTCTGGGGATGAGGTGGTTGTGTGGAGCTGTGTGTGGTGCCGAGTTGTGAGGGACGGCACTTCTCAGGAGGTTTAGGCCTCAGGCAGTGGATTGTAGAACAATAACACGGTCTGTTGTAAAAACACTTGGATGATTCCGTTGTTTCGGGGCAAACACGAGGAGCGGCAGAGGAAGAAGCTTCAACTCTGCCCGGAGCAATCGCAGCGTTCGGGGAAAACAAGGAAGTTGTCACTTTCCTACGGTTGTGCCAATTAGCAGAACGTGTAATAAACAGGAACATGTAACACGGATAGCGAGCTGTCACAGTGCGGCTGCAGAAGAGGGAGAGCGGCTTCACATCACACACTGCGCAAAAAATGAAGGGAATGCTCATACCACAGGCCGGATTTGAATAGCCAGCTCTCTGGATTAGCAGATGATCAGAACGTGATCAGAGTGTGACAGAAAGACGGTCTGGAAGGAAGAAAGGATTGTGAACTATCGCTCACAATGATACTTTCCAGGAACTCTGACGCATATGTTAAAGGAGAACTCCAGCGAAAATCTTTATTAAAGTATTGTATTGCCCCCCCCCCCCCCAATGTTATACAAATCACCAATATACACTTATTATGGGAAATGCAAAGTGTTTTTTTCCCTGCACTTACTACTGCATCAAGGCTTCACTTCCTGGATAACATGGTGATGTCACTTCCTGGATAACATGGTGATGTCACAACCCCACTCCCAGAGCTGTGCGGGCTGTGGCTGCTGGAGAGGATGATGGCAGAGGGATGCTTAGTGTCCCTCCAGTGCCCTGTGTCCCCCAGTGTCCCCCTGCCATCATCCTCTCCAGCAGCCACAGCCCACACAGCTCTGGGAGTTGGGTTGTGACATCACCATTTTATCCAGGATGTGACATCACCATTTTATCCAGGAAGTGAAGCTCTGATGCAGTAGTAAGTGCAGGGGAAAAAGTACTTTATAAGTAATAAGTATATATTGGGGATTTGTATAACTTTTGGGGGGCAATACAATACTTTAATAAGAATTTTCGCCAGACTACTCCTTTAAGTTTACAATACTTGAAAACACTGCGCATGAGTAGTACCGCCCCATATTTTGTCTATAAAAGTTAACACAAATCAATAAAGGGGGCACTTGCCCAACTTATGTTACTGATACGTACATTAGCTGTCTGTGTCTGGGATTTTAAGTTGTAAGCAGAACTGCAGCTGCTAACTCTCATTAGGAACCATCCTATCCTGGGGAGTGTGTCTGGCTTTATAAAGTCAGACAAAACAAAAGTTAAACTTATCAGATGTAAATTATGTAATTAACTGACGGAAAATAAGGTTTCGACGGTCACTGAAAACTATTCGCAGAAAGATCGACTCTACGTAAATTTTTATAGCAGAAACGCTTTAAGAGAGTCAGAAGCGTGCATGCCCCCCATGTGCTGTATGCATTCCTGGCAACATACTGTATAGGCATGTTCCTGATAAGATTGAGCCAAGGTGCTCTGGAGGTCTTGCCCTAGACCAGGTTCCGGGCATCAGCGAGTCTGTTACACTACTTGACGGTGTCGGATACACTGAACAGCTACCGACTGGCGGTGTCGGATACACTAAACAGATACCCAAATGGATTAAGGTCTGGGCAACGTGAAAACCAGTCAATGGCACCAAGTGCATACACAACCTGGCCACATGCACCAGATACCTGGGCGTATGGCAAAATCCACATAAGTATAGAATGTAGTCTATGAAAAGGGTGGAAAGTCAAGCGGGGACGAGCGGCGGAATCCGGAATGCACTTACCCTTAAAAGGTAAACTATCTGCAGAAGAATCTAACCTGCTGAAATGTCCCTATAGCACATGGGGTGCTGAGGATGAAAGTGCGTTTCTTAACCTTCATCCTCTGTGCTGTTTCTGTCATTTAAGAAGTTTAATATTTATGCTATTTAGACTTTTTGGTGCACTGGGGGCAGGGCTATCGCCCCAAGTGTACCAATTTAATGAATATCAGCAGAGCCAACCAACCGTGGGCGGGCCAGATTGGTGCACTGGGGGCGGGATTGTCCCAGTACATTAAAAGCCTAATTAGCATAAAGATTAAACTCCTAAAAGGAAGGAATAGGCGCAGAGGATGAAGGTAAGAAACTTGCTTTCATCTTCAGCACCCTGTGGACTTAGATGTTAGATGATTAAACTTTAATATAGCGAGAACTTTGAATCATACTGTTGTATAGGCTGTCTTAGGCCAGGGCGACACAAATATTACTTTACTGAAAGAGTAGTAGATGCTTGGAACAAACTTCCAGCAGATGTGGTTGGTAAATCTACAATAATAGAATGTAAACCTCCCTGGGATAAACCTATATCTATCCTAAGATAATAAGAAAGGAAATACTGAAAGGGCCGACTAGATGGACCCAGTGGTCTTTTTCTGCCAACAACCTTTTATGTTTCTATAAAACAGTCATGAAAAAATCCATCTACTTTGCCACCACTGACCTCAATGGAACTTGCATGCGGCTTTTCTGCAATTACCACCAAAATCGCACCTGTTATGAAGTCACAGACAAGTGTCATTTTGACTGCACATCTGCTGTTGTGTGACACACGTTACAGTTTATTCCTCAGCCTTATGTACAAGAAAAAATTAAAGAACCTGTGTGAGATTAGAAAAACATGGCTGCTCCCCTGCAGAAATAGCGCCTCTCTTGTCCAGGGGTTGTGTTTGTTACTACAGTGGGGCTGAGCTGCAATACCAGATACAGCCTCTAGACACGAGTGGCGCTGTTACTGGAAGCTAGCAGCCATGTTTTTCTAATCTCATACAATTCCTCCAGGAAATACATACACACATATACTTTTGAATTATAACTGATAAGATATGCAGGAAATGTTTGATGTTCCCTTATAGATCCTGTTCTTAATCAGTCCTGACAGATCAGCTTTACAGCAGATGCTTTCTTACTATTCTCTCTTACATCTCAGTAACACAAAGCTTGTTTTCAATAAAAAGTCCTCCTGCATCAAAGTCTAGGCTTCATGGAAAAGAGCAGCCGCAGAGGATGCCTCTCATAGGAAACCTTTCAACACGTCTTACCCCCACCAGACCACTGAGTTACAGAGGTGACGTGGAAAGAAGTGTAAAAATACCTACGCTGATGTCTATATGGGTCGCATAAATCCAGGAAAATAAGAGTCTATCTCCTGCTTTTAGAGCAGAGTGGTGGTCGGTCACCTACACGCTAATTGGAAGGTAAGAGCAGCATATCAGGAGAAGGAGACAAGTTTGGTAAGTGAATGTATTCACAAAATTATATAAACTTGATGATTCCTACAGGTTTAAATATGTTAGCTGAGATGGGAGTACCCCTTTAACGGAGGGAAGTCTCATCTCTTGCCTAGAATGGAGAGCAGTTACAAAGAGGACAAGACCAAGACCTAGTCCTGCCCTGCATTACCCAGACAACCTACTGATGTAAATGACCACTGTGTAATGCTTCATTTTACCTCTGGGGGTGCTGCAGGAAACTAAACGCCTTAAATGAGGGCAGCATAAACTAGTGAGAAAAATGTTCAACAGAACAATGTATTACTTCTATCATTCCGTTCAGCAGTTCCCCTAATATGCAGGAGAATAGGCTTCATGCCACACTCCTCCCCCCGCCCTCCATCTGCTGATTGACAGTTGACTGCCTATACACAGCATATCAGCATTCGGTGGTTAGGGTGTGCTGGTGCTTATGAATATCCAGGACTAGTGAGTGGACAGGCATAATGGAGAGGACTATGTCTGTGTTATTTAGGAGGATCTCTATGAATCAGCTGTAAGTGGTACATCATTCTATTCAGCTCTTCTTTCACAGGTAGTCTCTGTAAGGATGTAAAGAACTTGGTCACATGACCTTCTCTCTTAAATTTGAAGTGTGCTCTGAGGTAGGAGTCTCCCAAGCTTAACCCCTTTCCTGATCATAACCAAAATCACTGCCAACCTAATTCAACCCACTCTCCAAAGACGACTGAGACCTTCCAGTCAGAGTGGGCTAACTTAAGCTGGTGTGCGGACATGGCCTGTCTGCTCTTTACTGGGTCCTACACACTGCCTTACGCTTAGTTCACAATTCCTAGTAACACCTAATATAAGCACGTAATAAAAAAAAAAACTTGCAAGTTAAAGGAGAAGTCCATCAAAATGTTTTATTAAAGTATTATATTGCCCCCTAAAAGGTATACAAACCCCCAATATACACTTATTACGGGAAATGGTTATAAAGTGCTTTTTTCCCTGCACTTACTACTGCTTCAAGGCTTCACTTCCTGGATAACATGGTGATGTCACTTCCTGGATAACATGGTGATGTCACAACCCAACTCCCCGAGCTGTGCGGGCTGTGGCTGCTGAAAAGGATAATGGCAGGGGGACACTGAGGGACACAGGGCACTGGAGGGACACTGAGCATCTCTCTGCCATCATCCTCTCCAGCAGCCACAGCCCGCACAGCTCTCGGAGTCGGGTCGTGACATCACCACGTTATCCAGGAAGTGACATCACCATGTTATCCAGGAAGTGACATCACCATGTTATCCAGGAAGTGACATCACTATGTTATCCAGGAAGTGAAGCCTTGATGCAGTAGTAAGTGCAGGGAAAAAAGCACTTTATGTGCATTTCCTGTAATAAGTCTATATTGGTGATTGGTATAACTTTTGGGGGGGGGGGGGGGGGGAATACAATACTTTAATAAAAACTTTTGCCAGACTTCTCCTTTAACACGCTCAACATCCTGTTCACATTGCTACCATCACTTAAGCCAGATCTGGGTTGAGAATACAGTGATCCTGGCACCACATGAGTCTAGGACATTTTACTGCTACCCAATAGTTTCTATTTGTTTACGCATTATATTATATAGATTATAGGACTGGCCTTGGGCTTCAAACATGTAGACACATTCACACCCCAGTCCAATCTAGCTCTTTCCAAATTTATTGCCAGACAAAATGGTAGACACCTATCATCTTGAATTGGAGGTCTTGAATGCGTAGATAAGAGTAGACACTGACCCCAACCATATTCTTTGCCCAGGGGTCTCCACCAACCCTAAGCTTGGCCTGACTAACAACAACAACCATCGGAAACCTGTACTGGCAGCCATGCTGATGGTTTCCCAGCTTGCCTATAAACCAATATAACTTATAAATAGCTAAATATAATATGTAGTAATTTGACTTTACTGGGAATCTTTTAATCTAAGGGTGAAGTATGACAAGCCTTTTGGAGAAGGCATCTCAGTGATCGGCTTAGGGAAGATGCAATGGGCCAAACAGTTCTTCTGCAGTGGCCTCTGCTGGAGAAAGGTAGCATTACAACACTGTCCATTCAAATGTAATACATGGCGGAGTCCTCCAGGGTAGGAGCCACACTTTCTTAGCGGCTGTCTGCCCTGGCTCATAGCAGGGGGTCCCCAGTGGGTTTGTAAATCTACATATAGACAGAGGTTGTCTTTATAAAACTCCCATGGCAGTGCAGGACAATGGCGTGCCTGTTGTCAGGCTATGAGGGATGCCCCATGAACTCCACGTATTATTGGAACAGATGCTATTTTTTTATTGGACCGACTCGCATTTCAAGTTTAGTGCCCCCTTAACTAAAACAACACTTTTCAAGTGGCAAACAGCGAGGGTGTCAGCCGAGCATCAAATAACCTAATAACTTCACCAAAACCCCATGCACATTGCTGAATGCTAATCTCAAGGCAACGCTTAGCTGATTTTTAATACGCCACCCAAACATAATACAACCTTATATATATTAACAATTTAAGTGGTGCCAGGATTGAAAGCAAGCTTTTTCTCAGGCTTGGAAAGCTGATTTTCTGAAGGAGCCCAGACAGTGATGACGGGGGAAGCCATGCCGAGATGCGGTTACACAGGCTTGGCAACTACTGCCTTGATGAATTTTATTTTTTATGGAGCAACGTAAACCTCCCTTGATACCGACCACACAGCATGAAAGGAGCACAGGGCAGAGAGAGAGAGGGAGAGGTGAGCGCGGCTGTGAAGTGGGACCTGGTAGGAGAGACTCGCTGCATTACTACAGCCCGGGGCCACTACACGTGCAAACACTCCTGGGCTCCTGTCTAGACTAGAGGAGAATAACACAGACTCCATTCATTGACAGCAAACAGAGGTATTGAAAAGGGTGTAGAAGAAATCTGATATAGTACACATTTGAGTCATATTATTATGACCACCAGCTAATTTCTAGTGCTAGCATGGCCAGAAGCTAGACAGGCTGGGGGCGAATTCAATAAGGTCTTGGTAAGCGTCACCGCCATGCTGAATGCTGGAGGATCCATAGATAAAACAAATCCATCAAGACTGGGGAAGTAGAGGGTAAGATAGTACTTAAAGGGGTAGTTCAGCAAAAAAATAAAATAAATAAAATAAAATAAATGTATATATATATATATATATATATATATATATATATATATATATATATATATATATAAATCTCAAGTCTTCCAGTACTTATCAGCTCCTGTATGTCCTGCAGAAAGTGTTGTATTCTTTCCAGTGTGGAGAGCAGGAGAGGTTTTCTATGGGTATTTGCTACTGATCTGGACAGTTACTGACATGGACAGAGGTGGCAGCAGGGAGCACTGTGTCAGAGATAACAGCACTTCCTGCAGAACATACAGCAGCTGGTAAGCACTGGAAGACTAGAGATTTTTTTTTTATAGAAGTAAATGACAAATCTCTGGCACTTTCTGGCACCAGTTGATCTTAAAGTGTCACTGTCATTTGTTTTGTTTTTTTGCAGAAACCAATAGTACAGGTGATTTTAAGAAACTTTGTAATTGGGTTTATTAGGCAAATATGCCATTATCTGCATTCAAAAAGACTTTCCCCAGGTCCCGCGCCCTTTCCCCCCTCCTCTCTCTCGTTCACTGCTCATTATCAAAAAATCTCGACTCTTTTACATCAGTCGAGCCCTGTGTAACCTATGGAGAGGGGAGGAGGGAGATTAGTCCCCAGCAGAGAACAAAGGATTACACAGGGGGCAGAGCTTCAAACTGCTTTTTCATGATAAAAATGCAATTTTCAGCTAATAAACCCAATTACAAAGTTTCTTAAAATCGACTGTACTACCCCTTTACGTGTCTTGGTCATGCTCTTCCAACCAGTGATAGACATTTTTAGCCGTGTCACATGTTGCATCATCTTTCTGCAAGATCCCATCCTCCCCAGGGAGACAGTCAGCAGGTATGGGTGAACGTGATCTGCAAGGATGGATTCATATCCACCTGGGTGAGTGGCCCAGAGAACACCATGAGAACATCCCCTAGACCATAGTGCTTCAGCACCAGCTTGTGTTCTTCCAGCAATGGCTGCAGGGTGTTTGTTCTCTAATATTTGCTGCCTGCCATGCCAATGTCTATCCATACTATGAAGCATGTGAGTCATCAGAGAAGACAAAACTTTACCAACCAGCGGAAATCCTATTCTGATAATGTTGTCAGAATTTAAGCCGAAGCAACTCCGTTAGCAGAGGTGCAGTGACCACCAGTCTACTTCACAGCCCCAAATGTTAGCTGATCTGTGGTCCTAGATGCTGTAGCGCGTCGGTCCCAGTTCCCACACCTTCATAGCTGATGATCACCTCTTGTGTGCAGACAGTCTATAAGCCCACCAAGCCGGCTCACAACACACTACTTCCTTAGTGAGCTGCTTGTTAGCATATTAGAATATTGCAGAACCTTCCATTATACTGCGAATAAAAACTCCTCTCCAGATACCCTATTTTGACTTTCTTAATAGAGGGGGCTCCTTCATTACAGGGGTATTCCACTCAAACATAACTTTTGATATGTTGCTGCCCATGGTGAGACAAACAATTGCTTCCATACTTGTTATTATCTATTCAGTCTCCTTCCCCCAGTTCTGAGCTGCTACTTTCTGCTGAAGGCACAAAAATCTGTGTGTGAGCCTCTCTCTCTGTCCCCCTCCTCCCCCCTCCCTTCTGAGACAGCGAATGTAAACAAGTCCCTGGAAGGCTTTATCTGCAACATTGTAGCTTCTTTGTAATGCTGGGAGGGTTAATCTGAGGTCAAGTTGGGAGAAGGAGACTGAAAAGACAACAAGTATGGGATGACTTATTAGTCTCCCATGGGCAGCAACATAAGAAAAGTTATGTTTGAATGGAATACCCCTGTAATGAAGGAGCCCCCCCAATCACCTGACAGAGCAAAACTGTGGCTACAAAGTATGTCTCACTCTCTGAAGACCATCCACATGGATTTACATACGGTACAATGTAATGCTTCATGTCTCCTGTAGAGGCACTGCAGGGAAATTAATCACTTACTACCAGCGTTCCCCAGAGTTGATCGCCAGGGATCAGTCAGATATTCTTAACATAACCCCCATCTATTCTGGCATTAAAAGGCTGTGGAGTCTGCTTTCTAATACAACTAATACAAAGCAGATAGCAGGTACGACACCTCCTGTGACACCTTCTGCTGCTGGTGGCGACAATGTATGGCTTCTCAAGGAATGTAAAGTCAATGTGATCATAAAGTACAAAGACAACCACGGATGTGGCAAATATACAGCCACATATGTTACACTGTATATACATCAATCAACCCATAACAATAAAACCACCAACCAGTGAAGCAAATAATACGCATTATATAGGGACAATAGCATGTCAGGTGCTGGATCATGTTCCGGCCTTACAAATATTGTTTAGGAAAGAGGAACATGACAAAGAGTCAAGGTGGTGACTCGGCCTTCAGATTTTCCAGATCTCAATCGATAATCTATATCAGGGACGGAGAACATTCAGCCCTCCACCTGTTACAAAAGTACAATTCCCATCATGCCTGGACAGCCAAAGCTTTAGCTGTTCAGGCATGAGGGGAACTGTAGTTTTGCAACTGCTGAAGAGCCAAAGACTCCCCATTCCTGATCTATGGGATGTGCAGGAGCAACAAGTCCGATCCATGGAGGCCGCACAACTCACAGGATCTGCTGCCAGATGACCCCCTCGCAGTCAGGTAACCAGATGACCCCCTCGCAGTCAGGTGACCCCTCGCAGTCAGGTAACCAGGTGACCCCTTGCAGTCAGGTGACCCCTGGCAGTCAGGTGATCAGGTGACTAATATGTAAACCAGGCCTCTGGTGGCTTGTATAAACAGGAGATCTGGCTATATGTAAACCTTGGCATTTTTTACGCCTCTAATCTTCCTTTATAATCCACACATTCAGTCTTGTGAATAGCACAGAGAGACGTCCTATACAATAACGAGTTTACCGACGTCCAATATGGAGGCTTCTTAATCTTTTATAGGAAGCATACTTTGCATACTTCCAATCTGTTGGCTACTTCCATGGTTACCCTTAATGCTTTAGTCTTATGTCTCTGGTATCAAGCAGACCTTTGTGTCCCGAGTCTCGGGTCTTTGTAAAGACACTGAACATAACAAGAATGAGAGTGGATCTCTGTCCATCACAGCGGCAGCCCTATAGTTACACAAGTCCCCATAGAGTCTGGGCTGACAAAGTGGGATCCCTGACCTACATAGAAGTGGTGGAGAGGGAGGCTGACACTTGTCACATTGCCCCAAATTCCCATTCCGGGAGTGCACTAGAAGAGAATAGGCCAATACTTCTTAGAGGTGCCATGTGATCAATGCCGCAACTTTTTTTAGTTGCTTTGTGACTGTGAAATATTGTGACTGTAAACATGTGGTGCCTCTCATAGACTCAAAAACAGAGAAGACACGTTCATATATAGCTTGCAGAGTAAATCCTTTAAAGGGAACCTGTCCTCTAGACAATACTATTCATTCTATCACCATCATGTTATAGAGTAGGAAGAACTGAGCAGGTTGATTTATATCTTTGTGGGAAAAGAAACAGTACAAATTATAACATGTTGAGTGAAATCCTTGATCATTCTGTGGTAAGGAGTCCAGTGGGCGGGGTCACTCACTGAGCTGGACTCTTTAACCTGGAAACATCAACATTTCAATCAATACATTTCAAATTATACAGAATCTGTTCCCATAAAAGATATATATCAATCTGCTCAGCTCCTCCTGCTGTATAACATGCTGCTGGTAGCTTAGGTAGCATCTTCATGGTGACGGGTTCCCTTTAACCAGATGCATCAGAACGCATCTAATAGACTGTCTTAGGGGCCATACTGCACGGGACTATTATCGTGTGGAAAATCGTTATATAGTTCAAATTTAAATGATAATTTTCTGTGTAATTCCACATCTTTCCTTCATTTGCTGGGATCAGGTGGAGTAAACAATCGTAACTAACGAATATCGTGTGATATGGTGAACGATTTCAGGTTAACGATAAACAAAATCTCGTTTGCAATCGTTTCCTGGTACGTCTCCCCATTAATCTTTTCCTAGTACTCTGCACTCGCCATTGCTATTATTCCTCTTGGAAATAGAATAGAATGACGACTTGGTATTACCTCTCCCCTTCTCAATAGGGTGTGACCCTATACACAGACATTGTCAATAAGGAATGGACAGTGTCAGAGATTGTAGGGACATACCCCCCTTGGTAGCGGAATGGTAACACCTAGTTGTGAATTTCGTCATAGATTCCCAGGAGGAATAACACAGAAATGCCAAGCACAGAGTTCTAAAGACAGAAGCCTCGGCAATGCTATTTCATGGGAAATAGTCCTGCAAAAAGAGGAGTGTGACCAGAAGACTACAACTGATAATGGTGGGGGGTGGCCTCCCAATATACGGTTTTGTAGACAGAAGCACATGTAGTAGGGTACAATGTCTATAGAGGGTTGGGGCTTACTACAGATACGAGTGTAGCTTAGGCTATATACAGGACTGGAGTGTAGAGTGAATCAGACTGTCGGGACAGCCTGTCCAGTGGGTGCACCACCACTACTCATAACCGAGGGGCAGAGGATGAAGACTCACTGCTGCTGGCTACCTAGAGAATAGAAAGCTGTGAAAGTGGAAGGACAGCTCTACATTGAGCATGCCTAAGTCAGACCACTCGGTATTTGATTATCAGTGGCTCAAGAGGTTGGATGCAGCCCTAAGAAAACATGGATACAGCCTAGGCTGGACTCCCAAGGGCCACATCCAACTTTCTCAGCCACCGGTATTCAAATGCCGAGCGTTCTGACTTGAGCATTGTCAAGTTGCATTCATCTCTTCTCTATGTGGATCAGAATTGCTGTCTGCCTACAGATATTGATCCCACCCATAAAAGGGAAACAGATACCCTGTTTCCCAGAAAATAAGACATCCCCTGAAAATAAAACCTTGTAGTGGTTTGGCTGAATTGCTAAATATAAGGCCTCCACCAAAAGTAAGACCTAGCAAAGTTTGTGTTTGTAAGCATGCCCGCCCAACAGAACACCAGGGTATGCAGCTGTGATTCTTTTCAGCCGGCCGCCGTTGTCCCCTACCGCCACAGTCCGTTGCAGAGCAGCTACATGCACCCTGATGTTCTCTTCCTCGGCCATCATTTGTAAACGTACAGACAAGGCATGATGAGGCCGTTGCCTGCTGCCAGCCATGTTGTCCCCTAAGGCAAGACCTAGAGCTGCACACAGTCTGCCGTTATCCTGACGCCTGCTGCCATACTGTACACTGTCCCTGCTGTGCTGTAGAAGAGTGCTGTGGTGAGCTTCCCCTGGTGGCCAGAAGCCGCCATACTGTACGCTGTCCCTGCTGTGCTGTGCCATTGTGCTGTGGTGAGCTTCCTGGTGGCTGGAAGCCATCATCCCGTAGTATTTATCCTTACTGCACATGTGACATGTGAATTCTTCAGACATTCCCTGAAAATAGGACCTAGCGCAGCTTTGGTAACAAAAATTAGTATAAGACACTGTCATATTTTGGTGTCATGCTACATATGAGACCAGCAACACTAGTTGGTTATTCAACCCAAGCCAGCAAGTCAGGAGTAAAGTCTAGATGTGGAAACCATCAGTCACTAGACCGGTTTGTTGTAGTAACCATTTATAAGACTGTGCGTCTATGAACAC
Organism: Dendropsophus ebraccatus; assembly: GCF_027789765.1. Classification (NCBI taxonomy): domain Eukaryota; kingdom Metazoa; phylum Chordata; class Amphibia; order Anura; family Hylidae; genus Dendropsophus; species Dendropsophus ebraccatus. The sequence continues at coordinate 97,698,903 of NC_091462.1, read as the reverse complement.
TGCCGATTGTAACTCTTCAGTAACTCTACCAGTAAAGTCAATTACTGTATCCTGGACTTTACCACCTGAGTGGCCCAAACACCCCCTGCTAGGAATAGTATAACCAAGTAAGCCCCAATTCATGTGACATGCGGTATGAGAGTGAGAATTTGCGTCCATTGCGGTACACAGTGATACCAACAGGACGAGGCCCTGCCTTTCATCAAATCCAATGCTGCGCTTAGTATTTACTTAGGCACACAGATCCTTTTAAGAGAACTTTTTTAGGGTCATGACGTCCAGTTGTTGACAGTATTATATGTAGATTGTTATCACTTAATATATCAGGAATGTAACCCAAGCATAACTCACTCAGGTTATATGCATGTGGATAGGAATCTCCCCATGTGTTCTGCTGAAATCTTACCCGAAATGCGTCAGATAGCCTTTTTAACGACACAATATGCTCTTAATAAGAGCTTAATATACCGTGCTGCCGGAGCAGCCCTCTGCTTGTTTCACTGGCCTCCAGCGGTGGGGGTACGGTTTCAGCGGAGCCTGCAGCCCCATCAGCACTGGTTTCAGGAGACAGCACGTTTTGGAACTTGTCAGGATGGATAATCTAAATTAGGAATCAAAACATTTGGTGCTGAGTAGCAAAAAGAGAGAAATCAAAGTGAGTCCTTGTTACCGGTGGAGTCAGCAGTCTCACTTAATGCAGAGGCTCCAGTGGGCAGATCTCCTGACATACCATCTCTTGTCTGGGGCCGCGCACAGAGCGCTACTGAAAAGCCGCACAAACAACAAGCAAACATTCCACTTGGTCTCACTAAACGCTGCTAGTGATAATAACACATCTCTTATAGCACAAATAACATGTTTACCGAGGCAGAAGTCACACAGCTATTCACAAGATATGGTAGAATGTCTACTGTAATATAAATATATATATATATAACAAATCATCAAGGTGCGACTTCTAATCTACTTATAATATATAGAAAGGGGTGTTATTCTCTATAATACACACCACAACTGCTGCAGAACATGAATTACTTGATATGAAACAACTTCATCCTTTTTTATGAAGACTGTGTGCAACATCTGATGTGTACTGTGGTGTTCTGCAGCAGCTGGGGTATGTATTGTAATGTTCTGCAGAACCTGAGGTGTGTATTATGGTGTTCTGCAAGCAGCTGAGGTGTATTATAAGGTTCTGCAGCAGTTGAGGTGTGTATTATAAAGTTCTGCAGCATCGGATGTATATTAGGATTTTCTGCAGCAGCTGGGGTGTGTATTGTGATGTTCTGCAGCAGCTGAGGTGTATTATGTTGTTCTACAGCACCTAAAATGTATATTATGATGCTCTGCGGTATCTGAAGTGTGTATTATGATGGTCTGCAGAAGCTGGTGTAGGGTATTATCTGCAGAATCTGAAGTATTATGCTCCGCTTTAGTTAAAGTGTGTATTACAGTATTATATAAGACACGCTGAAGCTGCTGCAGAACCTCATTTTTTATTTAGAAAGTGGGCACTACATGTCAGTCAATGGTTGGCACAAAAGAACATGTAGCAAAAGTTACCTGTAACAGGCAGCTTATACAAGAAGAGATGAGCGGTGCCTGGGCAGCGCTGCTCATCTCTGTGTTGGGTTCCAAGTTTAGAATGTGGATATATTCCACAGTTTTTATAATTTTTTTCTTTTGTTAAAATGATAGAAACAGACAGACCTAAGAGCACCCAAATGCACCATATAAGATGATACGCCTGTTATAAATGGTACATAGTAGATGCAGTCCCCTGGTAGAGATGCCGCCTTGGGTATGCATTGGTTATATCACTATTAGGGATATTTATCAAACATGGTGTAAAGTAAAACTGGCTCAGTTGCCCCTAGCAACAAATCAGATTCCACCTTTCATTCCTCACAGACTCTTTGGAAAATGAAAGGTGGAATCTGATTGGTTGCTAGGGGCAACTGAGCCAGTTTCACTTTACACCATGTTTGATAAATCTCCCCCTATATTCCTACGTTTGTATTACTATTCTCCAATCTGTGGCCGCCCTGCTGTTGCAAAACTACGACGGAGAAATTTCCATCCCTTGTATTTACATAGTCCTACGTGCTCCCTGTATAAGAACAGAAGGCCACAACAATAAAGGCCGGTTCCCTGGAAGGTCTAGTATGTGTTCCCTCGGAATGTGTGTGCATTCCATCCTATTTACACCTTCCCAACCCTTATAACTGCACACATGCAACCTGGCCACAAAACACACGCAGCCCTCCTCACCACAAAACACAAACACACAGCCCACCTCACAGCAAAACACCGAGGGGAATACCCGATATCCAGCCTGGAAACGAGATCTAGAGGCTCTGACCTCAGGCACCCTGAAGGAATGAGCCGGCAAAGGTTTGGATAAACACAGCCACCTATAGAACGCTTCTCCATGCTTCCAAATTTCAATTTTCTTCCTCAGACTTGAGCTCCGATCTACAGCCGGCTCTTAAAAAAAAATAATTACCAGTTTTCTCCTTCAGCGGAAAGGCCGTAATATCTCTCAGCTACATTCTTGTGGCCTACGTCGACCCAAGAGCCAAAAAACTCAGGGGTAGGGTCCGAAAAAAACTAAATAAACTTGACGGGGATAAACATCTGTCTTAAAGATTGACTATGAAACGCGCTGAAGCCTAAGGAAACAAACCCACGTAACAGTTCTGATATGTCAAAGTAACAAAAAGTGAGTGCCAGCTGATTATTTGTGTGTCCTTACCCAGAATCCACGTCTGCCGCTGAAGACTGGATGGAGCCTATTCATCACAGTCACACATTTACCGCAATCTAACGTCTGGAATGTGATATTTCATGCAGATTTACTTTCGCTATCGTGAGCCATAATTGTACGAACCAGAAGGATAAGGGCCAAGTTAGAGATTTCCTTAGATTTTGATTATGAGGAGCCACCGTTTATACCCGAAAGGTTCTAATCTAACGATAAAGAACTCGGGGATAGTGATAAGCAAACTTTTGGAATGTTCAGGTTCGTCCATCCATGTTTTTTCAGGACTCCCAAGGGCTGTATCCGACTTCTCCTGGCCCCAGGAGTTAAACGTCAAGTGTTCAGGTTCGGACGTACGCAAATGTTGGGTAAGTTCACCAGGGCCGCTTTAACCAGAGGACAAATGGTGCATTTACATTGGGCCCAATTGTTTCAGGCATAGCTACAACATTCACGGTTGTGATCAGGCCCAGGTGCAATAGTAGCCAGCCCGGAGGACTAAGATCGGCAGGAGGAGCAGGAGAAATACAGAGAGCCACCTAAAAGCAGGTATGGACCCAACATGGCAACCCGTCTCTCCCCCACCATGCCTGCCTGTAACTGAAACTATTACTCCCAGCCCTACAGCTGCTACTACACCTATCACTACTGCTACTCCCAGCCCTATTGCTACAAAGGTGGGGTAGTCTGTGTGTGTGGGTAGGGGGGCCCACTCTTGAGGTCTTTGCACTGGGCCCACAAGTGTACTAAAATGGCCCTGAAGTTCGCTCATCTCTACTCATGGACTACTCAGATGATGCACTGGGCCACTACTTCCCAGATATGACTGCAACATCTCTAGGGTATGCTTGCATTCCTCAACATTGTGATGTCACTGTGCAGGATTAATTGGTACAGTGATGTCACAGAGCCTGGATACAATTCAGAGGTAATAAACCTGGGGATGTCATAGTTCACAGGTAATAAATACAGCAATGTCATCTTACTGCGACAGTAAACACAGTACAATATAATGTATAACAGACAGTAAAGTCAAAGTATGGGGGTAATTACACAATGACATCATAATACAGGGACAAGAAACAGTGATGTCACAGTACAGAGGTAATTAACACAATGACATCATAGTACAGGAACGATTACCATGATGTCACAGAACAGAGGTAATTAACACTGTGACATCACGTTGTGCACCTGCATGGTACTATCACTGTTAATGGCCAGAATGAATAATCCAAATGGAAACAAGGAGGCTGAAGCGGAGGAAGTTCTGAGCATGAAATCTGACTATGAGGAGGAAACAGAAGCCAGGTCCTCGGTTAGGAAAAAAGCAGAAATAATGTTACTCATAGGACCTTGAACCATATCCTGTTTCTATTCAATGAGGCCAATGTGCCAATGTCGGGCAGGGCTGTTGTGATTTCCCACTCACTTTTATTAATGAAGGGCGGTGGAAATGACTAATAGATGATAAAGTAGAAGCGGTCAGAATCTCTCATAGATGTCAGTAATCGGAGATTGCTGTATTTTGGGTGGTGTTTCCTTTTTTACATATCGTACATAGAAAATGATACCGTCAAGAGAGATCCCATCCAAGTGTTCAGAAGGATGCCTTAAAGGACTACTCCCAATCCTCCATACATATGAACACTCCTTAGGCAGCAGCCTATTTCTCCTAGAACAAAAGAGTTAGGCAGTTGAAATTCGACATGCCTGATCCTTCTCTCTACCATCATTTGTTCAGTCGGGGGACCCCTATGTGTATTAGATGGGTAAAAATGGTCGTTTGAGGGGCCTTAAAGGGGTCATCCAGTAAAAATGTGCCTCCATCATCCCGATGCCTGGTGTCTGCTTCGCCCCACCGACTGGCACTGAGGTTGGCACAAGACACTGCTGCTCAGCCAGTCACTGACCACAGCTCTCATATTCATATCCTCTTTTTTTCTTTACATTATGGAAGAATTTGATATGACCATATGGCAGACCATATGACGACTATTTGGCCTCTAAAGAGAGGAGAGCAAGTCCTGGCTGTCCCCCTTTCGCTCCATGTAAGGGTAGTACTACCAGGGCAGATCAGAGCGCTATGTAAGCACCAATCTAGTAGATCGGTGATTGTTTAACAAGCCTATTACCTATCTTGAATATCCTGTAGACAGGGCTGAGCGATTGATCTCTGGATTGTCCATGAGGCTCTTTACCTTCATCATCATCAGTCGCATGTTACACGGGGACACACACAGCCAACGGATCAGGATTTTTTTATTAGTCCAAGGGTCATGGAAAGCAAGGGCAAGTAAACACCCGGCCTTTCCATCCAGGGAGTGCGAAATGAGATTTCCTAGCAGGAGGTCCCTGTTCTCTATGGACGCCATTGGGTCATGCCAAACATTTACGAAAAGATGTGACCTTCTGGGGGTTCTTGGTTGACAGTAACATTGCTGTTCACTTTAGCCAAGTCCCGAAACCTAAGAGACGCTAACCGTTGAGTGTGGATGCTACTTGTTCTTTTACGTACTTGACTTTATGATCTGAATTAGGAAAGATTATTACCTAGAAAGTTCCTGGGCCGTTCTCCTAAGACGTCAGCCGTTGCCGTGATCTGTACTTGTCACTTTTCCTGATAATAATTCTGGCCTGCTCTGTATGTGGCTCTCCCCTCTCCCCAGCCGCTCCCCCCCGCCGCTGTTTGGCTTGGCACCGGTAGCCAGAATAATTTGTTTCCATTGCAGTGAAGCCCTAATTACCTGGAATAAACTTTTTACACTAAGTGTGTTTGTTTAACAAACTGGCCCTTTCAGAGCCATAGCGAGAGCTGATTGATGAGAGCGCGATCGGCTGTGGGTCTGAGCCGCCTGCCGCGTCTTCTGGCATTAAAGGAGCAGTGTCTGCGGCTGAAAAGGCCTCTCTCTGTCCTACTGTAATCACATGTGACACCTCCAATGTTTGGCTGGGGGATGCTGGGGCTTTAGCGAGGACGCTGCTCACAAATATTTATGCTTTTAATTTAGACTTCTTTTTCTGGAGAGCTAATTTTATACAGAACGGTCCTAGCTTGGGGCGAAGAGCGCACAGGACCGGGGCTGTTCTGCCTCCCCCGCAGTCACCGCTATGTATACCTGCATCAGAGAGGACAAATAGGCAGGCCATTGATATATTAAAGGCAATGGCTCATCAGTAAAGCACCCATTGCTGCAATCAAGTTTCTGTGTAAAACATATTTCTTATAGAATTTTTGGGGATTCCCCTCCCCCCCCCTTAATTTTCATTTTTCTTTCCATGTTAAAAAATAATACTTAACCCTTTGTTTTCTGGCCACTGAGCCTAAGAATAAGCTAACATTTCCTATTCTGCAGCAAAAATGGTCCAGTGGTGCCCTCCTTATCACAGAAAGAGTGACAATCATAGATAGGTAAGACAGGATCAGGCCATTCACAATAGGTGATTGTTACACCTCTCCATCACCCCTTCCTGCTCTATGACCTCTGCACAGGTTACAGAGCATGCCTAGAAAACGTTCTCAGGCAAGATGGCAGCCCTCATATTAAGGACCAATTCACACTATGCTGTCTCTTTCTAAGGGAGGCCTTGCGTGCCTCCACTCTCCGTGCCTTTCCGCTCTACGAATTGAATTGTGAACGGGCCATAATGTGGAATGGAGCACTAGCTGTGGATGAGCAATGTGCTGCTTCATTCCTGGGGACATTGCACCTTAGTTCTCATGATCAGAAGGGGTCCCAGTGGTTGGACCCCCACTGATCGGCTAATTATCGCCTATCCTATGGATATCTGTTATTTGTGGGGTAACCCCTTTAAGTCTAGGGATTAGGAGGAGTACTGGTAAAGAATTGGAGAGGCTGTCAAGGGAATTACTGATAGCATTCCTGTGTGCTGAACGCCATAATAAGAAAACGGTTTATAGGATTCTCAGTCAGTATGACACAGAGATATTCATCCTGAACCTAGCCGATATTGATGTCCGCGGTAAGGAGATGCCGCCTGTATGTTATACATAGAAAATAATGGTATGGTGAGTAATCCAGTGCCAGCCGCTGGGCTAATAGAGTGTATTATCTGTGACTCATCAACTCACATCAGGAACTAGAAGCGGAAAGTTGCCATAATTGGAGCAATTGTATTTTTTATTACTCTGTGTGATATAATGTATAACCTGTTGCAAAACTACAAAGAAAGCTGTCAAGACCATGCTGGGAGGTGTAATCATGTGAAATCTGCAGAGCCACAGGTCGGAGAACCCTGCTATGTACCATGATGACAGCTGTCAGGACATGCTGGGAGTTGTAGTTTTGCAACAGCTGGAGAGTCACAGGATAGAGAACACAGCATCACATACAGAATAGATAGATGGATCATGGATTGGAAATGTCAAGAAGAAACCGCACAAGAAGCGATGTGCTAATTGTAGTAGTGGGCACATCAATAAAGAGGTCTCTGCTATATTATTAGGCACAAACAGGGATGGAATGAGTATTGGGGCAACACGGCACTATGGAATGTCAGGAAGACCCCTTTATACCCTCATGTTCAGGATGCTAAGAATACAAAAATAACTAGCTCTTTCTGCACTGGGTTTCTTAAACCCGACATAGACAATATGGAGGAGGATGTACTATATGGGGAATAGCCAACATGAAGCTGCTCCTGCCGCCAAGTTTTGGAGGAAACCCAGATTATGTCATTTATTACTACTGTCCATGGTACTGACAAAGGTGGTGGGATATGGGAAGGTAAGCTGATCTGCTCCTGAGGTCCTATTCTACGGAGCGATAACTGGCCCGATTCAACCGATTATCGCTCTGTAGAATAGAGACAACAACCAGCCGATGATCGTGTCATTAGCTGATTGTTTATATAGGTTTAAACCTAAAATCATCGGGCACTGACCGCACATCACTGCGTGGAATAGCAATGCGCAGCAGGCGACCGTCGATTTCACAAGCACCATGCTTTACCTAAGCATGTTGCAGGTCTTCTCCTGCGCTCCTTCTTCCTCCCGACCCGCGTGCAGCAGCAGCTTTGGTGCGGCCTGTCTTAGCTGACAGACCGCTCAGCCATACACTGCCCAAGACCGTCACGGCCAGTGATTGGCTGAGCGGTCTGTCAGCTCAGACAGGCCGCACCGAAGCTGCTGCTGCGTGAGGGACCAGGGGAAAGAAGGAGCGCAGGAGAAGCCCTGCAACATGTTTAGCTAAAGTATGGTGTTTAAACAAGGGCTGCAAGGACATCGTTAACGATATCCCTGCAGCCCTCGCTAAACGATTATCGGGCCGTGGAATAGGCCCAGTAAATGAGCACCGATCTAGCAGGCCCCCATCGGCCCGAGGAATAGGACCCTAAAATAAATATATCAGTCTGTAATAAGATGATCTATAAAAGGCAGGAGTCATTTACCCACTCAGGGTATGTCCACACTACGGAATTCTCACTGGGAACTCTCCGCCGATTCCGCAGCTCCCCCCTGCTTAAGGCCGTGCGCATTTCCATCTGTGCCAAAGACTCCATTCTATGCACAGGTGGATTGCTCCATCCGCCCGAAGAAGGAACCGGTTCATTCTTTGGGCGGACAAAGAAAGCTGTCAGGCGAAAATTCCGTAGTGTGGACAGCATTGCTTGCTCTTCCCCATCCATCGATATATAATGTCACCTTCCCGTAGACGATAAGGCTTACATTCTCTCTTCGTAAATATATTTACAAGGTATATCCGATTCTTGACTTTTCCCTATGTTACAGCAAAGCCGGCATCCACACCAAATTATCTAGGTAACAGGTTCTAGACATTATGGTCGGAGTCTGTAGGTGGGTTCCTGGCCCTCTGTACAGGTTTAGTATACCTTTCTCTTACACAGATACATGACAGGAATTGAACCCAAAATAGGAGGAGAAGCTCGCTACTTGCTTCCACATGGATCGTTTGACTATACTTCCCAGAATTCCTTGCTCTTGCATTAGGATAAAGGCATTGCTCTATCTAATATGTACCTGAAAAATAACTAGTCATAGATACCAGAAAAAAACAGAATATAGAATAAACCAGGATTGTCCGTGTAATGAAGGGAGGAGAGTGACAGATGGCCGAGCCCTGTGACAGCTAATATGGCTGACAGGAAATAGAATTCTTACAACTACCTCTGCCAAAATCTGAAGAGTCAACATGACGTGTCTGTGTACATAAGAGTAAGCGAGGATCTCACTGTGACTGACTCGAGAGACTAGAGTGACAGACAACTGAGCCAAGTGGCAGCTAACATGGCTGACAGGAAGTATAATTACCACTCCCAAAACATTGTTACTGCAGATGAGCGTGGTAACCAAGGGGGTGCTTGCTATAGTTTGCAAAAGCAGGTGTTGCGGTAACACTGCGGCACTTGTCATGGAGCTTGGAGTTTTATCCCAACACACTGCCAATGATAAACAGTGCAGATGCAGGTGTAGTGAAGAGGAACAGAGTCCAGCAGGTTTGCAGCAGAGTGACTCGGCTTTAGTTGCTCTTTCCTAACTGCTGACTTGTGAATCTCCTGTAGAATTGTGCAGGCCTGTTGTATAGAAGAAAAGGTAATCCCCCAGCGTGGATAGGCCTTGGTCCCCGTCTATAGTAGCCTCACTGCAAGTTTACTAGCCCAGCTTAGCTAGGGCAGGAACACTTTGTGAAAAGAAAATCCTCAGCCAGTAACTGATTCACTGGAACTTTTACTACACTGATCTCCAACTAAGTCACATCTGAGCAGAGTGCCTGCTTCCCCCACTATATATAAAGGAGAGGACACGGGGAAACGTTGAATCTGAAGTATGATAGGTTTGCTGAAATAGAGAAGGTATTACTGTGAGGTACTCGCCATAGGAGCTGGATTTTTGCTGACACTCAACTGGTGGCAAAACAAAATACAGTACATGACTTTAGTAACATAAACATTTAACTTTTCACACTTTTCCTTCAGCTGTGCTTGGCAATAGTAAAACACATTGTGAGACATCTAGTGGTGGGAGTGCAATACTACACCTCCAGCCCAGAATACATACTCGTTAGTACTGACCTACATATAAGAACAGACCAGCAATGGCACACCTGTTCTGGGACATTGCATAAGGACTTGAAAGCCTTACATTACATGGATAGAGATGTACTTGTAATTGACAATTTACATTTGGATATTATGATCCCTACATTCAAATCATGTACAATCAATGGAAATGTGCAACAGAACATGTACACATATATGCATAAAGAATAGCAACCAAAGGACATACAGTTCTAAGTAAACCATATCTATATGCATTACAAGGGCTTAATAACATTAGAAAATAGGGTCTACTCTCTTTCCAAAACAGCGCCACTCCTTTTGATAGGCTGTATCTGGTATTGCAGCTCAGCCTCATCTAAGTGTTTGCTCACAGAGTAAAGATTTCCAACCTGTCACTCTCCAGCCATTGCATAACTACAACTCCCAGCATACCCTGATAGCCACAGGTCGGGAATCAGACTATGGAGTCATGTGCTGACATCAGATATATTCTTAAACCAGCTGCAGCATAGTGCGGGGGGACCCATGTCCTTACACTGGGGACACGGCCATGACTGTCATGTCACCTAAAGTAGGGGCACACAGCGAGCTCTAGATTCAGATGACTGTACCTATTACATCCAGAGTCGGTTCACCAGCCAATGTATCTGCACACTGCGGAGCGAGCAGCATGACAGGTAAGATCTGGATACTTAGACAGAAAGTTTTAATGACACTGCAGTCAGAGCAATTAAGAGAGGAGAGAGAATAAGAATTACACCGTCGTCATGGAAACCGTTGCGGCACGAAGCCAAAATGACAACTCGGCTTGGTGTAAAGTGGAGAAGAGAGAGGAAAGACCACTGGTGACTTGGATATCTCTTTCGCCTCTGGCGCCTGCCTGCGGCTAATGTCACCGACCCATATATATACACACCATCCTGCTGCCAGAGACGTCTGTTCTGTCAGGTGAATGGGAATTGGGACTGGTCTGCATGGCATTATACATTTGTCCAGGTCATTGGACTGACATTTCTTAAAGGGGGCTTCCAGTTTTATGGGGGGGGGGGGGCATTTCTAATATACTCTGGGTCATAAAGCATTCATTCTGTTAATGTTTCTTAGCAGAGGTCTTAAAGGTAACTTGTCATTACTTTAATGCTGCCTGAACCATTGGGGCAGTCCACTGTGGCTTCTCCCCACCCCAACTGTCTTGACTGACCGGACACAGCTCTGTACATCCAATACTGGCTGTATCTAGTACTGCAGCTTGTCCAGTTTACTTGAATAGGAAAAATTGCAACACCAGGTACGACCACTATGGAACGTACGGAGCTGTGCTTGATACGGATTGAGGAAGCCAGGACCCCTTCAATCAGCTGACTGGCAAGGCTCTCGGAAATTGGACCATCACAGATCTGATATTGACAGCCTATCCTAATTCTGATTTGAACAATCCTAACTTGTTTAATCAGGGACGAGGAACCTTGGGCCCTCCAGCTATTGCAAAACTACAATTCCCATCATACCTGGTCAGCTAAAATGCCTGGCTGTCCAGGCATTATTGGAATTGTAGTTGTGCTGGGGGGCTATAGGTTCCCCATCCCTGTGCTAAAAGGATCCCAGATCATAAAGTGTCCTCCTGCTGGAACCCCCAAGAGTCAGCTGTAATCTGGCAGTAAGCATTTGATTACCCTGCGGCGCCACTTCAGGAGAAATGAAGCATTACATAGTGTCCATTTATATCAATATGGTGTCTGTGTAATGTTAGGCAGGACAGGTCCTCCAGAGCAGGAGACACTCTTTGTAACCATTCACCATACTGAAGCTATGGCAAAATAATGTGGCATCCAAATTTTCCTCCATGGCAGAGGTGGAGAGCACATGGCACATGCAGGGTTTGGGCTGGCGCATACCTGCTGCCACTTGCTGCAGTTATTGGGGTCTATAACTGTTTTGCAGTGTCCTGTGACTGTCATTGCTATTGGGTGTGTGATTAGGGTAGTTATTGGAGTCTATAACTGTTACTGGGGTCCTTGGGCTTTCATTGCTATTAGGGGTCGTGGTTATAGAAGTTATTGGGGTCTATAACTGTTACTGGGGTCCTTGGGCTGTCAGCATTACTGGGGGTCTGGTTATGGTGGTTATAAGGGTCTATAACTGTTACTGGGGGTCCTTGGGCTGTCAGCATTACGGGGGGGGGGGGGGGGGGGTCTGGTTATGGTGGTTATAAGGGTCTATAGCTGTTACTGGGGGTCCTGAGGCTGTCAGTGTTACTAAGGGTTTGCGGTTCTTGCTACTATTGGGGGTCCAGCAGCTGTTCTTGGAGTCTATGCCTGTAACTGTGTCTTTGTTAGGGTGCAGATACCCTGACAGCCCAAATGGCTAAGTACTCCATGCTACAGTATTCTCAGTATCCTATTCCATATATAATAAGCCCTGAAAGCCATAAGCTCTGCTCTCTGCTGTAGTGTCTGGGTCTGCACACCATACTCACTACTTCTCAAACAAGTTGCAGGATATATTTGTGGGTCGTTCAGTATCTGCAGTATACAAGCTCGGAAGATGATGACTGGGATTTAGGGGTTCACACGGACCTCATGGTGAAGGCTGAGTATATAAATAGGGTTAAATCCTATTCAGTAGAGTCCCTCGGTGTAAGGCCAGCTGAAAACTGCTGAGAAATATTTTCCTGCCCCGGCATCTGAATCCTGACATTTATCACCAGCCCATGCCAAGACAGGTTTTTTTTTTTAATGCCACTTTCCCGAGTAATTAACATATTATTTTTCCATCAGCCCAGGCTCTGAATCCAGCCCTGGGGGGCTGGTGTACCTCCCGCGTCCCTCAGCATGGTATAATGTCTGTTCTATACAAGGTGGCTGTAAATAGTAGTAGAAGTGCCCTCTTTCTTTGCCGGTATGTGTATGAATAGAGGGCTCTATTCTCTTGTACATTAATGATAAAGAACACTTATGAGCACATTCACACACTGCTCCAAGAGACTGACTTACCACATAATTCCACAACAGCGTGTTTCCCCTGCAGCTAAGGACTCTGGGTAATGCCATGCAAATGAATGGCCAGAGAGAGAGAGGTCTAAGTATCGAGAGGATTATTAAAAATAGGTTTTGTACGACAACGGAATAAAAGTTTAATGTGCTAAGAGAACTTTTTCTAGAGTGTTTATGCGGCTGAAAATGGCCATGGTACATGTGAGGAAAGATTTATTTCAGAGACATGCCTGGGGTATATGCTACTAGCACCATGTAAAAGTCCCATGTATGTCTATATGCATTCCATCTATTGTTATATTACTTCTATATGAATTCCATGAGAGTTCCCCCACAGCCTTAGAAAAGCAATGCTGCTCTTAGTGCCATATCTGTCCATGGTTGTGCCTAATCCTGCACGGCAACGCCACTGAAATTAATTGCGCTGACACACAATACCTAACACATATATATGTGCCACAGAAAAACACTTGAGACAGTTTCTCTAAAACGGTAAAATCCTGTTCGTGACGCCAGGTGGAGTGGTGCCATGGCCGGGGTCAGTGGGTACTGTTATTGAACCAGCCGGTGGGCTCTGGTGTTTTGGGGGCTTCTTGACATAGTGGCCAGGGGTGGTAAGACCCACACCCGGGCACATGGGAAACCGGACCTTAAAATAGAACAAATGTGAGGTGCAGAGTGCAGGTGCAGGTGTGACGGTAGAGATGACAGAGTCCCACTTTAAACAATACTCAACTTTACTGGAACTTATCTTCAGTGCAATACAAATAATAAGAGTCCTTAGGTACTTATTGCAAAATCTGAAAAAACAGTAGTAGCTTGAAGTAGAGATAAGTGAGAAAAAGAAGTTGTAACAGGAGAAAGGGTCCAGATAGGAGGGGCCTTGCCTAATTTGGTAAGTATTCAGCCAGCATGTATGTGAAGTGTGTGTAATATCTTGAAGAACTCCTTGTACTCACTTATAGATAAGTCCTAGTTATCTTATCAGACCGCCTTCTGCCTCTCGTCATTTACTGTCCTGATTGGTAGTACGAGTCCCATGCCTCTGGGGGTAGCTAACTAGTAGTATCCTTTTAACTTTGTTAAAGGGGCTGTCCAGCGAAAATCTTTTTCTTTCAAATGAACTGGTGTCAGAAAGTTATATAGATTGGTAATTTACCAATGCCATACTTATTAGCTGCTGTATGTACTGCAGGAAGTTTTGTTTTATTTACATTCAGACACAGTGTTCTCTGCTGACATCTCTGGTCGAGACAGGAACTGTCCAGAATAGGAGAGGCTTTCTATTTGAATCCCAATAGAAAACCTCTCCTGCTCAGGACAGTTCCTGTCTCAGCCAGAGATGTCAGCAGAGAGCACTGTTTCTGAATGTAAATAAAACAACATTTTCTGCAGGACATATAGTAGCTAATAAGTATGGAAAGACTTGAGATTTTTAAATAGAAGTAAATTACAAATCTATATAACTTTCTGACACCAGTTGATTTGAAAGAAGTTTCTTTTCCGCTGGACAACCCCTTTAAGCAAAGTTCAGTAGAGAGCGGCTATCTTGCACTAAGTTCTAATGCAGATCATCCTTTCTTTCCTCTCCTTCTTTAGGGGTTTGACTGTCCTGACAAATGGATACATGGCGCAGGCAAGGGGGGGTGCTCCTTTATCAAGTTACCTTGAAGTCGGGTCTAGTAGTGCATAACTGCTGTTGCCGGTCACACAGGGACTAAGTCTCTCTTCCTCAGCTAACTCACAACCAACCAACAAAATGACTGCTCAGGTAGGAAGTGCTGAGTGTGTGTGTGTTACAGGCTAAACCTTCCTTCTGAACTGCAGCTGTGGGCTAGGGGAGTGTGAAACCTAGTGGTTGGAGTAAGGCACAGCAGTTAACTGTACTGTGACACCTGACAGAAAAACTTTTACCTGGGTGTGTAAAGAACAAAGAAACACAAAGTGGGACACTACATATGGACTTCCTTTCCCTTACATCCTTGGCCAATCATAGCACAGCACATACTTCTCTTGCTATGCCATGACACAGTGCTGGGGAAAGTGCACTGAACAGGTGGCATTTTGCTGGGTATGATTTACACAGAACACTACTATAGTGTATGGGTGGATGGGTTACTGATGCACTGGCTTTGCAAAGTGCTGGGTGAGCAGAAATAAAAAAAAACCTGAAACTTTGAACTTATGCCGCTGCCAGGAAGCTAAGGGAAAGGAGGAAAATTATACTGCAAAATTGTGGACATAAAACAGTAGGAATACTGGTATTTACACATGGGACAGCTGCCTTGAGGTATATGGGTGGTGAGAATTGTAAAGGAAGCCATTATTTACCTTTCAGGAAAGGTATGGATTATCTGCATTTAAGAGACCAGACTTTCTTAGACACATAGAACATACTAAACCCCATCCCGGCAGTCATTTGTCCTGATCTTACTGTTACTAGAGACAGATTTCCCCTGGTAACGTCTAGTGGACAGTAGATTGCAGAGAAGTGAGACATCTAGTAAGGAGCCACTTTTGGTAAATGAAGTGATATACAAATATGTCAGAAGTCACAGAGGCGAGTTGTCAAAAACGTCTTTGCTATGACAAATGTGGAGATTTTTAAAATGACTGAAAAGTCACATCACATGATCATATCCGCCAGTCATGGCATGTGATGTTGCCACCTATACCACTGGTAGCTGGGCAAGCAATGGGTCGCGGCTGTGGCAACAACATAAAAAAAAAAAGACATGCCGAATGTTGTCAGTGACTGAAATATTATAACATTTCAGGGTTAATAGGAAATCTGAGCCATTCCAAGTCCTGCAGTTGTTGGGACAGTTTTTGTAGGGTAGCAACAGGGTGGGCAAGGGAACAGACTGAAGCTGGGGGGAAGGCGGGAGGTCTACGGGAGTCACTGTAGCAGAATGAAGCTCCATTCCTGTGGTTAGATCAAGGAAAAGAAATAGGGCTGGGATATAGCAGCATTGTGCGCTCAGTACAGACACTTCAGACCCTGCGCTCGCTGTGTGGGAGAAAACACTCCTGCCCCCTGCAAGCGCCGCTCTGATCATCAGCGAGACCTAATGTGCGAAAGAAGCCACAATATAGGGAATTTTCCATCTCAGTGATAGTGGGAGCTGCGGTTAGGTCACATTGCATGTTGGATACATTGCTTAGATTACTGGATTGAGGAAAGAGGATAGAAGAGATATAAGATAGATAGATAGATAGATAGATAGATAGATAGATAGATAGATAGATAGATAGAAAGGAGATAGACAGATAGATAGATAGATAGATAGATAGATAGATAGATAGATAGATAGATAGATAGTAGTGATGATCCACGGCACTCCAATAAAGTGAAAAAACTGTTGGTTTATTCAAAAAAAGATTGCATAGTGCTGTGTTGCACTATGCAATATTTTATTGAATAAACCAACATTTTTTTCACTTTATTGGAGTGCCGTGGATCATCACTACTATCTACACAGAAGGTTCGTGGTCTGAACTACGTCTACTGGCACCCGAACGTATCTTCTGTTGTGCCACTCAATATCCTTTGCTAGATAGATAGATAGATAGATAATAGGAGATAGATAGATAGATAGATAATAGGAGATAGATAGATAGATAGATAGATAGATAGATAGATAGATAGATAGATAGATAGAAGATAGATAGATAGATAGATAGATAGATAGATAGATAGATAGAAGATAGATAATACATAGGTAGATAGACAGCTGTCCCCGGCTCCCTCGGCTCGCCCACCCCCCATTGCGGTGCTCAGTCACCTGCGGAGAGCTTGGACAGGAGGGATTACAATACTACACACTGTGTCAGCAAACAATGTATTCAGTGAGCAGGAAATGATCCATAGGAATGTGCCATGGATACAATAAAGAAAGCGTCATTACTAAACACAAACTATTAGCAGTCTGTATAGCAGCGAAGAGCGTGGGGTGACTCATGAGAGTCTTTTCATAGCTCATAAGGGAGCCAGAAAGGAGTCGATAATGCCAAGCTTACTTTAACTGTGCAATCTGGAATATAAATAAAGAGTGGCTGTATACTACGTTATGTAGTCACCATTACACTGCAATCAGCAACAATCACTAATGGATCTCCGCCATCCTCAAAGCTGCAATCTCCCAGCATGCCATGCTGGTCTGTGTTTGTACCTCATACAGTCCCAGACTATTTGACAATTCATTTCTTAATTACCTTTCAAAAGCTCAAATTGTTCTTAAGGAAGCTATAAGCCCCCTTAATAAAGTTGCAAAATTACAAGTCCCATCATGCCGACAGTTTACTTCTGTCTACTTAAAGCCATCTGCTTTTTTTCCCCAAAAAAAACAGCGCCACTCTCATCCAGTGGCTGCATATGGTATTGCATCATTCCATCATAACTTAAAGAGGAATTTAAGGAAAAAACAACTTTTCCTCTATCCTGTGGATAGGGGAAAAGTAGGAGATCGCGGAGGGTCCGACCTCTGTCCCCTAGCCAGTCTTCGTATCTGACCCCTGGCTTCCCTGTTATGAATAGAGCCGCGGGTATGGCATGTGACCTGTGGCACTATTCATTCCTATAGAGCCGATAGAAAGAGCCGAGTGCAGAGCTCTTCCAGCGTACTTGGGTCTTTCAGTTACTCCATAGGAATGAATAGAGACGCGGGTTATGTGCCATACCTGCAGCTTTATTTATAATAGAGAAGCCAGGAGCCCGATACAGAGATAGCTGGTGGGTATGGAGGTCGGATCTCCCAGGATCTCCTACTTTTTTCCTGGAAAACCCCTTTAACAGTGATTAAAACCAGCATTACAGCTTTTTCCCTATTCACCTCTAGGGTGTGTGAGTTGAGGACCCCCCCCCCCCCCCCCAAGTCCCATGACCTGGGGTTGTCCAAGTCATCACCTTTGTTTAGCGAGACCGCAGCCTTATACAACAGGCATTGCACGGCTATAAATACATAAATGTGTGAGGTTATCTAACGTTCGGCTCTGGAGAACGCTCATACACAGGTTTCCCTGGTTACAATAGTGTGTAGTGCTTGAAGCACCGCGCGCAACAAAACAACCTGTACTGCACCAAGAATACTACCGCAGCCAAACGTCACTCATTCTGCGGGATGCCAGCATGATCACGATCTCATGTGAAATCCTAGCACTCCGTCCTTTATTATTGCTGGTAAAACCAATAATCGCACACGTTACACTGGTGTTCCTGCTGCTAGGATACAGGGATTATTCATTTTGTAGTGTATTGTGATGGTGGGAAATATGAGAGCAAAGGAAGAATGAGGAAACAAGTATCTAGGAGCAGGTATAGGTACGGGTGCACGTATACCATCCAGAAAGTCACCGCAATTATTTCCGGTCATTTCCATGTACAGGTGTGCTAAAAGCTGAAGACCGCTTTAGATTTTTCGATGGGTGTCACCTGCTGAGTAAGGCTCTGTTCACATTATAATAGAGACCATCAAATGATGGATAACAATGGTGTCCAATGGATCCCACTGACTTATAATGGTGTTTGTTAGGTACAGTATGGAGTCTTATAGGCCATGCAATGTTCCACGGGGGGGGGGGGGGGGGGGGGGGGAATGCAAAGTAGCTTATCTCTAGAAGCTCTCTGCTACCACCTATTGGTGATAATAGTACTGCATGATGTGCTTTTCTATCACATCTCAAGAGCTTCTGATAATGGTGTGAACACAGCCCTACATAGTCACCACTGCAGTGCTCATATGGGATGTAGACTGATCTCCACATTCCATCAATGTCGTAAAGTAAATCCCCGTCCTTGTTTTCCTGATATTCTGTCAGTCTTCACTGAATTTATAGGATTCTATTTAGAAGCCAGAAAAATCCGCATAAATAGCACTGAAATAAGTCATCTAACTTTCTACAATCTGGTACCAAAGACCTGCATGGCTAAAGCCACAGACTGAGGAGCATATACTGTGCACACAAGCATATGGTTTATATAGAGGCCTATGTCATCAGATGAACCACCACAGATGGAGGTGCTTACCTATATAGTAAAAGAAGAGGTATTGCAGCACATACCACCCTGATAGAGGACAAAGGGGGTTATTTTGGGGCAATAAGGGGCTTAGGGCTATGTTCAACATAGATCTTTTCTGCCACGTATGCTAAATATTATGTACATAGAGAGCGCAAGCACATCAGGGCTCAGCATCAGAGACCAGTTATGTCTACTTAACCCTTTGCCAGCCCATCCAGGCCCTTGTGCAGTGATTACTGGTTGTCACCACTTCAGTCTGAGGTTTACCATCGGATAGGTATGTGCTTATTATTCGTCCCGTTGAATAGGAGGCAATGATCAGCCGACATCGTTCATGTCGGCTGATTGTTGAAGTCGTTTGTCTTTCAACATGTTGAAAGACAAACGACTGATATAGCAACGATCTGCTGCCGTCGCTCCGTGGAATAGGACAATCAGCGATCACCTGGGCAGCTTGTTATCCTAGGACCTGGCATTGTTACTTTGGCATAGTATTATTTATGGCTGTATGGCGGTATTATTACTGCACTGTATGACATTATTATTAGACATATGGTATAAGTAAATAAATAAAATATGGTTTTATTATTTGGTTACTGGGTGATGCCGTTGTTGTGACCACCATATACCAATATAGTCTATATAGTATATTACCGTATTAGGGTATGTGCACACTGAGTAATTATGGCGGAAACTCCGTTGCAGAATTCTCAGCGCCCGTCTCCGCCCGTGTCATAGGCTCCATTCTATACACGGGCGGATTCCGCCCTCCGTCCAAAAAATGAACTTGATCATTCTTTGGACGGATGGAAGAATCCGCCCATGCATAGAATGGAGCCTATGACACGGGCAGAGACGGGCGCTCGCAGACTGCGGAGAATTTCGTGACAGACTTTCGTCATAATTACTCAGTGTGCACATACCCTTATACAGCGTATTCTTCTGTATAGACGAGCAGTGACTCCCTGCTGTTAGTACAAGGCACTTACGCTCTCCTGCAGTATTAATTCCCATTCAGGATTCAATAGGCTGGAGTAATAGATAAACAAGTGATGAGGAAGGGGCTTCTTACCTTGGTGTTTGAAATTCTTTCCGGTCCGCTGACCCCAGACTCTGTAAGACAAGAAAGATCCTTTTAGATATGGTTTGCATGGAGGATGAGGAGGAAATTCCACATACATTCCTAACTTGAGAAAGGATTAACTTAATGGTTCCCAACATTATTAGAGCGAAACTATACCCCATTACCCCCCCCTCCTCCTGCTCACCCTAACATGACGTGTATTAGCCATTACTTGGGGCCCCCTGATAACCAGAGGTGGCACAGAACAGTGGTAATAGAAGTATCCTACCACTCCTACGGATTAACAACAACACCCCCCAATACTCAGCATAGTGCTAGACAGTGTACAATGACACATAACACAAGCATAAAACATCAACATCTATGAGAAGAAATCTGGTGCTAATACATGGGGGGAGTGGACTACGTAGTTATTCATGGCTGCCAACCAGGTCACTGCTTTCCTTCAGAAAAGTCCCCTGTAAAATGAGACGTGAAATTTGATAGGCTGTCCTGTGCATCTCCTTCAACTTTCTTTTACATTACTTTTGATACATCTTCCTTATATAGTTCTCTATTCTACAGTCATAGAGTCAAGAGGTCCCCTGCTGCTGTTCTGACAGTGCCTTGTCCCCTGCTGCTGCTGTTCTGACAGTGCCTGGTCCCCTGCTGCTGCTGTTCTGACAGTGCCTGGTCCCCTGCTGCTGCTGTTCTGACAGTGCCTGGTCCCCTGCTGCTGCTGTTCTGACAGTGCCTGGTCCCCTGCTGCTGCTCTTCTGACAGTGCCCAGTTCCCTGCTGCTGCTGTTCTGACAGTGCCTAGTCCCCTGCTGCTGCTGTTCTGACAGTGCCCGGTCCCCTGCTGCTGCTCTTCTGACAGTGCCCAGTTCCCTGCTGCTGCTGTTCTGACAGTGCCTAGTCCCCTGCTGCTGTTCAGACAGTGCCCAGTCCCCTGCTGCTGCTGTTCTGACAGTGCCCGGTCCCCTGTTGCTGCTGTTCTGACAGTGCTCGGTCCCCTGCTGCTGCTGTTCTGACAGTGCCTGGTCCTCTGCTGCTGCTGTTCTGACATTGCCCCATCCCCTGATCAGCACTTCTTGATCCCAATCTTGACACACAGAAAATGAAGGCTCAGCCAATCACTGCCCACAGTGGTGGCCCACCCCTGCTGCCCATTGGCTGAACTGCCAATTACTTGCATCAATATGCAATCGGGAGTTGCAGATCAGCAGGGACCAAGAACCATTTGAAAAGAAGCAGGGAATAAAGGAGGTAAATCCCCCTTATTAATTTTAAAGGGGAAACTGTCAGCTCTATATCATGCTCAGAGCACAAGTGTCCAGGAGGCATTACTGAGCCACAGAATGCATGCCTCCTCCCTCCCCGTCTAGACTGACAGAATGACATACAGAGCCCACGTATAATACGGACAAGTGTTTATGTTACAGATGCAAATCCTGGCACAACCACAAGTCTAGTGACCCAAACTGAAAGCATCATGTATAACAATGATACCTTCCATTCAGGTCTCTAGACCCCTGGTCAGGCCGGGATTTGTGTCTGTATTATGAATGCGTAAACATGGCCTGACCATTTCTGTCAATACTTTAGGAGGAGGAATATGACAGATATACATTATGGGGGGAGATTTATCAAACTGGTGTAAAGTAGAACTGGCTCAGTTGCCCCTAACAACCAATCAGATTCCACTTTTAATTCCTCACTAATTCTTTGGAAAATGAAAGGTGGCATCTGATTGGTTGCTAGGGGCAACTGAGACAGTTTCACTTTATACCATGTTTGATAAATCTCTTATATATATATATATATATATATATATATATATATATATATATATACACAGTATATATATATATATATATATATATATATATATATATATATATATATATATATCTCAGTATAGTTTGAGTAAACATGCTGGGGAGTCAATTTCATGATTCACAGTCTATAGGCTTCTAATGCGGAGACTTGACTCCTGTCTGTAATGTCAAAGGTCAGCGAGAACAAGAGTCTGTCTGACAAGGTGTTATTAGTCTCCCTGGGGAAGGTATGCCGCCCCTGAGGTATTCCAGCCCTGCAGGCCCCTATTATCCACCTGCAGAGATCCAGGAAATTCAGCAGATTACCAGTCATTGTCAGACAAAGGGAAGCTAATTGGGCATTAGTTACCACTTCATTACCAACTACTTCTTCTCACCTCCAGCTATGGGCACAAAGAGGCCAGAGAGGAGATTGCTGAGCTCCGTCCGCAGCAGCACAGGATTCATGGTGTGGATGAGGAGTTAACCTCTGACTCTGCAGGAGGCTGAGGGGGGTTCCTGCCTGACTTTCCATGACTTCCTCAGTGATTGACTCATTATAGGAAGCCTAGCACCGAGATACAAATCACTGGAACGCTACAGAGACACAACTCTAGCTTATACAGTACAATTACTATAGTACGCCAGAGCTGACAATCCAGCATATGGTAATCTATGTGAAACTATGTGGATTATAACAAGACGAGAAAAGTCAGCATAATAACTGGTTATAAAGCTAAAGTATTAAAACATATTATATACATGTTATCTAAGGCTGGACATACGTATTACATAGATGTCTGACATCTCTCTCTCTCTCTCAACACCCCCAAAGCGGCTGCCAGACACCATATATCCCCGGAGAACAATACACCTCCATTACACGATTGACCAATTCAGTTGGAATCAGCAGCGTCAGCCAATAATAATCTAATGGGTGTAGCCAGACTAAGGGGCCTATTCCACGGAGCCCGATTCGGCCGATTTTCGCTCTGTGGAATAGAGACAACGATCAGCCGATGATCGTGTTATCGGCTGATCGTTTATTTGCAAACCTAAAATCATCAGGCACCGACTGCGCATCGCTACGTGGAATAGCGGCGTGTGACCAACGATTCCACAAACAGCATGCTTTACCTAACCATGCTGCAGGGCTTCTCCTGCGCTCCTCTTCCTCCCGGTCCCGCGCGCAGCAGCAGCTGCTGCACGGGATCGGGAGGAAGAGGAGCGCAGGAGAAGCCCTGCAGCCCTCGCTAAATGATTATCGGACCGTGGAATAGGCCCAGTAAACGAGCGCCAATCTAACAGATGGGCGCTCGTTTACATTATTGATCGGGCCCCCATCAGCCCGTGGAATAGGACCCTAAGGGTCCATTTACACAGAAAGATTGTCTGACAGAGATTTGAAGCCAAAGCCAGACTATAAACAGACTATAAACAGAGATCAGGTCATAAAAGAAGCCTGAGATTCGTCATCTTTTCAAATCCATTCCTGGCTTTGGCTTCAAATCTTTGGCAGATAATCTGCCAGATAAACTTTCTGTGTAAATGGACCCTAAAGGCCCCCCATACACTTCAGTAGAAGGATGAGAAGTCAATTCTTTAAGCAGACGGCAGATTGAGCTTGAGAATATCATTGGTTCAATGGGACAGGCGGAACTGGGAATGTCCGCGCATATACCGTAGTAGGACCATTCCCTAAGGTGTATCGGGGACCTCCCAACTCTCCACTTACAATTGACGTTGGTGGATAGAAGGGTTGGGTGTGATGGATTTTCACTATCTGACCCCTTTGTTGTCAGAGGGATAAACTGCCAGCAGAAAAATATAGGAGCAGTTTCACACTCTTTATAGAGATCATCAGGAACATTTGGCCGAATGTTCATGTGTTTGGGGTAGATGGAAGAGATAACTATCATTCAGCTGAGAGTTACGGAAGGTGTAAAGACACCTTAAAGTGTACCTGTCTTTTCAAAAAACTTTTCACATGTCATAGAGACACATCAAAATTTTTCATCATTCCGGGTCTGAGTGTTCAGTCCTGTACTGATCAGGAAAATGAGTCGGGAGAGGACGCACTGCAACGCTCTGTATAAGAGAAAGGAGTCGGGCTTCATAGAGCTCCAATATAAGCCGGACTCTTTTTTTCAAACACAGAGTGGGCAGAGGAAACGCTGCAGCTGCAGTCTTCTCCCGGCTCGTTCTCCCAATCGGTAGGGGTGTGAACACTCAGACCTGGACCAATCAAAACTTTTCACATGTCTCTATGACATGTCGAAAGTTTTTTTTTAAAATAACAGGTACACTTTCAAGGGGTTATGTCTGCTTTCTGCCAAAAACAGTGCATCTCCTGTCCTCAGTTTGTGCTATTTTAGCTCTTGTTCTATTCACTTCAACAGAACTTAACTACATTAGCATACACAAACTGGGCACAAGGGTGGTGCTGTTTCCAGAAGAAAGTGCCAATGTTTTTTTCAATCCAGGAGAACCACTTTAAGGCTAGAGCTACACAGCGATGAATTGTGCAACAGCAAATCACATCTAAGCTGCACAACCAAAATTTTTATGTGACTTGCTGTTGCATCACCTTAATACTGTTGCGATTTCATAGTAAAAAATAAAAAATGGAAGATAAGTTGCAAACAGGACAATGCTGGCAAAGTCATGTGCGACTGGTGACCTATCCTGATCCCATTGATTTTTGATGCCTTCAGAGCTGTCATTAGACCTGTGGTCGGCCCGGGACCTATATTACACTTGTCACAGTTTTGTTGTATTATCGCCGTAAAAACCAAGGACATGTCTGCAACATCTGAACAGACCCTTAAAGTGTACTTGTCGTTTGGAAAAAAACGTTTGACATGTCAGAAGTTTTGATCGGTCTGGGTGTGAGTGTTCAGACTCGTAGCGATCGGGAGGACGAACCGGGAAAAGACGCATCCGCTCCCCGCTCTGACTTCTAATGGAGCTCTGTGGAGCACGACTCTTTTTTTTTCTAACTCCCGATCAATAGAGGTCAGAAAACTGTGACATGTCAAAAGTTTTTCCAAATGACACTTTATTAACATCTCATGTAGTGGAGTTTATCATCAACATGATATAAATCAACAAAAACCAAAGCCATCACCATGAGAAAACACTGCCCCTAAATGGGAACCAAAATCTGAAACGCGCCATTTATCATATCATAAATCCCTGACCCAGTACCACATAGTAAACCACAATTGCTTCTATTAAAAAATCTCCAGTATTCCAGTACTTATCAGCTGCTGTATGTCCTACATATTTATGTCTATGTGTATGACATACAGCAGCTGATAAGTACTAGAAGACTGGAGATTTTTTAACAGAAGTAAATGACAAATCTCTCGCACTTTCTGACACCAGCTGATTTGAAAGAAAAAAACATTTCGCTGGAGTACCGCTATGGACATTAAATGGCATTGCCTTTTTTTCCACGATTTTTTCCATGACCTGTGACCGCTATGTAATCCTGTGTAACTCCCTTTAAGCCAGTTACTGACAGCAAGCAGAGATCTTGAAAATTGTACAAAAACTAGATTGCTGCACAACTCTTCACTCTAGAGTGATTTACATAGATTTGAAGCCGTGAACTGGTTGCAATATGTTACTGAAGAAATTCGACAGGCTCTCCTTATAGCATTGAATGAATGGGATGGAGAAAGCAGTACGGGGATGTGGGTACAAGTAGGGACGGAAAGTTCTTAAAGGCACGGTGCGTCTATTGAGGGAAAGGGAACATAATGCAAACCTTGAATGAAGGGTCAGGGTGAATGCAGGGGGGCACTCCTCCTCTTCCTCTTTTGAACTTTCCTTCCTTCCGCCTTCGGTTTAGCACCCAAAACTTGGCCAGTGCCCTCTGTGCCCCATTGGTGTTGACCACCACATCCCCCTGATCTCCTGTGCCAAGGAGGGCAGCATAGAGGAATGTGGGATCCTGCAGCCAGCTCCTGTGGAGTAACCAGTGAGGATTGGGGAGAGCTGGGTGCATGCTTCCCTCTCGCTGCCTGTTGTACTTTTACAATCTGGTTGCTTGGCAATGGGCTAAAGGCAAACTCGACAACAGAGAAAAGCGCAGGGCCGAATGCTAATCAATGCAAAGAAAAGTTTACTTTCTCCTCCTCCCCCTGCCCAGACCCATCACGCTTCCTGTCCTGTATCTACAGGGGTACTCAGCAGAGCATTACCATGAAGGAGCTGGCCCGGAGAAGATGGCGCTGCTTTATATTACCTTTTGTGTTAACCTGTAATGATCTGCGTTCACACAGATATCACTATCCATGGCCTAAGGCATCCTGGAGTCATGTGATGTGAGCAGGGATGACACCAAAGCCTACAGGATCCATAGATTGTCTGTGTGTGAACGTCAATGTACTCACCTGTCAGGGTTCACCATCCTGTGGATACTCTGCTCTTACAACTCTACAACTCCCATCATGCCTTCAGCTGTCAGGGCATGATGGGAGTTGTAGTTTTGCAACCCTTTATTCGGCATAGTGCTAGGCTGGTCCCTGTAGACATGTAAACGTCCGAGCCGAACAACAATTGTTGAAAAATGTTCTTCTTGCTGTCAGTGAATGGAAACATCCCTTATAGCGTTGAGCAGACCTGTTTGGATTTGGTTCAGGGTCAAAATGTTCAGATTTGGCAACGTTCTCTGAACCTGAATGCCGTATGCCGGGGTATCTATGCGGTATTGTGGCTGTTGCGTAGGTGTAGGGTCACTTGGGCACTTGTCACGGTGGCCAGGAGTGGTGTTAGTACCCAACCACAGGACAAACAGGCACTGCGCTCAAGGTTTGGATAGCCAAAGTGTAACCTGGTGTGTAGGTGCCGGCGCAAGAGAGGACTGAGCAGAGTCCAATGACTTAACCAGGATAACTTGGTTTACTGGTAGGAACTTCAATGAAATAAAAGTCAAGTACACTTGGGTAACTGCAGGTGCAAGCAGGAGGTGGTAATAAGAAGGTTGTGACAGCAGGGTAGAGTAGAAGAATGCCTTGAGGGCCCAGTCCAATGTAGCCCTATAGATTTGTTAATCTGACTGCATTTTGCCATATAGTTTTGAGTTACCCGTCCTGCTAGGGTAGTACAAGGTCCCAGATCCCTGCGCTGGGTTGTGCAGACTTTTCAAGACTTGCCAGAAGAGCCATGTGTTTCGGTAGGATACGTCAGCTTTGGCGCTACTTGTCCGACTGGGGTCAGTACCTAACTCCAGAGGACTGCCCTGTGTGTTGCAGAAGGTATCCCTGGCATGGGCAATGGCTGAGCGTGAAGAAAGAAGAAAAAAGAGGCAGGATAGGAGGAAAAGCGAGGGAAACAAGCCTGCACCAGTGACAGGAGGAAACATAACATGTGACAAACAGTACAGTGACACCTAGTGGAGAAAAACACACAATAAAATCTTCTTAATTCCTTTTGTGTAAACCTGAGTGAGTTACCTTACCCAGGTATATAGAACTTAATCAGCTAATTAGACTAATCTAAATTGCATGGGATGCTGAGGAGAAAGGTATGTCTCTTACCTTCATCCTTGGCACCGTTCCCATGCAGTTAGTAGTTGAATCCACGGCCCAGAGCACCCAGAGCACCAACCCCAAAGCGTCGAGTGGAACTGCGGGTCAGATCGGCACAATGGTGGTAAGGCAGTGCTCCTAACGGTGCTCCGGGCCATGGATTAAACTACTAACTGCACTAGAACAGCGCAGAGGAGGAATATAGGAGGCATACCTTCCTCCTTGGCGCCGCGTGCACAATAGAGGGCTATCAGCAGGATAGATTCGCCTAACCTGCTGATAGTTCCCATTTAAAAAAAGCACAATGTAATTATTAATTCCTCCTGCGGAGGCGCTGTAGGGAAACTGAACACTTGCTGCAAGATTCTCCCACAGATTACACAAGGATGTTGGAGACACCATGTAAGCATTCTGTAGATGAGTTCACATATATTACTTTGATCAGTATTTTTAAACAACACCAGGAGCAACACAGAGAAAGGGGCTTTCTAGGATTATTCGTTTGATTGTCTATCTTTATGCTACGTTTACACGAAACGATAATTCGCCCGATCGTACGATTAACGATGTCGGAGTAACAGTTTTTTTTTTTCCATAACCATCAGCATTTAGACGGTACGCTATATCGTACGGAAAATTCGTTTTGCGATCGCATTGCGTTAGCTTAAGCCTTTCTCACACATTGGTTAAATCGGCGAACGACTGTTCACACTGAACGATCTGCGAATTTTTTGCCAACGATTAACGACGATTTGAGAAGTTGTTGAAAGATCAAAACGAACGATTTCTCGCTCATCGTTTCATCGTTTGCAACGTTTACACGTACGATCATCGTTCGAATTCGATAGTTATTGCGCGAATTCGCACGATAATCGTTCCGTCTAAACGTAGCATTAGAATAGGCCATAAATCGCTGAACATGGGGTGTGGCACCCGCGTTACACAATGAAAAGGGCTGGAAGCACTCCGTTCTATTCAACATCCTTGTGTAATCAGCGAGAGATCAGCAAGTGTTGAGCTTCCCCATAGCGCCTCTGCAGGAGGAATTAAGAATTGCATTGTGTTTTTTTTTTTTTTAAATCAATCACGGACGGACGTGCAGGGTTCTTCAAAGTGAAATACGATGTTAATTGATTGGTGGTGGTGCCATGTAACTGCAGCTCAGTTGAATTTCAATTGAATGGGAGCTGAGCTGCAGTAACTAGGTCCCGCGACTACAGAGTTAATGGCGCCACATGCTTGTGGCCCTGTTGGCTGGTTGCTGGTCTTTTGTACCATCCATGTGAATCATACCTTTTAGTCATAGTTTATTATTTATTATATCATTATATTTTATTATTTTCTATTTGCAGGACGTTGTTTGCTCCACCCCAATCAGCTCAGGATTGCTTCTCAAAAACACCCACTTGGTGCAGGCAATAACATAGACCACACCCCCTTGACAATCTTGGGACACTTATAACAGAAGAGTAATAAGTAAAAAGCCTCAAACCCATTGAATCCACATGTAATAACCACTAGAGTGTGAACAAGGCCTTAGACTGCCCTAGGCCTGGTGCTTTATTGCAGGCATTATAACTCGGAGATCATCTCCTAACATTATTCTATAAAAAGTCCTTTCTTCTTATAAAACTCCGGTTATAATTGTACAAATTTCTTAATGACTGTAAGATGAAAACCTACAATTTCTGGAGATTTCTTTCTTCCTTTCTGGCCTCTGTCAGACTGACAATTTGGCTCAATTTGTGTTTAGTAGTCCTCCATTATCTCTGACAGTAAAAGCCTATGTGAAGGGGATGCAGTGTGTTACATAAGCTGTGTATATAGTGACATATTAAAGATGACATGTGGCCGGCATGCTGCATCTACCGCCGCTCTTTTCCCAGTCTGCCGTGAAATGTAATCCTTAAAGGGAATGCCCGCCCTTTAACGCTGTGTAGTTTTTAGGTCCAACAATCCGTGATGACTTACTTAGAACATATCTGTGTTGTGGTTGGAGCTTTGCTTTTCTGAAACAAAGCTCCAAATCCCCTGCATGGATATAGCCCGAAAGGGTTTTTAATGCCTGCATACGTGGTAACATGACTGCCCCTAGTGGTAGCTGCAGGTAGGAAAATTTACGTCTTTTAGATGCTTCTTTTTCTCTTAATTTCAGGGGATAGGATCCAAGCTGGGCTGTTTGCCAGCAGTACTCACCCTTGGACCTGCTTTTCCTTGCTTCTCTGACCAATTACAGGATACTCCTCACTCCTATGACATGACATGATATGACATACTGATGGAGAAAGTGCACTGTGCAGGTTGGCACTCTATTAGGGGATGATTTATAGCATAGTACTATAGCTGCATTGTCAGAGGGGGAGGGCTTATTGATACACTAGAGAGCAGAAAGGAAACCAGCCCTGTGCTAGACTGCTGCTGATAATGATGATGACTAAAGGGGATAAGAAGCAGGAAGAAGTTGGCACAAAAGCAGCCATGGTCTAAGCAGTCAACTACTGCTCCTGCTGCTCATGATGATGATAGTAGAAAGGAGTATCACAGCAAGGAAGGGGTTACCCCACAAAAGTAGGTATGGTCTAAGCAGTGAACTACTGCTCCTGCTGCTCATGATGATGATGATAGTAGAAAGGAGTATTAAAGCAAGGAAGGGGTTACCCCACAAAAGTAGGTATGGTCTAAGCAGTGAACTGCTGCTGATAGTGACAATAACTAGCTAAAGATAATAAGGAAAGGGAGATTGCATTCAGGGTGCAGCACTGTGTAAGCAGTAAGGACACTAGTGATTCCACAAGAGACAGTTGCCCAGAACTTTATGGCTTATCAGAGATAAGAAGGAAGCCTTGATTTACCTTTTAGGCACAGTGTGGCTCCTCAGAAGGAGGCAGACAGGCCCTGCCCCCACTTCCTGTGTTGTATCTTGGTCTTACTGTATCTGAACTCCTTAACAGCATGCAATGGAAAGAAGACTTAAGACACCTAGTGGCTAAGACTGTATATTTTTGGTAAATGAACCAATTTACACATAGGTTACAAGGTTAAATCACAGGTTATCACATGGAGGGAAGTGATTTGACATGACAGTGATGTATTTTTTCAGAAACAGCACCACTCTTGTTCATAGGTCATAGCTGGTATTGCCACTATTTGATTTCAATGAGGTTGAGCCGCAGTACCAGACACAACCTACTAACAATGGTAGTGCTGTTTCTGGAGGGGGGAAAAAAAGTTCAAACCCCCCACCCCCAACACATACACCTTCCCCCTCAAAACAATGAAAACTTTTTTGTCCCCAAATACGAACAGTAACTTGTAGAAATGTTCAGTAATTATACTGTTCACTAGTGATAGAGCTGCCTAAGGAGAATAGCAAAGTACCTGGACCAATGATCTCCAGCCGTCACAGAGCACCTGAAGCAACATCTTATCAATGCCACTAATAATAGTAATACCCCGAGCAAAGTTCTATGCGCGCGGTTAAAATAGAAATATCTATAGAAAAACTTTGCAGTTATCAGCAGATGCAATAACTTCAGGTTTTGCATATCATATTAATGAGGAACTCCTGGAGCAATGGTCTGCAGTGAGAAGTAGTGACAGTAAACCCTGGCCTGTATTATTATGACTATTACACATGTGGTGTTTCTCTTAAAGGGGTTATCTGGGATTAAAAAAGCATAGCTATTTTTCAGAAGCAGCGCCACTTCCATCCTGAGGTTGTGTGTGGTATTGCATCTCCATTTCGCTGAAATAAATGGAGACAAGTAATACCACAAATGACAGCAATGTTTTTGTAATCCTGGAAATGGACACACAGAGGTAATTAGGTTTTATTTGGAGTGTTTCTTCAAAGCCATGCTCACATCATCAAACATAGAATAGGAAAATCCCTTTAAACGTCCGTCATATC
This sequence comes from Dendropsophus ebraccatus, assembly GCF_027789765.1. NCBI lineage: Eukaryota > Metazoa > Chordata > Amphibia > Anura > Hylidae > Dendropsophus > Dendropsophus ebraccatus. The sequence goes on along the minus strand of NC_091462.1, from coordinate 97,667,760 downwards.
TGGCAAAGGTAATGGAGACAAGTGTTCTGGGGTGCGAGAGGCCACTCTGTAGCAACAGACGTCACACTGTGCTCTCTCCAGCACAGACTATTTATATAGTCACAGCGTACATATATGACACAACTCTCCGCTAGTCCAATAGTAATGGTCCCTGACGGAGGCTGGGAGGTTAAATCGGCGGCATGGTTTACATCAGCAATGAGTCAGCTTTCTATCAGCCCACACTGCCTGCTATTCTCAGAATCCTGAAGACTCCCACACAATCTAATTCCGCTTGCATCGATTATATTGTGTGACCTCCTTACCTGCTGGGCTAGGTGGCGCCACTGTCCCCACAGGAGCAGAGATGTAAGGCCGTACAGGTGAACGGCTCCAGAATGGGAAGTTCTGGGAAAACTAGATCTAGAGCCAACTTTAATATCAGAGAATACAGTGAATTCCTATCATCTGACCTGATCCCCAATATACAGTGCAAACGTGACCAATATCCAAATCACACATGTGCGCCCAATTATCGAATGCAATGTATTCCTATATTACTGTGGCTTAGATTTTAAAGTGTCACTGTCCTTTTTTTTGCAGAAATCAATAGCCCAGGCGATTTTAAGAAACTTTGTAATTGGGTTTATTAGGCAAATATGCCATTATCTGCATTCAAAAAGACTTTTCCCAGGTCCCCCCACTCCCTCCTGTCTCTCACTCACTGCTCATTATCAGGAAATCTCGACTATTTTACATCAGTCGAGTCCTGTGTGACCTATGGAGAGGGGAGGGGGAGGAGGGAGATTAGTCACCAGCAGAGAACAAATGATTACATAGTAGGACTTGTGTGAAAGATGGTATTCAGAGGTCAGAGATGTCAGTGCTGACTTCAGAGGAGATGGCCCCTAGATGTAGCTGTAAATTAACTCTTTGTTGTCCCATTTTGGTTCCCCATCTCCCTAAACCCTTCCCCTCTCCTTAAGAGAACCATGAAGACAGGGGGGGGGGGGCTTCAAACTGCTTTTTCATGATAAAAATGCATTTTTCGGCTAATAAACCCAATTACAAAGTTTCTTAAAATTGCCTGGACTATTGAAAATAATTTTTAAACAACAGTGACACTTAAAATATGCTGATGATCTACCACCAGGAAAGCTGCAGCAATTCAAAGAGTTTCCCCTCTTATATTGTGACATAATGCTGGGCGGGGAACGAGTGCATACTTTCCCTTCCCGTCTGTAACATCCGCAAATTTGCAGACGTGTGTATGCCCCCTAAACAGGAATTGGAAGGTAACTATCAGCTGAAAGAGTTTTTGGCTGACAACTATCATGTGTGTATGGCCCATCTTATTAGAGATAAGAAAAAGCAAAAAAAATCTTTCCTATATATTTCCCCCTTCCTCAACTATTCACACCTTGCTTTGGCTTAAAAACAGCATCAATAAAGCATGTGTGAGAGCACCCTTAAAATGTTGTTTTAAAGGGGTACTTTGGAGATGTTTTTTTTTCAAATCCACTGGTGGCATAAAGTTATACAGATTTGTTAATTACTTCTATTAAAAAAGCCAATCTTCCAGTATTTATCAGCTGCTGTATATCCTGCAGGAAATGATGTATTCTTCCCAGTCTGACACAGTGCTCTCTGCTGCCACCTCTGTCCATATAAGGAACTGTTCAGGGCAGTAGCAAATCCCCATAGGAAACCTCCCCTGCTCTGGACAGTTGCTGACATGGACAGAGGTGGCAGCAAAGAGCACTGTGTCAGGCTGGAAAGAATACACCACTTCCTGCAGCACATTCAGCAGCTGATATTGTGTATAACGCTCTGACACCAGTGGATTTAAAATCTTTATTTTGTTCACCAGAGTACCCCTTTATCCGATTCCCACTGAGAGGGCATGCTACCATCCATCTATGATATTAAAATCCGTGCTCCACCTATCAAAGAGATGGGACACAAGCACTGAAACACTTCCTCCTATTCAGCACCACCATAGCAGCTATTAGTTGCAGCCACTAGGGGGAGCACACTGCATACAAATTTATACAGCTTGCACTGAGTACATATGAAGCTGGCTCCCCTAGAGGCTTGGCTGTTCCCATACAGGACAGTGCATATACTTAAAAGGATTCATATGCTCTAACAAAGGGGTAGGGAACCTTGGCTATCCAGCTGTTGTAAGACTACAACTCCCATCATGCCTGGACAGCCAAAGCTAAAGCTTTGGCTGTCCATGCATGATGGGAGTTGTAGTCTTACAACAGCTGGAGAGCCAAGGTTCCCTACCCCTGCTCTAACATCTGACCTTACCATATCAGCATCGCTCATTTTATCACCATTTCCTTCAATAGCGATTGCCCACTACCATTCCTATTATTGTCAGTTTTGCAGCGGCTGCTATATCAAAAAGCTGGAAAAGTAATAGCTTTGCCTAAACATCATTTAAATAATCCCCCCACCACCCAGCGCGGTTGTTCCTTTCCCGTTCTGCAATGAGGCTGCTGTTCACTGTCCAGAACTTGGGCTCAGGAATGAGAGGAGGCACAGGAGGACTGTATCAGCTACTAAATACTCTGTGCAGCAGCCAAGATCACATTCAGCCTAGGAACCAGATCCGTACACACATCAGGATTACGCAGCAGGCAGGGGAATTTACGCATAAGGCTTAGGGTTTCAAATGATTCCTAAAAATACTCCCTATTATGTGTCCTCCAGACCTGACAGCATAAATAGTACATAATTTAAACTGGATCTGTGAATTTATGGGTCTTTCTGCTAAAGCCGAAATAAAACTTAGGGGGTTCGGGGAATAGCGCAGACTAATCCGGCTGCCTAGCTATAGCAACTATGGGAAATGGGGTACTTAGAATAAATCTTCTTAACCTTCTGACCATAGATGCGAGATTCCAGCGGTTTCTGCAGGCTATCCCCTGATATCTGCTACTGCCATGAATAAGAACACATCTCTGTTCGAAACACGTCGGACATAGTTTTTCGTTTTTGCAATATAAAGTATATTGTTTTTAACTACTTGGGCACCGTATTACAACTTCATCTATTAAACAGGTACGAATTATAATATGATAAATTAGTGATCCCTGACTAACAGGTCTCCAAGTGCCCTTTGTGAATGAAGTAGTGTGGTACACCACTGCTCGACCGGTGACGTGCTAAGTTGTTACTAGTGATGCCACTTCTGTGGTGGTTGGTCGGTGTAGTGGTAAAGCTCAGCCAGTGATGGTAATGTTGTGACGCCAGTGCTAGTCCAGCACACAGGTGTGATGGTATACCTGATTTTAGTTGTGACTGGCTGTACTCCCTAAAATGATCGGTGACCTGCCGGGCTGAGATTCTTGGGCTCCTGTCACTGTAGTCCTGAGTGAAAAACGACCCACCCGGACTATCGGTACCGCCACCCATAGAAAGGGGAAATATGACCCAAGGTGTGTAGCAGATGTGTGTAGGTGCTGGTGCTGTGGAAAAGATGACGAAGTCCTAGTAGTATAAATATAACAGCTTTAGTGAACAGTCTCTTGGAATTACAGAACACTTTGGCAGTGGAAAACTTATCTGGATACAGGCTTTAGCGTTTCACTGGATCTGTGCTGAGAGATACTTGTAAATGCTGAGGTAGATGGAGATGTAAGAGATAGATGTAGCGGTACTGGTATAGTACTGGAGAGTTGAGCAGTGAAGAGAAGAGGAGTTTGTCGAGAGGGTCCCAACCTACTGTGCTTTGCAGGAACTTTAGAGAGAAGAATACTTAAGAGATACTTTAGAGAGAGAAATACTTGTGCCTGTGTTTAGACTATGTCTGACCACCTTCTGCCGAGGTACCTGTCCTATTAGGGTGACACAAGCCCCAGTCGTGGTTACCTGGGTGAAGCTAAGTGTCCGATGTTTTCCAGTTTCCCCTGCGCTGCACGATAGGGATAGGGGCATAGCCAGGCCCTGGCTTAACTACAGCAGGGATGCCTACTCTGTGTGTCTTCCTCTCACAAGAATCTGTGTAAGACTGCTCCACACTTCCTCCCACCAAGTGACTACTTCCTACAGGGGTGTGTATGGAGCCCTGTGAGTGGTGGAGAAGAATGCAAGCAAGAAGAGAAGGAAAGTGATAGGTTAAATAGAAAGAGTATCTCTATTGGACAATAAAATACATAATATAGTAAGAGCAGTAACCATTTGTGCTCACTACAGATGTAGTGTAACCCTTTGTTCACTACAGGTAGAGAGCTTACATACAAAAAACTAACATCTAACATCTGCCAGACACCAGCTTCAATATAATATAATAAAGTATAACATTTTGGCACATCTCTACAAGAAGCGGCATCTTCCATTGACTCTCTAAGCCTTTGACGTATATCCCTCGGTAGTGTTCCCCCAGCTACACATATGCCTCCGTCCACCTGTCCCACTCAAGCCTGACTGTATACAGCTGCTGTACTCTCCATATATGACATCAATCCATAATGTCATCTCCTGGGAATGTGTCGTTGACTTAGGCAAACTGGCTGTCCCTATATCTCACAGTATTACCATTGTTACCCATGTGAAATCCCAACATTTTCAGCATAACTTTCCCTGTAAACCGTCAACATTTCCCATGAGTTGTACAGAGCAGATTTTCAGGACCCTGCAAACCGTAAAGTTGCAATCAGGGGGGACGTGTCATAGTGAAAACAGTGATATACTGTGTATATGTGTATACCTGTATATAGTTTTGTGTGTACTGATTTATTCATACATTTCCCTGTATTTAGGTTTCCTGATTATTTTTCCTTTAAAATAAAACCTAGCGTCATTTTGCAGTAAGCTTGAAATATAAGCCCTACCCCTTAAAGGAGAAGTCTGGCGAAAATTTTTATTAGTATTAAAAGTATTGCACTACCCCCCAAAAGTTATACAAATCACCAATATACACTTATTACGGAAAATGCTTATAAAGTGCTTTTTTTCCTGCACTTACTACTGCATCAAGGCTTCACTTCCTGGATAAAATGGTGATGTCATTTCCTGGATAACATGGTGAGGTCACTTCCTGGATAAAATGGTGATGTCACGACCCGACTCCCAGAGCTGTGTCGGCTGTGGCTGCTGGAGAGGATGATGGCAGGGGGACACTGAGGGACACAGGGCACTGGAGGGACACTGAGCATCCCTCTGCCATCATCCTCTCCAGCAGCCACAGCCCGCACAGCTCTGGGAGTCGAGTCGTGACATCACCATTTTATCCAGGAAGTGACATTACTATGTTATCCAGGAAGTGACATCACCATGTTATCCAGGAAGTGTCATCACCCTGACTCTGACTCTGCGTGCTAAGCATCAGCCAATCAGAGCCAGACTTGTAATGCTTCGCCCCCCACTTGCTCAGCACAAGCTGCAGGGGAGGCAAGAGGGGATGAAGATGCACAGTAGGGGACACTGAATATGGGGGGACAGATGGTAAGTGGGCTAACTACAGGGGGGGTGTATACAGTATGGGGGGAAAACTACACAGGGGGAAGGGAGGTATACAGTATAGAGCTTAATTGCAAAAGCACACCCAACCTGTTACCTGGAGAGGTGCTGTTTCTGGAAGTAAGCGAGCACCTCTTTGCAGTCAATCATTCCGGTTGAGGCGGGGCCTGAAGTTGCAGCGGCCGGAGAACCAGATGCTAAATCACAAGCAGCATGGCTGGTAAGTATGCACTGCTTGTGATCTGGAAATGGACAGCATGGATATTGGCATATCCGTGCTGTCAGTTTCCCTTTATCGTTATTGACCGTACAAACCCCTGTTTACACAGGAAGATCTGCGATGGATAAAGATAAACTTTAAAGCAGGTTCTAAACAGATGGTCACACGATAATCATGCATTTGCCCAGTCTTCAGCTGGTTGCTGTCACTTTTACACGGCCGATAATCGGCCTGTGTAAAAGGCCCCTAGGGGTTGGGTCTGCTAGAGTAGCCCAGGGGTAGGGGTTGGACTAGTCAAGAGCTATGAGGCCCTTGCATAACTTCTCGTCACCGGTTACACTTGTGTTATTGTGTAAGACCCTTCTGAACTGTGCACCGCTGTCATGTCTATAGCAAAATGTCTGATTTTGCTATAGTTTCACAAGATCACTTCGTCTAAGGGTCCTATTACACGGGCCGATGGCAGCCCAATCAATACTGTAAATATGCGCCGATCTGCTAGATTGCTGCTCGTTTACTGCGCCTATTATACGGCCTGGTAATCATTTAGCAAGGGCTGCACGGACATCCTTAGAGATGTCAGTGCAGCCTTTGCCTAAACAGTTTTTACATTACCTTTCCATGTTCCCGGTCTTCTGCACTTTGCCTCTTGCCTGGTCCCTCGCACTGCAGCTTCAGAACGGCCCATCAGAACTGACAGGCCGCTCAGCCAATCACTGGCTAGGACCACCACGGCCAGTGATTGGCTGAAAGGCCTGTCAGGCGAAAAAGGGCACTCTGAAGCTGCAGCACGTGGGACCGGGGAGGAAGCAGAGCACAGGAGGAGACCGGGAACGTGGAGAGGTAAAGAAACTTGAATCGTCAGCCGCCGGCCGCGCATCGCTTTTACACGTAGCAATGTGCGGTCGGCACCCGATGATTTTAGGTCTGGACCTAAAGAAAGGACCAGCCAATGATAACTTCATTAGCTGATCGTTGTCTCTATTACACGAAGTGATAATCTGCCAAATAGGGCCTATTCTTGCTCCGTGTAACAGGGCCCAAAAACTCAATCTTGATGCTTATTCCGTGTTAAGGAGTCCAGTAGGTGGCCCTACTTCTATGCCTGCCCACTGGACTCCTATATATCAGCACAAGGCTGAGCATTTCTTTGCCCAGCTTGCTATGATCTCTGTCTGGGTGTAGTTTATGGAGACCGTCTCCGAGATGGAGGTATAGAGAGAAGCGCTAAGCTACATGCTTCTCCTGTCTCTCTTTAGTGATGGTCTAAACACCCAAACCCCACCAATCAAATTTTAATTTTTGTTTCCCCTATAAGCCCCTTATTCTATACATTAACTAGTGCATTGTAGTGATGTACCTTGAATTTAGAATTTCAACACCAATTTTAGCTTCATATGTGGAAATGATACCAGCTAATCTTATTCCTTCAATATGGACGCCCTTCTGCATCTCACGCTTCAGCAGCTATCAACTATTCAAACATTTGCAGCCTCTGTTTAAACATTTGTGGTCTATACGGCCTGAAGCGGTCATAGTGTAAATGCCAGGAGGCACATAAATCACAGTGGGAGGTATGCGGGACACAGGGGCACTGATAGAGGGCACGCCTAGCAAACCCAAATGGCTCCATTTTAATCACCTGTGCACTGTAGGCAAAGACAAACTCTCGGCCCATCTCATACCTTGGTTTATAGCTGCTTGGATTGTTATCTCCAGGTATATGTGGACCATCAGGCGGTCGCTCCTGTCTTAATGTAGTATTGTAGAAGACACAGAGGTGGGACTTTAAAGAAGGATCCACAGGATTGGTAAAACATAAGAGAATACAGAGGTGTATGTACAAGTAAAGGCTCCCATACACTTTAGACGTGTGTTGGCCAACCAACTAATGTGTATGGGGTTTTCCAGATTCTACCCAAACAGATCATGTCAGAGTAGAAAAGGATCAGGCATGTTGTTTATCAACTGCCCGATCCTCTTGTTTTTGGGGAGATGGGCGGTCTCCATACAAGTCTGCCATTACCGTACCCATCCTTTCTTCTCTGTAGACACTCAGCTCAACTGAGGGTGAATCAGGAGGGTGAATATATATATATATATATATATATATATATATATATATATATATATATATATACATACACACACACATACACACACATACATGCATATGCTCTTAGGTTATATGTTATTAAGTGATGTATGGATGACTGCTTTAAAGTAAAAATCCACCCGATCCCCTACATAAATTTAGGAGAGCATTATAGCGTTTGCATTAAAAAAAACAACTTTAGACATATGAATTGATTGGTCTTGGTACGGATGTTCAGACCACCACTGATTGTCAAAATGAGGTGGGAGAAGAGTGTGGCTAAGTGCTTCTCTCCCTATCTTGCCTGTTGTTGCACAAGACAGACCCCACAGTAAAGCCGCATTTACATGTTCCATGAGTACAACGTGTGCACGAAGACTATGTAAAATTATGATGCCAGGAGCTCCGAATCAGTCTCTATCAATACAGTACCGCAAAGATTTAGCCACGCAGCTGTGTCAGTACATGGCAAATTTTTTTTTTGCTTTAAGTGTCACTGTCAAAATCAATAGTACAGGCAATTTTAGGAAACTTTGTAATTGGGTTTTTTAGGCAAATATGCCATTATCTGCATTCAAAAAGCCTTTCCCCAGGTCCCCCCTCCCTCATCTCTCTCATCCACTGCTCATTATCAGGAAATCACGACTCTTTTACATCAGTCAGGCCCTGTCGGTTCTATGGAGAGGGGAGGGGGAGTAGGGAACAGAGAGATTAGTCGGCAGCAGAGAGCAGAGAACAAAGGATTACACAGTGAGACCTGTGTGAAAGCCGATATTCAGAGGTCAGAGAGCTCAGTGCTGACTTCAGAAGAGATAGCTCGGTGATGTAGCTGTAAATTAACTCTTTGTTGTCCTGTTTTGGTGCCTCATCTTCTTCCACCCCTCCCCTCTCCATAAGAGAACCATGAAGACAGGGGGGAGAGCTTCAAACTGCTTTTTCATGATAAAAATGCATTTTTCAGCTAATAAACTCAATTACAAATTTTCTTAAAATCGCCTGGACTATTGATTTCTGTAACGACAGTTACACTTAAAATTTTTTAAACTTTTCCAATTTGAAAGTTCCAGAAAAATGTACACCTATAAAATGTACTCCAACAGCAGTCTTTTCAATGTAAGCATTGCAGAGACTGCAGCAATTGAGGGAAGGGGGTGCTGGGATTTGGCCCCCTTATATTGATGGCCTATGCTGATGCTAGATAACCCCTTTAAACATCTGTCTATGCAGGATCCGGAGCTCTCCATCCGAAAAATAGAACTCCGACCGCTATACATTTACCAATCCCTATTTTTACAGTATTCTGAAAATAATACTAGACTGCGTAGAGAATAGTGAGGGAGATTACTTCAAGTATGTTCTCAGGGATATACATTCAGTAGTGCATATATGTCTGAATCCTTCTGAAGGGAACTAAAAAAAGCTATTCTTTGGATCCCGCCAGAGTAGTCATTGATCACCGCTGAAATCTATAAAAGAAGAATTTTATAGGTTCCGGTCATTTAACCGTGATCGTAATTCAGCTTCTAGTTTTTCATTCATGTAAGTGCATTTTATCCGGCTTTATATAGATATACGCTAACACATGGTGTGAGAAGGGAAATATATTGCTTACTTTCTCCATACCATGACT